>NW_003852486.1:2542607-2567361 GCF_000181295.1 Otolemur garnettii | reverse complement strand
AACGCCTGGCCATTTTTTTGGTTGCAGCCATCATTGTTGTTTGGCGGGCCCGGGCTGGGGATTCGAACCTGCCACCTTAGGTATATGTGGCTGGCGCCTTAGCCGCTTGAGCCACAGGCGCCGAGCCTATTGTGGGTTCTTGAGAAGTGGCTCAACATGATGAGGTCTGAGAGGCTGCATTCTGGTTTCTGGGTACACGGACGTAGGGATGACATGAAGCAAGGAAGATGCTGATGGGGCTGCTGTCATCCACACGAGACCAGTGGGATGTGTGGGGTGTGGGGAACATCATAAATGTCCTGAAGAAGGGAGCCTCAGAATTATATCTATTCAGACATTTAACTTGTGCTAAACACCTACTATGTTTTGGAATCTCAGCTCTGGAAAGGACATCAGAGGTGATCTATTCCCTGAATTAAGAAACTGAAGACCTGAGAAGGGATGGGACCTGCCTAGGGCCATGCAGCAGACTCTGACCCGGTGGGGTCTAGTAGCCCTGATTCTTTTTTTTTGGCCGGGGCCGGGTTTGAACCCTCCACCTCCCATATATGGGGCTGGCGCCCTACTCCTTGAGCCACAGGCACCGCCCTAGCCCTGATTCTTGACTCCCATTCCAGTGCTCTTTCTGCTACAGCTGAGGGCCACCCATGCTCTGTGACCTTGCTTCCCTGTTGAATTTACATCTATCTCCACTGGGGACACAGTGACCTCAACACACCCAAATCCCTGCGGTAGATGTGCTGCTCCTATGGTTAAAGGTCAGGACTTAACCCTAGATCCTTTGCCAGTTGCCAAAATCTAGGCCTTGAGATTTAAGGTCCTCAAACAGCCTCCAGAACAGATTGCACAAGAACTTAATCGGAAGGGAGAGGGAGAGGGCCATCGTGTTCAGGCAATTGCTGCTCCACAGGTCCCTTTCTGTGCCCTCCACATCTCACTTGTGGGCCTTCTGCTAAGGTGCCACGGCTGCTGCCCTGTGTGTACAGCCTGCCTCTTTCTCCCACAGACCTGCATAGACCCAATGTGGGTGCAAGAGAAGAGACACCTCAGATTAGGTCCATGGGGAGCTGGGAGTGAATACCCTGGGTCATGTTAAGGCCCATAGGTGTCCTCTGAGATTCCTTTTGGAGCCCTATATGGCTCCTGCTGGCTCCTGCCCCTAGGTTTGGCCTGTGGCCAGGAGTGTGCCAAACAAAGGCAAAGATCTTGGCCTGGAAGATTCTGCCTTTTTCTTTTGGCCTTGGAAAGGGCAAAAGTGCAAGTTGTGTTCATGGGCATCCTTCCAGGACCCTGTTGTCCTTCCAGAGTGGCATGAGAGGACTGCCCCTGATGGACTAGGCCATGCCTTATCACCCTGTTCACAAAAAACACTCCCCTACCTGCTTATTGATAGAGAGGGCTCTGTGGTTTTAGACGGTCAATAGTATGTTTTTATCTCATTTAGTTTAGATTGTTTATTGGGTGCCAGGCTGCTGGGTGCTGAGGGACAGATGAATGCAGTGTGGTTACTTGCTGTCCAGGAGCTCACAGTTAAATAAATTTTCATGTAAGACCAACAACACCCATCTCAAATATAGCAAAGAGGCTGCCTACAAAGGAAGGTATTTTGGGGGAAAGAACAACATGTTTAACTTTGGAAATCCCCTGACAACCAGACGGGACCATCAGTTTTTCCTTCTCTGACTAAAAGCTTGGTAGGAAGGAGAAAGGGCACGAAAAGAGGAATTAGGAAACTTGGGTGTCTTTTCCTCGCTTTGCCATTAATGCTACATGTGCACCAGATAAATCATGCAACTGCTCTGGGATTCGGTGTCCTAACTCTAAATTGAGATGAGATTAAATAATTCTTAGATCTAGCACAGCTTTAAGGGGGAGTCAGTTGAGGAAGGCTTCCTGGAAGGAGTGCCATTTCAGGAACCATTTGAAAAAAGGGAAGGAAATGTGACTTTCTTGTGGTGGGAAGGGCATCATCCCTGTCACCTTGGTAAATGGAGACAGGGGAGTGGAGGGAGGAGGGAATGGGAAATAAGAAGACAAGAAAGGTTTGAACAGGCAGGTGAACAGATAGCCCAGGGAGGGGAGCCCTGGAGGGAAGGGGCAGGAAGGTTTGGACTCAGTTGCGGGAGATCATCGTGAAAACATAACAGTTTATACAGGAGAACTTGAGGCAGAGATCTGGCAAAGGGGATCTGATGTGTCCCTGAGGCAGGCAAGTACCATCCCCCAACCTCAGAATCCACCCTGACCTCAGAATGGAAGGCTGCTCGCTACCAGCAGCAATTTTAGAAGGAGGGGGCGGTGTGGCAAAACCAAGTAAAGTAACTCCGCAGAGGTTGGAATTTCTTGCCCTAAACTGAGGAAACCAGACCAAAAACACAAAGAGGCCCTCCCTCCAGATTTTCTCAGTAACAGCTGTGGGCAGCCCAGGTGTGGCTGGCAGACACCCTGTCACCGAGGGACACAGTAACACCCACACACAGAAGGCATCCTCTGATTTCTCCTCCTTGGCCCTGACTCCACAAACTGCGATCCAGATCCGTCAGTTGGTGTCACATTTTGGACTAACTGGCGGATTTTGAGAGCAGCAGAGCACCCTGGGTGAGAAAAGTAGGACGTGTCCTCCCCAAGTTTTTCCCCATTCTCTCTTCCCACCAGGAAAGGGAAAGAATGTATATAAATATTTCTTTTAGGGTGGTGGAGACTCTGAGTGGGAGAGAGGATGAGGATAAGAATGGGATCGGAGGGAACAGAATAAGCAAAGGGGAAAAAGAAAAGTAGGGGACAGGGACAAAGAAAGGGGAGTTGGAAATAAAGGGAGCAGAGGGTGGGGGAGGAGCCAAGGAACTGGAGAAGCCAGGAAATGAAGACTGCGACCAGGGACAAAGGCTAAGGGTCCCACAGCGGGAGGACAGCCAGGCCGAGGGAGGGTCTTAGGAAGGAAACAAAGGAGAGAGATGGAGAAAAATGGAAGGGAAGACCAGAAGGAAGACTAGGCAGGAAGATGCAGCCCAGGGCGGAACAGAGCCCAGAGGGGGACAGATTGGGAGAGGCGAGTGGGCGCAATGGGGATAGAGAGGAGAGGGCGGGCAAAAAAGGCGGAACCAGGGAGGGAGGAGCCGCAGGAGAGGCATGCCTGGCTGGTTTAATGAGCCACTCTCCTCTCCCACTCCCCCGAGAGGCGGCTGCTAATTACGCCTTCATCCTCTGGGCAGGAGGTCAGGAGGGCTGAGAAATGCCCTCACCCTGCAGAAAAGCCGTTGGGGCAGGGGCAGGGGCAGGTAGGAGTGCTGAGCAGCTAGTGGGGCAGGGTAGCAGATGGGGGCCCTGGCCTGGTTCAGGCAGGCCCCTCTCAGGCTGGGGGTGGCGAGAGGGGGCACACATTTTGCTGGCACCCTGGCACTGCTCTCCTCTTGGGGAAGTCATAAGAAAGCCAAAGGCTGTGTGAGAAGCAGAGGAGGAGGACAGGAGCTGCAGGCAGGTGTTTCTTCTTCCCAGCTTTTCCATGGGGCCCTTTCCCGAGCTCAACTGTAGGACCTCCGTAGCTGCCCACCTCCCTGCACTATCGGACTCCAAGTTGACCTAATTTTCACAGACCAGACATGCACTACATGTGTGTATCAGTACAGTGGGCTTAGTTCCTTGTGTTGACCAGCTTGTTACAGTCCCCTGGGTGGTCGACTTGCAGAGGTTCTACTGCATTTCTGTCTCTGGTACTGATGGTTTGCCTGAAAGCTAACCAGGGGTAGGTGAAACTCCAGCCTCACACCAGCTCCCTCCCTGCTGCTGTCCTGGGCAACTTGGAGGACCTGGGTTCAGCATACCTTTGCCCTGCTCTTGTCTTTCTGGGCAAGGTTGGATACTGATTGGATACCCTCTAGCTTCTATGGGGGACCAAGAAGTGAGCAGGGATTAACCCATCCCATGAGGGGTTTATAACCTAATGGGGATCTGTGGGAGACAGGGACAGTGTACTTCAATGAACACGGGGAATGAGACACTGGAAAAGTAGGAAGAGCATGGATTGTGAAGTCAGACATGCTTGGTTGTAATCCCAGCTGTACCACTTGCTAGGTCATAGGCAGATTTCCAAGCATCAATCTCTTTGGTACTAACTGGGTGCTGGGCACCCTTCTCAGTGATATTAACGTATTCGATCTTCACAAAGCTCTTAAGAGGTAGAGGTATTTTATCATCCCCATTTTACAGAAGGAATCTCAGGCATAGACAAATTAAGTCTTGTCTGAAGTCTCACAGCTAAGCCATGACAGAGCAGCATGGCTCCAGTTGGACAGTCTGACCTGGAGCCTGCACTCCCAACCTCCATGCTCCAAAGCTGTTCTCCTCCCATGATACTGAGCACAGAGTACTTCTGTGATCAGATGTGTGGAGGCCCCCTCTCCCCCGTGCCCACACTTCAAGCTATCAGTTCTGCCCTCCAGGTCAATGCTGACACTGTATACCTGAAGGTGATGTCAAATTCCACAGCTGGGAGCTCAGTCCTATCCACTGTCCCCACATCCAGTGTCCATCCAAGCCTGGGTTGTTCCACCCATGCTTCTGACAGACTGGCTACAAATCGGGGTCCCCAAAACCCTTTCTTTGGATTTGATTAATTTGCTAGAATGGCTCACAGAACTTAGGGAAACACTTACATTTACTGATTTATTATAAAGAACAATACAAATGATATAGACCAAGAGAAGTATAGGGAGAAGAACATGGGAAGGACGGAGAGCTCCCAACCACCCTCCAGGAACCTCCATGTGTTTTTCTGGAGGCGAGATTGATGAAGCCACTGGCTATTGGGGATCAGCTTAACCCTCAGCCACCTCCTCTTCCCAGAAGTTGAGCACAGGGCTGAAAGTCCCAGCCCTTTAATCTTGCTTTGGTTTTCCCCTGACTGGCCCTCATTCTGAAGCTATCTAGGGCTGCAGCCTCTAGTTCAGGGGTCCTCAAACTTTTTAAACAGGGGGTCAGTTCACTGTCCCTCACACCCTTGGAGGGCCAGACTGCCACCTGGGACTAATCGGGATAGGCAGCGGTGGTGCAAAAACACCTAGTACGCCGGATAAATGTCCTGGGTGGGGTGTAGTTTGAGGAAGCCTGCTCTAATTAATCATTAACATACAAACAACACTTATCACTTTGGAGATTCCAAGGATTCTAGAAGTTGTCTGCCAGAAGCCAGGACCAAATATGTATTTTATGGGGGCCAGAGCAGAGGCTCACACCTGTTGTAATCCTAGCACTCTGGGAGGCCAAGGCAGGTGGATTGCCTGAGCTCATAGGTTTGAGACTAGCCTGAGTAAGAGCAAGACCCAGTCTCTAAAAATAGCCAGTTATTGTGGTAGGTGCCTGTAGTCTAAGCTGCTGGGGAAGCTGAGACAAGAGAATCACTTGAGACCAAGAGTTTGAGGTTGCTGTGAGCTGTGACAGCATTGCACTCTATAGAGTGAGAGGGCAACAAGTGAGACTGTCTTAAAAAAAACACATACATTTTATCATGTCACAAAGCCTCTCTGGGAGCTGGGGTACTGTCAATAAGCACATGGGTGTGGGGAAAATTAGATCAGCTGTGAGCACTTGGCACATAGTAGGTCCTAGATATGTTTGTGTCATCTCAGAGCAAGACAGGAAATGCTAAATTGCCACCTAGAAAGCTCAGAGCAAGGACAAATCACCCATGGAGAAGGGTTGGCCTTCAGGGAGAACTAATAGGATCTCAGTTTTACAGATAGGGCAGGGAGTGAGAATCTAGAGACCACTTTAACAGGACCAACTCTCCTGCTTTCCCACCAGACCCCCAAGCAGGTCACTCCCCTTTCTGCCCTTTCCTCCATCCCCCACTTGCTCTGAAGAACTGGCCAGGTCCTGACATGGGGCCTGCTCACTCCTGCCTCCAGTCTTCCGACAAGCCCTTGACTCTCTCCACTATCAGCCCTTGACCTTCACCTCCTACAAAACCAGCCCTGAACTTCTGTGGGAATTTCCACGTAATTAGTCTTATTTGCCTTCTCCGGGTCCCCTGGATATGTGTTTCTTCACGCTGTGGTAATTGCACAAGTTGGGCTGTTCCTCCAATAAACTCTTCCTAATGCTGGGGAGTGTGTAGCCCTGTGGTGTGTCCCATCTACAATGGCTGGGGAAGGGTTAATGCAACTTAAATGGAATTTAGGCAAGAACTTGGGCTACTTCTTTCCCCTTTAGCTGTTCCCAGAACTGGGTACAAATTTTCCTTTTAGTTGTGGCAGCCAGCTTTGGCAAGGATCTCTGGGGCATTCTTCCCATTTGCTGATGACCTACTGGGCCTTATCGAAGGGCTACTGGGGGCCAGACACCTCTCCAAGAGACATTTTCCTGGTAATAAGCTTCCACGTCTTAGGGATTTGCTTTGTTGTTGTTAATTTCTTTCTCTCTCTTTTTTTCTAACTTAAGTGACTGATCTATATCACTTTACTAAGGATTTCACAGTTCCCTTGTTTAATTTTCATTACAGTCGTGTGAGCTGGCTGCTAGTGTCCCCATTTTATAAGTGAACAAACTGATCCTTATTGATGGAGGCTAATTCTTTTGCTCTGGAGCTAGGCATAGCCAGGTAGAGCCAGGAAGCACTCCAGGGAGGAGTGCAGATTGTACCATACAGCACTGTCTGGGCAAAATTACCCTACCCGGAGGCCTCATTGCCCTTTAAGTTGAAATAAATGGCCTTTATCTCTGTGGTCATCTGCTCAGACCTTTATTAAGCACATAATGGTGTCTGGCTCCGTGTGGATGTTGCTTAAAGAGGCAGGTATGGCCCAGCCCCTGCCCTCTGGGGGCTGCAGTCTAAGCCGGAGGCACTGACATGGATAAACCTGTACAGGGCATGCAGGCAGCAGAATGAAAACAATAACCTCTCCTGAATCAACAGCCAAGTATTTACAAGACTGTACAAGGCCAGGGTGAGTGTGTTTTAGGGGTAGGACAAAATGAACAACTTTGCCAAGCTGCCTGGGCGGGTTTCAACAGTGCTAGACTGCAGTGCTGTGTCAGTAGCCGTGCTCCATCTGAATTCTCTCATCCTCTTACTCTAACAAAAACCTGTGTGTGTGTGCCCTCACATATATATGTTTATATATATTTATAATTTTTTAAATACTATTCTTCAGGCTGCAAGTACACAGTTGGTGTGGTTGTAAGGTGAATACTTATGAGAGTCCTATATTTAGATAATGACTGGGAAACTTTTAGCCCTCCTGTAGCTATATAGTAAAATTTATTTTCCCCTAGTCTACATCAAGTTTATCTCTTAACACTGAGCTTTTATGAGATGGAATGAGCACAGCACCTGTGATATAGAGAACGTAGGAGAGAAAGAAGGGGATGGGCGGGAGAGAGAAGCAAATGGCATCTCTGACATAACAGAAATACAAATTTCAGTCCTAGATCTGCTAATGTTTAATTGCATTCATAACGTTGTATGACTTATCTGAGCTTTGCTGAGTCTCAGTTGCCTCACACGCAGTTGGGAAAATCATCTCTCCCTGGCAGGGCTGTTCAGAGAATTAAGTGAGATTGTGTATGTAAAAAGCACTCTGTAACCTGATGGCTTAAATTTTTTTTTTTTTTTTTGAGATAGACTCTGATTTTGTCACCCTCAGTAGAGTGCCCTGGTGCCATAGCTCACAGCAACCTCAAACTCTTGGGCTCAAGCAGTTCTCTTGCCTCAGACTCCTGAGTAACTGGGACTACACAGGTGCTCACCACAATGCCTGGCTATTTTTAGAGACAGGGTCTTGCTCTTGCTCAGGCTGGTCTTGAACCTGTGAGCTCAAGCAATTCACCCTCCTTGGCCTTCCAGAGTGCTAGGATTATAGGCATGAGCCACTGCACCTGGCTTAAAAATATTTTTGCTAATTTTTAAATTTTATATTTTTAGTAGGTAATGCATATAGTACAAAATATAAAAACTGCAGCAGGATGGGGCAGCACCTGTGGCTCAAAGGAGTAGGGTGCCGGCCCTATATGCCGGAGGTGGCGGGTTCAAACTCAGCCCTGGCCCAAAACTGTAAAAAAAAGAAAAACTGCAGAAGGATGAACAATGAGAGTAATTCTCTCCCATCACATTATTCTAGATATCATTTCTCTTACCCTTATGGATTTTCTTTTGGTCCTCACAAAAATCCCTGTGTAGGCAAGATAGGGTTTATGACTCCTGTTTCTCAGGTATGAAAATCGAGGGCCAGAAGGGTTAAATGGTTAGCTGAGGTCACGCAGATGAAAGTGGTGGGGTTAGAACCAGGCCTTCCTATTAGTCCTCCAACTTGTAGTATTCTGCGTTTCACACTCGAAGGTGTGGGCAGAGGTGGAACCCCCAGCTGCTGAATCTTGTGGCTTTGGGACCACAAACTGTTTTGAGATCTTACAAAAGTTATGGATTCCCCCTTCCTTACCCTCACATATGTAAGCCATTTGGGCTCTTATTTATAATTTTGAATGGTTTCTAGACCACTAAAAAGTCCAAGCCATCTCAATGCCTTTTTTATACTACATATCTTTGACAGGGTTTTATCTCTACGTGACTTCTCTGCAGAGCAAAAACATGTGCTCAGTGACCTGCAAACCCAATCTGCTCGTAGGAAGCAGCGCAGGGTTCTGGAGTCAGACAGTCTGGGTTCAACTCTCACTCAGCCATACCATGTTTAGCTTCATGACCTTGAGCAAGTTCCTCACTTTCACTGAGCTTTTCCTTGTGTATTAAATGGGTTGTTGGCATTCTCTGAACTAGCGTGTGTAAAGTCATTTTGCAAACTGTGCAATTGTAAATAAATCTAAGATCTTATTTCTTCCTGTGAAGTCTAGAGGGGGTGAGGAAACCAGAAAGAAGCAGTCTCACCCTTGGAATTCCAACCAGCAGCTGGACATCCCTATCTTGCTTGGTGGCGCTGTCCAGCCTGTCTGTATTTGGCACTCAGAATCAAGTTCCCCAGCACTAGGTGTGAGTGCTGACTCGTGTTACATTGAGCATCCTTTCATCAAATCTCAGCTCCATCTGTTTGTCCCAGTCTAAAGTAAGCAAAATCCCATTTTTAAGACACATCTCATTAAGACATCTCTAAGATGGAGCCAGCAAACAACCCAGTAGAACGGAGACTGCTGCCTGGGAAAGCTTCCCCTCCTCTCCTCTGTTCATTAATGATTATGGGAGGTTTTATTCCCCCCAACAAAAGTGTTAATTAGACATCGTTCTGAACAGGCATGTTACACAAATGAATTAAACTCAAACCAGTGAGCAAGCCAGCTCTTTGCTTCAGGTCCTCTGAATGAGAAGGGATTTGAAGGCTGTAATGGGTACTACACGGTGGGTTGTCTTCCCTGCTGTAGGATGACAAGTAGGAAGGTTCTCTTCTACTCTGGGCCCACTTCGATGGCAGATACCTTTGTCCTTCCACCTCCTCTGTCTTATTCCTTTCTCTTCATGCCCTTCCTTCTTTCTCCCTCCACTGCGTGCACAGCACTCACATACACACACTCTGCACTCCCAGAGGCCTGGAGAGCTAGGATTCCATCTTGTGACTGAAACTGGCCCAGTGGTTCTCCCAGTGTATCCTCTTTAGGCTCAGGGCCCAAGTGGGATGGAGAGAGACTATATCAAGTAAGAAAACCCCAGTTCTAGTGTCCCTCTGTCTGTCATCATCACCTTCCCTTGTGTTAAGTCAGTGAACCTGTTAGAGCCATTAGTTTTCTCTGTAGAAAGTAGAGTGTACGTATAATACTTGAGAGTTTCACTGGTATGCGGTAGAACTCAATAGTTAACCTGCAGAGACAGAATGGCTAGGTAACTTGTGATGGCTGGTGCCATCACCTTTGTGGGCAGAGTGGGGAAGGACAGGAGTTTGGTACTTGTCTTTTGAGTAGGGTGACCAGACGTCGCGCTTTTGGCGGGACAGTCTCGCAACAATTTGTCCCACGACCCGCGGTGTTTTAAAAAAGTCCCAATTTTTGGAAAGAATGCACGAACGGGCAGGAGAACAGGAAGGGAATGTACGGTTTTCGGCTGCCATGTGGCTATTTCACCAGGATATGAGTTTTATATTATTTTTGTTAATTGTATAATGTTAAACTGTAATAATAACAAATAATTGTTGAGAAATGATTATTGAGGACTGCTTATCAAAGTTTGCATTGTTGTCAGGCCCTGCCCTGCCCCCTCCCCCCCCCACCATGTTGTCCCACTTTACCAATGTTAAAAATCTGGTCACCCTACTTTTGAGGGCTCCTAGTTACCTGAAGAAAGATTAGCGAATGCTGAAGTCTCCTAAAAACATGCAAATGAGGAGATAGGGAAAGATTAAGTTATTGATTGTTCAGGGCTTCTTGGGAACTGAGGGAGACTAGGGCAGGGCTGAAATGTAGGGACAGGGCCCAGGATGCTGGAGATGATGGAGCTGGTGTGTCTGGGGGGGCGGGGAGCCCAGGCTGGGGTGGTAGGGGCTAGCTGTGTGTGTCAGGGGGCTTCCTGGGTAGAGTTTATCTTCTCTTCTGCCTCAGCGTCTAGCACTAGTAGGTGCTTGAATGAATTTGTAACGTTAACTTCTATGCAAATGGGCTATAAGGAAACTGGGACCCCATACCCTTGTCTCTGGGATTAGTAGGAGTCAGAAGGCAATTGAGGGCAGAATTTACAAGTTATTTTCCGTAGTCACAGGCTGCAGAAAGTGGAACTATGGAAAAGGAGGTTCATTCAGAGGCCTCCCAGCAGGTATGAGAAGAGATAAGCCTTGGGTTTCTCTTACTTTAACTCTAGATCAGTCTGTTCTCAGGGTTAAGAAGCCATCTCCCACAAGGTGCCCTTCCTCTGGTTGTCACCAGTGTCTTTACAGATTACCCCCAGCCTAGGATGGTGGATTCCCACACCCTTGCTGGCTTCCCTTTTAAGGAGCACCTTGCAGTCCTGGGCTGGATGGGAAGCTTCTTGGTTTCATCCCTCCATGGCACCTTCTCCTTGCTTTGCAGCTCATTGTACTGTCCATGCCCACTGCCACTCCACCCTGAGAGTCTGGGATCCTTGCCTGCCAGCCTCCTGTCACAGAGAGTCCTTTTTCTTGTTTGACCCTTGGTTGCACACTATAGAACTAACACTTTAAGGATAGAAGATGAAGTTATTCTTCATCCTTCTCTTTGATTTTAGGTGCCTTGGTTTCTCCTAGATTCCCCTTTCCCCAATTCCATACTATTTTCTATCCAAGTACTTGGCAGTCTTCATCTCCCTAAAACCCAAGTTCTAATAGGATTCTAAGCCATCAAGGTTGATGGGAATTGTTGACCAATCTCTGTTATCCTATTACCTGGCCATTTTATTTACTTTGTAGTGTGACTTAGTGAAACGAGAGTCAGATGTGGGTTCAAGTTCATAATATCTTCTCTCTAGCTGTGAAACTTTAGGGAAGTTACTGAACCCTGAGATTCAGCTTCTGGAGGTTTTTGTGGCTCAAAAAAATTAAAACAATATGAAGGCAATTTGTGAATTGTAAGCTGTTCATCAAATGTAGGGGATTATGATTTTTGGCTGATCTGTGTTAGTCTCCATGTCAGTTACCCAGGCAGTAGGGGCTGAGGAGTAGGAGACTCTTGTGGATGGTCTTCGACTTCAGTAGCCAGGGTAGACATTTTTTTGTAAAATGTGGGGCTATCCTACATTTGTTTCTCATTCCTCCAGAGATAAATGAGTATTGTGTTTTCATTAAAGAAATAGAGAAAACCAACATTAAAATTCTCTCTGTACGGAATTTTCTACCTAACAGACATCTATATTGAGCTGGCCGTGTATATGTGCGCAGGGGTGTGTCTGTATTTGTATTTATTTTTGCCATTGTTTTGCTCTTCTTGCCTCCTTTTTTCCACCTGTTTGGATATGTACTGCATCTCAAAATCTGGGAATTGAAACAGGAACTGGTAGGAGCCATTCCATCTTGCCTCCTGGCTAGGTAGCTATTTATGCTCCCTCTCTGCCTCTTTTAAGGGATCAATTACTTACCATCCTGTCGGTTTCTTTTATCTTTTGGAAGGAAACCTGTTTAGAACAGCCCCCTTGAGACTAAGGCCTCGGGCAGTGAGTACTGTAGAGAGGGAGGTCCAGATGCCGAAGGCTGACGTACAATTGCAGCTGTTCTTACAGAACTGGACAGCAAGGACTGCAGAGTGTTCTGCCCCCGTCGCTGGCATCCTTCTTCCATCAGTGGAAGGGCAAGGGTGTCAGGAGGGGGTGACAGGACCCTACCCTGCACACTAGGAGGGTAGATACAGAGAAAGGAGGGAAATCAAGGGGGACAGAATTAATATATAATGAGTATCTACTTTGCTCTAGACACTGCTAGATATTCTACTTACCGTTGACCCACTTAATTTAATTCTCATGGAGCTCTGTTAAATAAGAATGACTAACCCTTTGTTCTGGATGAGACGTTAAGGCCCAGAGAAGTAAAGATGTAGCTGGGACTCAAACCCAGGCTTCTGACCCCATAGTCCCAATTCTTTTCACTGGTCTATGATCTCAGGGCTTCTGAGGGTCACTCTGTTGGGGAAGGCAAGCCACATCCCTGCTAGATGGAGAGTGCGTGGCAAAACCAGTTAACTGGATATTTAGATGGTTTTTGTCACAGTCTATGTCCTAGTAGTGCCAGTCATTTCAGAGGATCGTATCACTGCCCTTGATAAAGACATTTTATCACCCCAAAGCCCCAGAAATCTTCCGAGCCCTGCAAAGCCAAGGGGATCTAGGGTTTCCAGGGGATGATTTATGCATTGGAACAGTTTGCTCTCAGCCCTCAATTCTCAACAAATGCAGAGAACCAGAGTGTGGAGAGATACTTTTCTAAACCAACAATCAAAACCCAGGGATACTGGAGGTAATCCAAAAGCATTGTGGCTGGTTTGTCTTCTGATGCAGAAGGGACCTTGGACCTTGATGTTGCGAGTTAAGACGCATCGTTCCCGTGGACTGCTATGCAAACGGCGCCCCCTGGAGCACAGGAGCAGGGGACAGTACTTCATTTCTTTTATTCATCCATTCGCTTATTTATTTATTATTGCTCTATACTTATTTTCTGTTGCGACTTATTCAGAAGGATACTGTGATGAACTTGGAGCAGTTCAGATCAGCTGAAAGTGTTGGGACCAGTGGTGGACAGTGTAGGGAGCCCACCAGGATGAAGAATGTGCTGCAGCTTTGCAGAGTGGGATGCTGGACATCGTTGATGCTTCGGATTAGGAGACTGTCCGGGCAGGGCACAGTGATTCACGCCTGTAATCCTAACACTCTAGGGAGGCTGAGGTGAGATCACTTGAGGTCAGGAGTTCCAAGACTAGCCTGAGCAAGAGCAGTACTCCCATGTTACCAAAAATGGAAAAATTAGCCAGACATTGTGGCGGGCACCTTTAGTGCCAGCTACTTGGGAGGCTGAGGCAGGAGGATCACTTGAGCCCAGGAGTTTGAGGTTGCTGTGAGCTACCCTGACATCATGGTACATACCCAGGGCAATGGAGTGAGACTCTATCTCAAAAATAAATAAATAGGCCAGGCATGGTGGCTCATGCCTGTAATCCTAGTACTGTAAGATTACAGTGCTAGGGAGTTCAAGGCAGGTGAATTGCTTGAGCTAACGAGTTCGAGACCAGCCTAAGCAAAAGCAAGACCCTGTTTCTACTAAAAATAGAAAAACTCAGGCAAGAGGATCACTTAAGCCCAAGAGTTGAAGGTTGCTATGAGCTATGATGCCATGGTACTCTACTGAGGGCAACAGCTTGAGACTCTGTTTTAAATAAATAATAAATAAATGAAAAAGAAAAGGAAAAGAAAAAGGGCCGTCTACTGTGTGGCCTGGATACATATGGGGAATGAGAATGATCAGGGAGGGCTCCTGGACTACTCTGAGCTGAGACAGGACCTACAGAAGGGCGAGGGTGGGTTTCATGGAGGCTGGCATAGGTCCTCTCCAAGGAGGCGTGGCTTCTGAGAGGAAGCAGCTGGGTGGAGGATATAGACATCTCACTGACCATAAAGCCTAGGGCAGCCTCAGGCAGCTCCCAGGTGATGGTATCCTCCACTCTAGAGTGAGAGGTGGCCTGGGTGATATCTGAGGCCTGCTTCTGACTGATGCCTTTCCTGTGTCCTGCCTTGAAGGGGGAAGAAGAGGTGGTTTGAGGTAGAGAGCACGCTGACTGGAAGAGAAAGCCTGGGAGAGGGCAGACTGTAAGAGTTGCCAGACAGGAGTGAGGCCAGACAGGGCTGTGGGCTTCGATCTGCCCAAGAACCTTGGTGGGAGGGTCTGCAGTGGAACCCTGGAGCTATGGCCTTTGGCGGGGCCTGATTTCCTTTAAAATCGCCAGAGGGTCCACTGGTGGACCCATGCTGCACCAAGTCCAGCTTTGGGGTCCTGGGTTCAAGTCCCACTGCTGCCTCTAGTTAATATTGGACCTCATCCTAGTTTCTTCATCTTTCTGGGCTTGTATCTTTCCATTTGTGAGAGGGTCAATCATGCCTACTTCTCAGGGGGTCGTGAGCATTCAGTGAATTGATGTCTATGAAATGGTTATCAGAGTGCCTGGCATACACATGTGTTCAGTGAATGACCTTTGTTTTAATTATTATTATTTTTGAGACAGAGTCTTACTTGATTGCCCTCAGTAAAGTGCTGTGGCATCACAGCTCACAGCAACCTCCAACTCCTGGGCTTAAGCGATTCTCTTGCCTCAGCTTCCCGAGTAGCTGGGTCTATAGGCACCAGCCACCCTCTGAATATGGGACCAGCAGCCTACCCACTGACCAAAGGCGTTTCTCCATTGTTTTAATTATTGTTAGCTACTCTGTCTGTCCTTCCAAACCCTTTGCAGTTCCCTCTTCTGGGGCCCTCAGTGCTCCAGATGGTCCTGCACAGTCAGCCTGGGCTCTTGTGGTCTCACCTTGGGGTTTCCGGGTAGCTATTGGGTGGTTGTCCTGAGTGTCCTAAGAGCATGGTGTCCAGAGCAGGGACCCATCTCCTCCTCTCCCACATCATGTGTGGGCCCATAGCAGATTGCAGCCCACAAGTCACAGGGCTGCATTCCACCCACTGACTGACTCCCTGTGACTTGTCCATGGCTCCTCCCCAGGAAGCAGTCCCAAGCCCCATGGCTGCTTAGTGTGGTCACACCAGCATGCCAGCTGCTCAGGGCTCTAGTTGAGATGGGGCCTGGCTCTGTGCCCACAAACCTCTCTGGGAGGCTCTTCTTGGGCCTGCCACCCATCTGCCCAGCTGGTGAGGGAGGGAGCTATTTCTTCCTGCCTGAGGAAGAGAAATGGGTGTGGAGACCTCATCCATTCTCCCTGTGTGTGATCCGAGCCCTGTGCATCCATCCATTCAGCCCTCCACTCAACAAATGTTTACTGAGTCTTCTGTGTGCCCTGCACAGTTCTGGTCCCTGGGTTCTAGCAGGGAGCTGTGCCCCCACAGCTGGAGGGGGCCAGCCAGCAGTATGATGGGGGTGGGTAGGACAGACCAGTGCATTGTCTGCTGGGAATGAGTGTTAGTGTGTTGAAAACAAAACAAGCTGCCTTGAAAAAGACTGGTGTCTTCAAGTCCCTTCACAACTATCTTGTCTTTTCAGGGATGCTTCTTGGGGTGTAATAGGAGAAATAGCTCTTAGCCCTCAGAGATCGCACAAACTGCAGCCTGAATACAAGTAGGATTCCAAAGGGTCTAGAGAGAAGTGAAAAATCCTGTGCGACGTGAAAGAAGCAGTAGGCTTGCCCAAGAGATATAAACACCCCAGGGAGCTTTGCTTTGTTCACTGCTATAACTTCAGAATCCTGAATAGCGATGCATAGTAGGTCCTCAATAAATATTGATTGGCTCCAGAGGGCAGAACTAGGATGAACAGATACAAACATCACAGGAAGGCAGAGTTCCAAAGATTGTAAAGAATAGGGTTTTAATAGCCAGAGCTGTCAGCAAATCGAAAGGGCTGCTGCGAGAGGCAGTGAGCTCTGCAGCCTGGAGAGTTCAGGAGGGGCAGGGATGACCACATGCTGGGTATGCTGGACCAGTGACTTCTGATTGAGAGGGAGGGTGGACAAGGTGACCGTCACCGTCCGTTCCAACACTGAGGTTCTGCCATTCTGTCATCCCCTCCCCAGGCCCAGCCTGCCTGGTTTGCATCACAAGTGCCCAGACTTTGCTGACAGTGCCTGTGTCTTGCTTGTCATAGAATTGCCCACGAAGAGGAGTCCTGGCTACTCAGCAGTAAGAGGGAAAATCACTTGGAAATATACTTCCCTTTACTGGCCCTGCAGCCCTGTCCTCATTTTATTTTTCTGTCTCAAATTGCCAACAGTAAAATTGCTGGGTGCACGGCATGTGCTGTTTGCTTCCTTTATGGCTGCTCATTTCCACCAGTTGGCCAGTGAGAAAACAATTAGTGGCATTGGCTCGAGACTCGGGCTGGAGGACAAGATAGCAGCAAGCAGAATGTGGGAGCCGGGCGGGCTGGGGTGACCAGGGCAAGGACGCGCGTGCACTCACGTCGCCATGTGCCAGAACTTCCCACCCCACTCCCCACACCATTCCTCAAGCTGGCTTGCTCTCCAGCCCTCTGGCCCTCCGGTGGTTCTTGCATCCACTGTCCTGAGGGACCTATGTGCCTGAGCACAGCTTGGCCTTCACTCCCGCCCCCTCGTGCCTCCTGTTGGGCCTGGGATACAGATACAGTCTGGCCGCGAATTGATTGTCTACTTCTAGGTTGTCTTTCCAAGTGGCCTAGATGTTGCCACCTGTGTTCTTGTGTGGGTCTCAGAGGGAGGTCCCAGAAGGCAGAGAGCATGTCTGTCTTACTCTTTATAGCGAGCTGTGCTTGTCACCTCTGGGCGTTGTTGTTATGTTTTTTGGTTTGTTTTGATGTGTTTGGTTTTTGTTTTTTGGCAACCATGCCATCTCCTTGTGGGCTGTTGATTTGCCTGTAGAACAGAGCTCCAAAGAGAGGATTCAGTTGGTGCACAAGAGGCTTTTGCAGCTGAGAGCCTGAGACTGGGCCTCCCTTGTGTGTTTCTCCTCTGGACAATTCCTGCACTACTGCTCATATTTAGGGCAGTGATGTAACCTGCAGTTCGTTCATCCACCCACCCATTCACTCCCTTGTGTGTTCCCTTACCTTCCATAAGCCCATTCCTGGGGGCTGTTGCAGTAGCTCATGCCTATAATCCCACCACTCTGGGAGGCCGAGGTGGGAGGATCCTTTGAGGTTAAAAGTTCAAGACCAGCCTGAGCAAGAGCAAGACCAAGACCCTGTCTCTACTCAAAATAAAAAAGCTAGCTGGGAGTTGTGGTGGGCACCTGTAGTCCCTGCCATTCTGGAGGCTGAGGTAGGAGGATCGCTGGAGCCCAGGAGTTAAAGGCTGCTGTGAGCTATGATGAGCTCTGTATGTGGGTAACAAGGCAATACTTGGTCTCAAAATAAAGCAAAATAAAATAAAATAAATTGAATAGGCTCCCTGAGGGATACAGATAAATGCAGGACACAATAGGCTGAGGGAAGAATTCTGCTGGAGGGAACCACAGGGCCTGCTGAGGCCTAGGAGATGGTCAGCTAACAAGAGAAGCTATGGACAAGGCCACTCATTCATCCACACATCTGTGCAGGTATCACACGAGTGTCACTCACCCAGACAGCTATGTCTTGAAATTGTCCTGGAGAGAAAGAACACAGGTTTGAGCCAAAGGAGGGGACAGTTCAGGAGAGGATGCTTTAATTCAGGAAGTATTCCAGAACTGGAATTGACAGCCCATGGAAGGTAAGTAAGGACTGAGGAGGAGGAGGAAGGGACCCAGGTCCTTGAGGGAACAGTCCCTCTGGAAGGTGATGAGGCTTAAGTTTCCAAGGAGGAGGGGATGCTAGCAGACGTGCTAGTAGGAGTGACCAGAAGGCTGAGGGACCCTCCAAGCCTGACTTCTTATCTTATAACCTAACCCAGTGGGATGAATTCTTCAGCCACTGCTGGGCTGTCCTACCCCTTCCTCCAGATCCCTCATGTCGGTCCTCTCCCAAAACCCAGTTTAAATCTCAGCTCCATTTCCTACAAATGTGTGTGTGATGCTGAGCAAGTCTCCCCCTGCCTGGTTTGTGCAGGGCAGAGTGGCAAACAGCGCCTTGTGCTCTGAAACCCTTGGCCAATGTGAGGGTGATCACGGTCATCCTCAGGGGCAGCAGGTTGGCCCGCATGGCCTGCCTGGCATGGATTTGGTGAGCTGGACGTGGAGAGGAGTGTTAGTTAGGTAGTTGGTCTGTTTCAAAGCTTCTTTCTGGAGAAAGGGTGAGAAGAACAAACAAAGTGGACCTCGGAAGTTCAAGGGCCTTCACAGGAGCTCAGAGGCCCTTCCAGAGCTGGCATGTGGGGGAGGGTGGATGAGGGCCAGAGAGGAATAGTGAGTGCCTCACATGCCAGAGTGTGGAGTGGAGGCAGGGAAAAGGGGCGTATGGTGTGTGGCCTTCCCCAGGGACGAGGGTGTGCATGGGCTGGGCATTTGACTCAGAGGGAGTTGGTTCCTGAACAAGGCTTCCAAGTGAGCCTACAGGTGAGAAGGGCCCAGAATGGAAGCTGGGACACAGGGTGAGCGTGACCTTTGTGGCCTCCTGTCACTGCCTTGACATTGGGACCAGCTAGGATGCTGGGAAGGGATCTTCACATGGGCTCAGAAACACTGGCTTCTTTGCTGTGCGGTACTGCATTCTCCTACCTGAGCTGCGTAGACACCTGTGTGATGCAGGACTCCAGCCCCCCTCGCAGGGCTGTGATGGGAGGAGGCAGCGTCTACACTGCTACAGCAGTAGCTGGTGTTTATCAAGTCCTTACAGAGTCCCAGTCACGGTTCTGTGTGCTTCGCACATGCACACTGCCTCAGTACTGTCTTCCCAGTGACCTGTGGTGGTCTAGTTGTCTGCCCCATCCCGTCCTGCAGGTCAGACAGTCCATGCACAGACAGGACAGGCACCTGGCTGTGCCTGTGCTCCCAGCCCCCTGTGCTATGCACTCTCCTTGTGGCGTGCTGCCCTGTGCTGGGTGAATGCTGTTACTCATCTGGCTGGAAGGAAGTGGGAAGTAGAGAGAGAAACTGTGTGCAGAGGCCGGCCATGGGATACCCACTGGGAGAGGCTGAAAACGGAAAACAGGGTAGTGATACACTGTCATCCTGCGGCACCTCAAGTCCTCTCCTTCAACGCCAGGCACCCCTCCCCCATGCCTGCCCAGATGTGCTCTGCTCTTGCTTGGCCCTCTGCACTGGCCCCTCTGCACACCTCCCTTCCCCCAACCTGTGGCCTCAACCCCAGCCGGGATCAGATATGGCCTTTGTCTTTCTGCCTGGCTGCTCCCTTTCAGGGGATGAAGGCCTCTGTCTGAGAACGCTGATAGCTCAGGGGAGGCTGAAAGCTCTGGGTAGCTTGGAGGGCGGCTTTGGGAAGTCAGACAGGACTCCCCAGGGAAGGCCTTCTCTCTGCCTGGTGGCTGCTTCTCCCATCACCTCCCCAGGGCTGGGTACCCCATTACTCTGAGTCCCAGGGGCTGTGGAGAAGGCCTCTGCTTTCCTGGGTTCTCACTCTGAGGAGTGGGGGAAACAGCAGCACGCCTTCTGGGGAGGCACGGGAAGCTATGTTGGGCCGAGGCAGAGGGCTGTGAATAGGTGAAGAAGTGAGGGCTTCTCCCTGCTCACCCTCACGCTCCTACCAGTGCTAGGAAGGGGCAACCCATGCCGTGTTGGGTAGTAGCTATTTCTGTGAGGACACCATGTCCTCCATGTCCTCCCTGCCAGGAGAGCTAGCACTAGCTCTTAGCTAGCTTAAGGTGAGCTGAGAACCATGGTGTGGATGACAGAAAGGCTAATGCAATTTTATGTCACTTTATAATCATAATTATTACTAATACTACTGTTTACATAGCATTTACTATGCTAAGCACTTTATATACTTCAGTTCATCTAATCCTTACAGTCCTGTGTATATTTTACATGTGAAGAAACTGAGGCTCAAAGGGGTCACTTCATCTGTCCTTGGTGACACTACCATTGAGGCAATACCACCATGAGATTAGGGTCGCGCTCTTTGATGCCAAAAAGACCCTATCCTTAATCCTATTTTCCTAGGTTAACTCTGCAAATTATTAGCTATCCAACATTAGGCGAATTACTTAATTTCTCTTAGCCTCCACACTTCCATCTGTTAAATGGGGTTAATAATAGGTATCTTAATGGTGGACGTTAAGGGTTCGAGGAGACAATACACATAAAATTGGGCGAGCTTGAGGTCTTGAACATTCATTCATTCATTTAGATGTGAATTGGATGCCAGGTCAGCGCCAGGGACCGTGGTGCATGCCAGATACACAAAAGTGAGCAAGAGGGACCTGGTCCCTGCCTTGGTGAAAATTAGGAACGTCTGCCAGGCATGACAAGTGCCAGGCAGAGGAAGCATTGTGGAAAAGGCAACTGTACAAAAGTGGCAAGGCAGGAGGTGAGCCCCCGTCCACCTGCCTCCAAAGCCAGGGTGGGCTTAGTGTGAAGTCCCCTGTGGGTGGGACAGACCCGTGCTTGGAGAGAGCTTCCACCCTTTCTGAACACCCACTTTAATGGAAGTAGGCAAACAGGAGCAGAGTGGTAAAGCTTCTAGAAATGCTATTAGATTTATTTATTCAGTATTTTTTAAGTACCAGGTACTTTTTATTTTTATTTTATTTTATTTTTAGAGACAGAGTCTCACTTTATTGCCTTCAGTAGAGTGCCGTGGCGTCACAGCTCAATAGCAACCTCCAACTTCTGGGCTTAGGCGATTCTCCTGCCTCAGCCTCCCCAGTAGCTGGGACTACAGGCACCCGCCACAATGCCCAGCTATTTTTTTTGTTGCAGTTTGGCCAGGTTGGGTTCGAACCTGCCACCCTTGGTATATGGGGCTGGTGCCCTACCCACTGAGCCCCAGGTACTTTTTCTAAATGCTGAGGATATAACAATTTAAAAATGGAAAAGGAAAACTTCATGAGTCTTTTTTTTTTTTTTTGCAGTTTCTAGCCGGGGCTGGGTTCGAACCTGCCACCTCTGGCATATGGGGCCGGTGCCCTACTCCTTTGAGCCACAGGCACCACCCAGCTTCATGAGTCTTATAAGGCTCATGTCAGGGGGAGAGACGATACACAAATTGATAAGTAAAATACCACTAAGTTGGATATTGATAAAATAAAGAATAAGACTGGGGGAGGGGAATCCTGGATGTGGTGGAGCAGTGGTGCCATTATGAGTAGCATAATGAAGAAAGAACTTTCTCAGAAGGTGGCAAGGGAGAAAAGATCTACAGGGGGTGAGGGGCAGGCTTATGAAGGAGGAGAGCATTCCAGTCAGAGGCAACAGCAAATGCAAAGGTCCTGAGGGGCAAACGTGCCTGGCTTGAGGAAGAGCCAACATGGATGTCATGAAATGAGTGAGGCGGGTAATAGCAGAAGTAAGGCGTGCTCAGCAGTCACAAAGGGCTGTGGTACAATTCTGACCCCAACCACCAGAGTGAGTGTACACTCCACGGGCCAAGGCGTGATGGCCCTCACTTGGTATGCCAGCCTCATGTTGGGAGTCCCCAGGCCACCTGCACTTCTGACCAGCTTGCTATCAATTCAAAGGTTCCCACTTCCTTTGGGTCTTATAGTTTGATAAAATACTTACAGAACTGAGGGAAGTGCTGTATTTAGTTACAGTTTTATTATACAGAATACAAATCAAGAACAACTAAATGAAGAGACATACAGGGCGAGATCTGAGGGAATCCTTAGGCGTAGAGATTCAAGCTTCCGTGCCCTTCATGTGTGCAATCAAGGTATTTCATCCTTTGAGTACATCAGTGTGTTTACCAGCTGGGAAGTGCCTACGATTCTTGGTGTCCAGAGTTTTTATTGAGGTTTCTTCACACTATCATTGGCCATGTGATTCTGTTCCTCCCTGCTGTCCCTGGAGGTTAGGAGTCCAGGCTAAGTCACTGGGCTCAAAGCCCTAGCCCTCCAATCACCTGGTTGGTCTTGCTGCCACAGTCAGCACCCATCCAGAGTCACCTCCTTAGCATAAACCCAAGTGTGGTCCACTGGTCTACCATGAACAACACAAACATAATTATTACCTGTGAAATTCTAAGGGGTTAGAACCTCTGTCCCAAGAACTGTGGACAACCAGATAAATTCTCTACTATAGGACAAGAGCCTGGAAGGAATCAACTTGGGCTTTTGCTTAGTTTTGTTTGTTTTTTAGACAGTCTCACTCTGTTACCCTGAGTAGAGTGCCGTGGCATCATACCTCAAACTCTTGAGCTCAAGTGATCCTCCTATCTCAGCCTCCCGAGTAGCTGGAACTAAAGATTCCTGCCACAACGCCCAGCTACTGTTTCCATTTTTAATAGGGAGGAGTCTTGGTCTTGCTCTGACTGGTCTCAAACTCCTGCGCTCAAGCAATCCAGCTGCCTTAGCTTCCCAGTGTGCTTTGATTATAGGCATGAGCCACTGTGCCCAGCCTGGGCTTCTCCTATGAATGAAATCTGAAGTCATCGGTAGGTTTGGGTGGAGGAGTGAGTGATATGTATAATTTCTGTTTTAGTAGTCACTCTGGATGTAAGTCCAATATAGACTGTGTGCGGAAGGGGTGGGAATAGGGAGGCTCACTGGAAGGCTGCTGCAATGATCCGGACATGATGTTGAATTGGGTCCCAGTGGCACACCTAGGGCCATGCAGAGGGGTCCACTGCTAGAACTGTTTTGAAATTAGCACTAGCAGAACCCTGTGGGGGACTGAATAAAGGGTGAGAAGGAAGGAGAATTTGAGGGCGATGCCGAATTTTTATCTTGTGGACTTAAAGGAGGGAAGCTGTGATTGATTGAGAGGACCAAGTTTGGGGGTGGAAGATCGGAGCTCAGTCTGGGACATGTGAGTGTGAGATGCTGATGAGACACAGAGCGAAGACATGAAATAAGCCGTAGGATGGATGCCGCCGGAGCTGCAGGGAGAGATCCAAGCAGGGAGAGAACTCGGAGGTGGTGTTCAAAACTGCGCGGCTGGATGAATTGGCCACGGGAGTGAGTAGAGAGAGAAGAGGGCCAGGTCAGGGCCCTGGGAATGTCCTCACCCCAACAGGAGAGGAGAACCCATCGGAGGAAGCTGTGTAGAGGGCAGGGGAGTAGGAAGGAAGCCAGAGAGTGTGGGGCCTGTAAGACCAGTGAGAAAAGTCCTGAAGAGGGAGCCGCCAAATGTAACAAGTGCTGTCAGGCAAGATGAGGATTGACTTTGGATTTAGGAACTTGCAGGTCACTGGTGACCCAGCAAGAAAAGTTCTGGTGTGAGGTCATGGGAGAAAGAGGGGAGGATTGAGGGCTTTCGCTGGGAAGGAGAGCAGAGAATTGGGGTGGGGTGGGGGAATAGTCAGGTGTAGGGCCAAGAGAGGAGATTTTAAAAGGGGAGAAAATCGGCTCATTTGTCTGTGATGACTATGGAAATAGCAGTTTGAGGAACTAGGGATGTCTGGTCCTGAGAAGAGAAGGCTCTGGGGCATGTCATAACTCTCCTCACACGCTTACAGGAGTGTCACATGGAAGAGAATTAAATTCATTTTATGTGACTCCAGAGAGAAGTACTAGGACCAGTGGTTAGAAGCTACAAAGAGAAGGATTGTAGTGCAGCCTTAAAAAGAACCTTGTGCATCCATTTCTTCACTCCGTCAAGAAGTCCCTGTCGAATGCCCCCTGTGTGACGGGCACTTGCCCAGGCCCCAGGGAGAGGCATGACAGGGACACAGCCCTTTCTGGCTAGAGGGAGAGACCAACACAGACAGTTGCTGTTCCCTGTGGAAAGTGCTGACAAGGGCTCCCCGGTCTGCTTGGGTTGGGGAATGGGGGGTTCAGGGAAAGGTCAGACTGGGCAGAGAAGCTGTAATTGTTGGCTGAGGATGTTCCTCCTTCTGATAACTGAGAGCCTATTTGGTCTAAACAAATGAGGCTTAAAAAGGCACTTGAACCTCAGTTATCAGGCACGGTTTCTGGATCACTAGGCCGTGCAGATACAGCCTTCATAAAAATGATGTCTGATAGGTGGGTGGTGCTTTGTCATTTACAGAGCACTTGTAATCCTCACAACAGCCCTGCCAGGATCGCTCCGTTGTCCCTGTTTTATAGCGGGGTTAACTGAGGCTGAGAGCAGTGAGCCTTGCCGAAGGTCACTTCGTTATTATAAAGATGGAGCTGGGGCCAGAACCAAGTTCATGAGCTCGTGGTCCAGTGAACATACCTTTCCAGGGCTGTGAAATATTGACTGTAACTCACCCTCTCTCTGCTCTGACCCATGCACACAAGTGCACTGGGGCCAAAGTTTGGTTCTCAGGTAAAACATGACTTGTTTTGTGCCCCTTTCCCTGATTCCTTAGAGCTTTGCCCAGTTTATTTTCCAGCAAAAGAATCTGCTCTTGTTAAGCCAGACAGTTTGCTATCTTCTGTCTGGAACTTTCTCCCCTCCTCTGGCCCCCCACCCTTCCCTTTTTCTTAATCTTACATCACATTCTTTCACTTTAGGATGGTCCCTGGAACTCAGAAGGGCCTTAGAACTGTGGGGTTCCCTGTCCTTTCTGGGCCAGCAGTCCTTGGGCTCCTCTGATGTTGGTGAGACACGCTGAGTCCCAAAGATGTAGGAGGATTGGCTATTTGAAGACTGTAGATAAGAAGGATGGAAGAAGGAAGGAT
>NW_003852486.1:2520129-2542443 GCF_000181295.1 Otolemur garnettii | reverse complement strand
CCCCCCCTTAAGAGAGAAAAGGAGGTAAGACACAGGACTAGGAGAGGCTTTCACGCAGCATGATTTTTTTGAGCCTTCAGTGCGCTGAAGCTCTGGGGGAAGAAATAGATCTAGTCCCTGCCCTCCGTGAACTCACAGCTGCAGAATCACAGAGCTTCAAAGTGGGAAGAGACCTTGGAGATGTCGTCCAAATTGGGACACAGGGAGGTGAAGTGAAACACCTATGAAGGGAAAGGGAACACGCACTTTTGCACACGTACAAAAATAGCATAAAACATAGAAGTCAGCAATTCAGGGCAGGCCCTGACAGCCACAGCCCAGCACCTGTTGTAGTAGATGCATGTGCACTGGGTGCTGCTGCAGGGGCCACGCACAGTCCTTGCCCTCTGCCTGGAGGGGGAGTTCTGAGGGTAGAAAATAAGATGACATTGGCCAAGAAAGAGCAGAGTGGTTGACAAGCCCCCTTCTGAGAGAGAAAGGAAAGGGGAGGTGGAAATGTTATGGGGTATGGCACCAACGGAGCTCAGAAATGTCAAGTGAAGCAGTTAGGTGGGACTTATCAGGAAATGCTTCCTGGAGGAAGTGGCATCTAGATTATATTAAAGAAGAAAACCTGGATTAGCAAGTGAAGAGACAGAATGAGTAGAGATTTGTAGGAGAAAGTGTGGGAGGTGGAAGAGGAGGAAGGAATTAACTTTCGGGTTCGGCTCAATTCTATCAGTGTTAGTTCAGAGTCTACTAAGAGCTAGTAGTCTAGCTACTTATCCTTGATAAGATTAAAGATGAATGAAAAACTGGGCTGGGCGAGGTGGCTTACGCATCTGTAATCCCAGCACTCTGGGAGGCCGAGGTGGGTGGATCACCTGAGTTCACAAGTTTGAGAACAGTCTGAGCAAGAGACTATGTCTCTACTAAAAATAGAAAAACTAGTCGGGTGTTGTGACGGGTGCCTGTAGTCCCAGCTACTTGGGAGGTTGAGGCAAGAAGGTTGCTTGACCTCAAGAGTTTGAGGTTGCTGTGAGCTACAATGACTCCATGGCACTCTACCCAGGATGTCTCAAAAAAAAAAAAAAAAAAAAAGAATGAGAAACAAAGCGTCCTTTAACCTGATGTGGTGGTACGTACCTGTAGTCCTAGCTACTCAAGAGGCTGAGATTGGAGGATAGTTTGAGCTCAGGAGTTGGAGGTTCTAGTGAGCTGTGGTCATGCTACTATACTCTAGCCTGGGCAACAGAGCAAGACCCCATCTTTAAGAAACAAAACAAAGAAAAAAAAAACTGAAACATAGCACCTGTCTTCAAGCACAGCATCTCACGGAGGTCTAGGATGCACAAGTACCAGAGGTCTAGGAGTGCAGGTGAGACTTTGACCCAGGCTTGGGGCTTAAGGACCCCCTGGGGTGCTAAGCCTGGACTGTCTTGAAGGATGAAGAAGAGTGAGCCACGCGGCAGGAGAGGGGAGAATCCTACGGCAGAACAGGGAGGTAGGATGCAGTTTGGTGTGTGCAGAAACCTCTGACAGTCGGGGATTTCTCGAAAGTAAAGTGTACACTGGAGGGGGAAGAGGACGCTAAAGAGGTAAACAGCAGCGAGCTGAGCAGGGCCTAACCTAATTTGAACTTCATCTAAAGTCAATGGGGAGCCATTGAAGGGTTTTACACAGGGCAGTGATATCATTAGATTTGTGTTTTAGAAAGATCGTTCTGGCAACTGTGTGGAGAATGGATTTAAGGGGAGCAAGCTGGAGGCAGGGGAACCAATTAGGAGGTTATTGCAAAAGTCCAGGGGAGCAATGACAAAGATCTCAACAAAGGAAGCGGGGGTGGAGCGGAGGGGCTAGCCGAGACCTACTTGAGAAGGATACTCGGTGGTGGTTGCTGCAAGGTAAGAGAGAGGAAGAATCTGGGTGAGTCTCAGGCTTAAATGAGGTTGGGAGGCAGCAGGATGGGTGGCAGGAAGACCTAGGAAATGAAGCTGAAAATACCCTCATCACAGCAGCTGCAGCCCCTGGTGCACTAGGGAGGGTCATCAGAGCCAGAGTCCCTGGCTTTTGTAGACTGAAGTGGTGGTGAGCAATTCTTGGAAATCCCCAGGTGAGGACCCCCCCCTCCACTTTTGTGTGTAAAGCCAAAACTCATTGTCTGGAGGTGGGAACCAGAAGAGAGAGGGCATGCACGTGTGTGTGCACACACACGTGTGAGATGTGAGATGTCAGAGTGTTAGCTGCAACATTTTGCCAGGAATTACTGGGTTCCGGGGACTTCTGCACCCCTGAAGTCCCAGATGGCAGTGTTGCTCCACCCTGCAGCCTCCTATTGTGAGCAGATCAATCTGATTCCCTCCATCTCAGAGTTCTGTGAGGGGACAGGAAATCAGATGGAACTGGGAGGCTCACGGACATACAGGAAAATATTGCCATCAAAGCCCGACATCACTTGTGGAGGAGCCAGCGGGCACTACAGCACACTATGTTCAGTTCGGGGGATCTCTATGGTGACAGGGAACTGGCTGGCAGGGAGGAGACAGTCTGTATTAGGAGTCCAGAGAGACCAGAGTTGTGCTTCTGGCTTTGCTGTTGATCAGCTCTGTGACTCCAGGGGACTCACTTCACCTCTCTGGGAATTTTTATCTGAGTAAGAGGATAGGATCAGATCATCTCTGTGCGCTCCTTCCAAACCTAAAGTGCCATGATTCTGAAGAATGCACCCAGATTTCTGATCTAGTTCATTTGATCCTTCTCTGGTCTTATCTAGGGGTGTCCAGCATTTTTTCTTTTCTGCCACATTCTGGAAGAATAAGTATCGTCTTAGGCCACACAGTAAACACACAAACACTATCAGCTGACGAGTAAAAGAAAAGGTCCGGGGGTACTGTTTACGACATCCGACACCACAGATAAGGGAAACAGTCCTCAGATAATCTACATGTGGCCCATAGGCCACAAGTTTGACTCCCCTGAATCCTACTTGCTCTGGATTCTTGAACACGTGAGAAGGACGTGAAGTCCTTCAAGTCTTCTTTCCCTTTCTTCTGCTTTAGCATGGACCTTACTGGGGAGAGAGAACATCTACCCACTGTGGCTCAGAATGAAGATCCCCTCCATGGCTCAGAATGAAGGCCTCCTCCTCATACTTCAGCGTTAGTTAAATGGAATCAATTGATCTGATGGTCAGCCCCCTGTAGCTTTGAGGCTTACTTACACTCAGCTCACACTCAGTGCTTTGCTCATGCTGTTCCCGCTGCCTGGAAGGGCTGCATTGCCTTCCTGTGGCTATCCTGAAGCAAGGGGTGACATGAGAACCCTGACTCCCAGTTTCTACTTCAGCTCTCATCAGTAACAAATGATGGGCTATAATTATTAGAGGTTCTTGGTCATACAGTGAATACCTACAGGTGAGAACTGACATTACTGAATAACGACGGTGGCTGCTGTGTGTACATACATAGTAAGTAAATTATGCACCGTGCGTATCTCATTTAGTCCTTTCAGCTGTCAGCACTACAACAGACAGCATGTAGCCACGGCAAGAGCACCCCCAGTACCTTCTGGTGGTCTCTCTGGAGAGACCCAGTGAATAGCTGCCCACTTTATCCCCTCCATCTTCTTTCTCTTCTTCTATTGTCCTCTCCTGCTCACTGTTTTCCTGGGAAGGGTATAAGAGTAATTTTTCTAAAATCTTCCCTTCATTTGCATCATCCATAGGATAAGGCCCACTAGCCTTAGAATGACCCTGGATCACCACCAGGCCACTTATCACTGACCTCTGCCTCCCACCACCATACCCTCTTCTCCAGGATCCCCGTCAGTGCCTTCACCTGCTGTCTGGCTACCCAAACTGAAATGGCTCCCCTTGGCTTCCACATTCTCCCAACCATTAAATCCTGTGGATTCTACCCCCTTCACAACTTTTATATCCATTCCATTTCTCTTTATCCACTCTCTTAGTTTTATATCCTTTTATAATTTCTCTCCAGGAGCAGTGTGGCAGCTCCCTGCTGTACCCACCCTCTCCCCAGCCACAGGCAGAGTGTTCTGTCTTTTTTTTTTTTTTTAGAGATTGAGTCTCACTTTGTCACCCTTAGTAGAGTGCTGTGGCATCATAGCTCACAGCAACCTCCAGCTCTTGGACTTAGGTGATTGTCTTTTTTTTTTTGAGACAGAGCCTCAAGCTATCCCCTGGGTACAGTGCTGTGGCATCACAGCTCACAGCAACCTCCAAGTCCTGGGCTCAAGCGTGTCTCCTGCCTCAGCCTCCCAAGTAGCTGGGACCACAGGTGCCCGCCACAACGCCTGGCCATTTTTTGGTTGCAGTCGTCATTGTTGTTTGGCGGACCCGGTCTGGATTCGAATCTGCCACCTTAGGTGTATATGGCTTGCGCCTTAGCCACTTGAGCCACAGGTGCCGAGCCTAGGCGATTATTTTGTCTCAGCCTCCCGAGTAGTTAGGACTACAGGCGCCCGCCACAATACCCAGCTATTTTTTTGTTGCAGTTTGGCCAAGGCCGGGTTTGAACCCTCCACCCTTGGTATATGGGGCTGGCACCCTACTCACTGAGCCACAGGAGCTGTTCAGAGTGTTCTATCTAATCAATTCTCTTAACCACTGTGATAAAATCCAAACTCCTGATCCAGCATATAAAACTCTGTAGGATTGGGATCCAGCCTGCCTCCCCTGGCCCCATGTCTCTTCCCTTTCTCTCTTGAACTCTAGGTAATCAGAACTACTTGCAGGACACCACATTGCACCTAACATTCATACCTCCCAGCTTTTTGGTGGAGGAATGCCCTACCTTCGCCCAACACTCTCCTTATCTGCTTGGTGAATACTTCTTATATCTCAAATTGTATTCTAAATGATATCCCCTTTAAGAAGCCCTCCTGACCTGCATCCTTACACTTACAACCACATTCACCGTGGGAGTCTGTGACCCATAAATCCCTTGAGAGCAGGAGGCATGTGGGGTGTAGGGTTCTACTGCCTGTCTCCATCCCCCAGGACAGTGCTTGGCACATAGTAGGGCAAATGTGCATTAAATATTGAGTGGATACACGAGTGACTGACATTCAAGACCTGGTGCATTCTGGTCCCAGTCTACCTGTCCTTTCTTATCTTACGTAAACAATAAAAATGCAGCATCTCACAGTTGCCATGTACAAAAAGCTTGCAGGTATGTTTAAGGGGATTATCACTTTTAATCTGCATAACCTTGCCCTCCCTGGAATACCCAGTTACTCAGACACGCCCGACTCTTCCCAGACATACCACACTTCTCTGCCTTTGTCTTTTCTCTTGTTTGTGCCCAGAATCCCTTTACTCCACATCTGCTGGCTTAAGGCTTAATTTTGTCCCTTGCACGGAGTTCCCAGATTCACTCTCTCTTCTTTTCCCACCATTGGAATTAATCATTTCTCTCCTAGACAGTGACGTGAGCTTTATATTTAACTAAAGCTATTTATTATAGTCCTCAAGGGTGAGACTATGCCTGATCAGCACCGCCCCCATGGTGCTGCTCAGCATAACCGCCAGCACTTAGTAGGTCCCCAGCATTTGTTTGCTGATTAAAATAGGACAGAATTGAACTGATGCAAATGCTTAGGTTTTGAAGCTCTTTCGATTGCTGCTGGAACCACAGGCTGGAAGGGAACTGAGATAGTGGTGGGAACGGATGGGAACTGAGGACAGTGAGGGCAGGACCCAACAGGAGACTGCCTCAACGTGGTGGAACCTTTCACAGAAATTGTAAAAACAAGACGTCTTGCCAACAAGTTGCCCGTGGATATTTATGGAAGCACCACGATTATTATTATTTAATTTTTGATTATCCCAAACAGCATGCTGAGCTTTGAGTAAAGTGCCGATAGCCAGCCTGAGCCTGTGCCAAGAAATCCTCATGACGCTTTCTCAAAGCTGTTCTTAGAGCCCCGTCCTATCCTGGGAGAATTCTGGAGGCACCTACCAGGTCTCTGTCCAGCTACTCGCTTTACAGGCAGGGAAGCGGGCGGGACTGGTGCTGGCTCACTCCCAGGCTCCCTGATGGGCAGTGGCAGAGATGAAACTCAAACCCAGTCCATTGGATTTCCAGCTGATGTGTGCTGCTGCTCTCTCTACTGAAATCTGCCACTGCCAAATTGTCATTCGAATTCCTCGTATTCTGTCTTCCTCACTTCTGGTCAATACAACAGATATTTATGTTATCGAGTATCTTGTCCTACAGAGAAACTTTTGCTGGGGGATATTGAAACAATAGAGCAATGGGGGAGATAGAGGTTCCTGATCTTTGAGAAGTTTTCTGCCTAAACTCCGGGTGGAAGAAACTCCACTTGAATACTCCACTGAGCATCTTTGGACATGTGTCTGCAGGCTTTCTTGCTGTCCCCTTTCTTGGGCCATCCCCTATCGCTGTTATTGGCACTGTGCCACCTGCCTTCCCCTCTGAAAGAATGAGAACAAACAAGCTGGGGGCTGCGCAGCCCATTGTTGGCCCACCTGATGAAGAGGGGAGCAAGGAAGGAGACTAGACTGAGGCTGGAGAGGCCTCTGCTGCGGCTCCACAGAGCCACTCTCTGTGGTCCCTCTGGCTCCTTCTACTCCCTTTGGAAGAAACACAGCTGAGGTTCTTTCTTTTTGCAGCTCTAACAGAGCTGAGTATCCAAGAGAAAGAAACTGGCAGGGCTGGGGGACCTGAGCCTGGGGTATCTTTGTTGATACTGTCTCAGTAGCTTCAGTTCCCCACCTCACAGGCATGAGCAGTAGTCTCTCCCCCCCACCTCCCCCACCAAGCCCTGGATGGCCAAGTACCATTTCGGGAATGCCAACGTTCTGTTAATTTGCTGCCTTGCAAATACTTTATTGGCATTTTGTAGTGTTGAAAGTTGTGTAATTATGAGCAGAATTTATATATCGCCAGGGCTGCCTGAGCGCCCTCACTGTGTCTCCTTCCAGGCATTGCAAACATTGAGGGTTGACTTAGAAGAGTCGGATCCACCCGCCTTTACAGCTATGCTCCCTGTAGATAAGGCTCTAATTAAAAATTGGTGTGTCTGTTCCTCCTGCCGCTGCAGGTGGAGCCTAGCACCCTGAGGGCAGGCCTGGGGCTGGGGTCCCAGATAGGGATGGAGGTGACTGGCAGATTTACCTCTTCTGCACCCATCACCTGAGGCCTCAGGTTGCTTACTCCTGAGCAGGCTGTGGGTCTGCAGGCGAGACTACTCTCACCCCAACCCCCTCCACGGCTGTGGCTTCTCCAGCGAGGACAGGATGTGGCTCTCACCGCCTGCTTCCTCCCTGCTGCCCTGCCTGGGACATGTCCTCCCACCTCATCCTGCCTATTCTTTTCCTCCCAGCCCTTCCCTGTTTGTCAACACCATTCCCTTTACACCTCTGGGCCTGCCTGGAGGCCACTTGCCCCCTCTTTTGCCATCCTGCTCCGTACCCTTCTCTCCCTGCGGTGGTGATGATGGATGTTTTCTCCTGTGTCTCTCTCCTGAGGACTTGTCTCTCCTGTCCCTCTGCAGTTCCTCCTTACAGGGCAGGCCAAGCTCTGCACCTGGGGATGGGCTTGGCAGTGGTCTGGGGGTGAGGGAGGGGTCCCAGGCTCTACCTGCCTCTGACCAGTGGCCCCTGAAGGGGGCATCACCATGAGGGCCAGTTTGCCAGCCTTGCCTGGTTGGGACCCTGGGCAGAAGAGGAGCACTTAGGACCTGCCCAAGGTGGGTGCCCATGCCTTCTGCCCTCTCTTGGTCCTGGTCACATGTCACGGCTGTCACATTTGGCTCCAACAATAATTCCCTTGCCAGAGAGCAGGAGGAAGAATTCATTTTCCAGCTCCAGCCGGGCGGCTGTGAAATATGATTTCTAAAGTGTTAATAATGCATCACGTTTAGATAGCACTTTACATCTTCCAGAGCAGCTGGCAGGGCAGGGGGGCTGGCAGCCTGGGCTCAGGGCGTGGGGCTGACTCCCAGTTTCATTTTGGGACTTCTCATGTGGAACACATGCCTGCACCTTGGTGCCTTAGTTTCTCTTTCCAAAACAGGGAAGGAATCGTTCAGGCCTGGCCTTCTGCCAATGTATAGAAGCACCTCCCTTGTCATTCCCCATCTCCTTTCAAACCTGCATTTCTCCTTTATTCACCTTCTAGAAAGACTCCAGCATCCCTTCATTCATGCCTCAAACCCTCAGTGAGTGTCTAGTGTATGCCAGGGCCTGGGAGGCAGAGGTGCTACTGCCTTTGGGGGATCTTGGGAGTGGATGAGACAGAGGTGTGAGTGCCCTGCCCTCGGCACTGTGGCCTAAAGCCAAGGCAGTAGAGGGGTGACACTCTGTGCTGCTTTATTTGGGGGTCAGAGGATGTGGGATCCTCTCTGCAGTCTGCCAGAGCTTCCAGGGGCTGCTTAGAGCCACTTTGCCCTTGACCTCCTCAGTCCTAGAACCTTTCTCAGCCCTTCCGCCACAGCCCCTGTGCCTTCACATGTGTGTAGGGCAAGCACGCCCATTTTTTCATTCCTCTGAAGGGTTTTTCATACACTTAGACTATTCCTCTCTATTTATGCCATGGAGTCCTTTCCCACCATCACTCCAAAGGCTTGGGCAGTCTTTCTCCATTCCCCAGCCTGCATCCACAGCCTCTCCTTCCAGGAAGCCCTCTTGGGGTGATTTGAGGAGAAGAGAAGACGTGGAAGGGTTACAGTGGGTTACCCTAGACATCCCCATTGTTCTCTCCCAAAAGACACCTGCCCTTGACACCAGCTGTACTGGCCCCCCTCCTGCAGCGGCGAGTCTCCTGACTGACAAGTATATGGAAATTCTGCTTTTGTTAGTAAAATCGTATTACTTTTTAGGAGACCTGGATTTCTACTTTCTAGGAGCTCTGCTTCTGCCACCAACTGTGTGCAATGTCTTTGGACCTCAATGTCCTCATCTGAAAAATGAGGTCATTGAAAAGGTGGTCACTAGGGGTTTTTTTCTAACCTTCTTTGATGACACTGCTACTCCAAACAGTTCCTTGGTGAATTCTTAGGTAAAGAGAAGAAGCCCTTTGATAAGCATGTAATTGCCTTCCAGTTGATTGATTTCACAGGGCAAGCTGGGGGGCTGTTTTTTGGGAGGGGTGGCCTGGCTCTGCTCGGTGATGTCTTCACGGGTTGCTGGCTTCTGCAGCGCATCTGCGGCCTGTGGGTCTGGTCCAGAGTGGAGGCTCCCAGAGGGCCAGACCTGGGCTTCTGTAGTTCTGTTTGCACTTTGTCCTGCACCACTGTCTGGATGCTGACTCAAAGCCATGCGGTGCTGGGGATGAGCAAAACACCTCCTCCCTGCCCTCAGCCCTGCCGACTTTTCTCACTTCCTAAGAAGACAATTCCTCACCAAGTTTTCCCAACGGGTTGCGCTGCCGCCGCTGTTCAGCTGACACCATAGCTGACGAGTTATTAAAAATCCTTCATTATTATTCTGTACTGTCTCTCTCCCTCCTCCCTCCCTGCCCTGCCCCAGGCTTCTAAGGCCCATGGCTGTCACTGAGAAATGCCTGGAGGCCCCCAGCCAAGAGCTGAGGCAGGCTGTTCCACCCCCCTCCCTCAAAGCGGCCCCCACAGATGTTGGCAACTGGCCAGAGGCAAGGGTTTCACCCAGGGGTGGGGTTTCTGACACCTGGGTTCTTAATTCTGCTTTCTGCGCCACTTGGGGAGCTGATGCAGGTGCTTGGAGGGGCCAAAGTCTTTCTGTCGAGAAATGGTTGGAAGCCACAGAAGATTTTTTGGTGTTCCAGGGATCTTGGTTAGGGAGACATCTCTTAAGAATGCACGTCCTAGACGACATCTGGGACCTGATGTTCCATCCCCTGGGGAAAGAGTGACAGGCTAACTCCATCATCCCACTCCCTGAGCTGGGGGTCCAAACCCAGCTCATCCATCACACGTCCTGATAATCAGATTCGGCTGCGGCAAGAACAGAACATCACACTCAGCTTCTCTCTGCGCCTGCAGCTAGCAGGTCCTGAGGTGTGGGGGCCTCAGGGATGCAAACGCTGGCAGAGGGGTGGGGTGGCAGGGCCCTGGATGAGGTCCTTGCTCCTGAGTCATGGAGCAGAGAGGAAGGGTCCCCAGAGCAGCACAGAGGTTTCAGCGTACTTTCCCCATCACAGAGCTTCCACCGCGGGCACTCTGGAAAGTGCTCCTGCCCCTCCTGGGCTGTAGGAAGATATTTCAGCCTCCTCAACAGAGTCCATTGACTTATTCTTTGTCACCCTCCTCTCTGCTAAGATTTGCCTCTTCAAACTTAACGTGATTTTTGCTGCTCTCACTAGCACTGGGTTCCTTTGTCCTGAGTTCACACCCGGCCCGCAAACCCATGCTCAGCCCCAGCTTCTTGCGCCCAGGCGCTGAGACAGGAGCTCTGGGTGTCTGGGCTAGAGGCTGGAGTCTTCCCATAATTAAGCTCCAGCTTGCACACTGGGGTAGGCAGGAGGGGTTAGGTTTGAAGCAGGGTGACTGGTATGGTTTGGTTTATGTCCTCACTCAAGAAGCATGTATTGATACCTTGTTCTGAGGGGACCTGAGATCCCAAGCCTTCCAGGGGCTCATGTTCTAGTTGGATTGGGGGTTAGAATGATAGGATTCGGTTTGGGTTGGAATTAGTGTTGGGTTGAGGTTGGGTAAGGGGTTGCAGGTTGAGGTTAGTGTTGAAGTAGTAAGAAGGGTTAGATATGGGTAACGAACGGCATGGGTTGGTTTGAGGTTTCTGTGTAAGTCCTTCCTCTGGGGTTTGCTCTGCTTCTCCCCTCCCACCGCTCACCTAAGCTTGCTTCTGCTGTCTAAGGCATCCCAGACTTACTGGAATCCCTTAATGACAGCGACCATCTGCCACCCTCCTTCTCCTTTCCTCCTCTGCCCCTCCTCCTCTCCCAGCATGGAGTCTGCACCTTGCGTTCCTGGGAGGGGGTGCCTACAAGACAACTTGGCTGACAACTTCCCTCCTGTCACAGCTCACATTCGGGGGTCCCTGGCACTTGCCTCCTCCTCCATCTCCCTCTGTAGTCACTAGGCTAACACAGTGGCCCCCATTCCTGCCTTTCCTCCTCTGCACCCCTCCCCCAGCCCTAGCCCTTCACACTTCTTCCACAGGCCAGAGACCCTCAGTCCCCAACAGTTCCTCCCTCTCCCTCCTCTTTCTCCTTTGATCCCACCCCAGGGTCTGACCAGAAGTCTCTGGTCTCTTATTTCAGTCTGCTCCTCCTCCATGAGCTCAGACAGAACTCCCTGCCCATCCCCCAACCCAACTCCACCTACCTCTTGGGTTGGAGAAATTTTCTTTTCATCCACCCTGATCTTCCTATGGGGCAGACCCTTCAGAATTCCTGCCCTTCCTGGTAGCCTATCCAGGAGCAGGGAACTTTGTTAGGAAAATTCATTTCTGTGGATATGTGAGGTGGTGTGTGTGTGTGTGTGTGTGTGTGTGTATGGCATGAAGTAGAGTTCTTCCTCCCATGTTTTGTGCCGGGATGAAATATGGCCTACACTGTTGCCCCCAAGCCCAGAATTTAGGGGCTGGCCTGATGAAATACCAAAATTTCAGGAGTTACTTGGAAAGAAAATTCTACAACTGAGCACCTTCCATTTTGGAGAATTCTGCACATAAACCCGCTGAGGACAGGGTTTCCAGAGGCCGAGCCCTGCCACTGCCATGGCTCTTGGAGCCTCCTGTGCTCTTGTAAGAACCCGACTTCTTCTCTGCCCGTGAGCTTGATTGATTCTGCTCTTGGGGACGGTACAGGCTGCTTAGTTGGAATGCACAGTGCTCTGTCCCCCTCACTGGGAGATAATCGAGGGGGAATATTGGCTCATCCAGGAAACGAGGTGCTAAATTTGCTGTGAGATGGGTGTCACAAGCAATCAAAAGGCGCCTCACTGTGTGGAGGGGGCGACAGCTAAAGGAGAAATCATTAGGTTATTGCAGAGATGGAGGAAAGAGAAACCCCCCTTCCCATCCCCCTGGTGGTGGTAAGCATCAGAGATGCAGAGTGAGTGATTCCCATGCAGGCTGCTTTTCCAAGGTTTCCCCTACACCGGATGCCTGTGTCCTCTCTGCCAAGGGCCCATAGCCAGCCCCTCCCCAGGCAGCTTTATGTCAGGCTTTGGTGAGCACCCTCATCAGTCACATACTTCTAGCTCTTCCTCTGGGTCTAGGTGGTCCAAGGCTGCCATGTACTAATGCAAAGAGACAAGTTGAGCTGGACTGAGCATCCTAAGGTCAGTGGAAGTTTTGGTGGGTGGACAAGTTGAGAAAGACACATGTGTTAGGGTGCAGGCCAGAGTGGCTGTGTTGGCTGGGATGGGCAAAGAAAATCAATACTTCCTTTACAACCCCTCTGGGGGTGCTGCTCGGAGGAGCGCACTGAAGGATGTGTAGCAGGCTCTGGGCCTGCTGGGAGCCAGCGAGTGGCTGTGTGTACAAGCAGGGTGGTCTCCCCATCTGCTGAATGCCTCCTCCATGGGAGCGAGTTCACAGGCTGCCCCTCTGAGGCTGACACATTTGGGAGTCTCAGGAGCAGTCATCTCCTTGAAGAAAGTCTCTCTGTGTATCCTTGCCATAGGCTTACAATTGGTTACCTCCACCGTGTCCCACCAATATCCTGTAAACTTCTGAGAGCAATTAAGATGAATGGTTCTGGTCTCCCTGGGTTTCCTTTCCTCTTGGGGCACTTGGGCTCCACATGACAGGCAAACTGAGGCAGGCAAAATGGGAGCAGCAGATGTAGACACAAAAAGACCTGAGTTCCTGCCCAGCTCCCAGCCCCGGGGGCATTAGCCCCCAAGGCCTACCCCCTGGGCCTCCCCTACACAGGCTTCTGCCTCTGAGCCCCACTGGATTGAGATGTATTGAGAGGCTGCACCTACAGCTCTTAATTAGGGAGCCTGTACCTCTAGGCCCGATCTGCTCCCTGCAACAAATTAACATTCTATGCCCCTTGCACATGGAGAATTGGACCAAGTTCGATGGATTGATTCAGCAGCCGGTTGGAGCTGCCTTTACTTTACACAGGATTGATCCAGATGACCCCAACTTGGGGCTTCTAGAAGAGCCTTTGCGGGAAATCTTTTTAATGGAGATTAATTAGAGGAGCCTGGCATGCCCCAGTTAGAGGTAGAGAGTGCCCTGTTCTCCCTTTTGGTGACTGCACACACTCTCACTGATGCTCAGATGTGTAGACATGTCGCAGCACATGCACATTCACCAACACATGTGTAAACATGTAGCAGCACACACACATACTCACTGTACTTACTACTTACGCATGTAGACACTCTCACGGACACTCACATGTGTAGATATGTAGCAGCACACACACACTCACTGTACTTACTACTTACGCATGTAGACACTCTCACGGACACTCACATGTGTAGACATGTGGCAGCACACACATGCTGACCGACACAGTGTAGACATGTGGCAGCACACAACCACTTACACGCTGTAGACACGTGCCAGCACATAACCACTCACTGACTGTCACCCGTGTAGGCACCTGGCAGCACATGCATGTTTATGACGCACATGTAGACACATGGACACACACATTCACCAGCACATGTGCAGAGATGTGGCTCTGCATGCCTGCTCACTGACACATCAGACATGGTGGCAGCACACACACGCTCACCCGGGCAGGCACAAACAAGGACATATGTCCCTTCCCCCAGACACAGAACACGCTCACACTGCCACTTACACCCTTTTCCTTCTGGCTCTTCTGGAGCCTGTCCCCACACCTTACCAAGTTGACACTCAGTTCAGCTTGGATCAGCCACAGCTTTCACTTCTATTTTTCTGAACCTGAATCTCTTTCTTTGTCTGTGTCCATTCTCCCTCAACAGCCCAGAAGTTTCTAGAGGGCAGAGACTAAGGAATTCCCAGAAAGAGAAAGTGTTACATTTTTAAAGATGTCTCATTTTGGTTCCCATTTCTTTATGTATCTGAATCACAGCCACTTCCAACTGCTCATTGGGCTTTCATGTCTCTGTGTCTCAGCTCATGCTGTTCCCTTTGTCTGAAATACCCTTCCCCCAAGTCTCTGCCTGTTGAAATCCTTCTCGTCTTCAAGGCTCAATGCAGTTTCCATCTTTGAACTTGTATTTGTTGAATACCTACTGTGCGCCAAGCAGGGCTGCCAGTGTCCAACCTAGGTACCTACAGAAAGAGTTAGGGGTCTCAGCCCAAGGCAAGACCAGTTTGTAAGTGAGATATGTGAAAAAACGCTGTTTATTTGTTCATTCAACAAACATCTATCAAGGTGTTCATTCAATAAGCATCTATTAAGGCTGTAAGCTACTTGATGAAAAGAGCCCTATGCCTGTGCCCACAGGAGTGTTTCAACTGCAGAGGCTCCGCCCTGGCTCCTTCTTGCCAGCTTTCTTACTGCTGCACGACACTGGCAGGGCTGTGTCTTTCCTGATATGAAAGCAGCTAGCTCCCTGTTCACACAGCAAGCCCGTCCCACCAAGTGGAAGAGCTATGCTTGATACAGCAGCCAGGCTGAACTGGTCCTAGGATCTAAAAGACGACACTTTCCCAGCTTCACACTGCTGGCTGTGCCCTCTGCCTTCTCAGAACACCTACTTCTCCCCTTTCTCCTTGTTGCCCGGAGAGTGGCCACTGACTTCCACTAGGATTCCTTCCTTGATCTCACGTGTTTTCTTCCTGTTGTCCAGCATGGCGCTCATCACTGTTTTATCTGGACACTGGGTGTGTCCACTGGACTGTAAGCTGAAAGATGGCAGGACCAAGTCAGTGGTGTTCACTTTTGCAACCCAGGGTCCAGGACAGTACCTGTTTGCATAGTAGGCACTCAATAAATACTTACTATATGAATAATATATATTGAATTGAGTAGACTTCCTCTGGGTGGTGGCGTTTTATCCATTAATTGAGTTAACCAAACAGCAAGCATTTATTGAGCACCTATGGTGTGCGGAAGATGCATAACTAAGATTACATCTATTGCTTCAAGGAGTTTATCATCTAGACTTTTTTTTTTTTTTTTGAGACAGAGCCTCAAGCTGTCCCCCTGGGTAGAGTGCCGTGGCATTATAGCTCACAGCAACCTCCAACTCCTGGGCTCAAGCGAGTCTCCTGCCTCCGCCTCCCAAGTAGCTGGGACCACAGGCGCCTGCCACAACGCCCGGCTATTTTTTGGTTGCAGCCGTCATTGTTGTTTGGCGGGTCCGGGCTGGGGATTCAAACCCGCCACCTTAGGTGTACGTGGCTGGCACCTTAGCTGGTTGAGCTATAGGTGCCGAGCCTATCATCTAGTCTTATCTGAAAAAGGAGCCAAAACAAAATGCAGTGTAGTTGCCCACTAAACTACAGGTCTAAAGCAGCATGATTATATTCAAGTCCCATCACTATCTCTTTGAAGTCTTCTGGTTAATTGCCCAGAGTCAGAGGTTGTACTTACACCTTTCACTTTCATCTCAGATCATTTTTTGACCTGTTCTTTCCCTGTTTAAAGAATTCTTTCTTTTAAACTTCAAGTCTACCTTGATTGAATGGTTATGGATTGATTAGTTGATGGATGTATGTCCAAAGTAAGAAGAAAGTGTATGAGTGTGTAAGTAGAATCAGAAAACACAGAGATGAAAGGGATCCTAGGTAGTACCCAGAGCCCCCCTGGAATGTTGCTACCAGGTGGTCACTGGGCTTTATCTAGAACACCTCTGTGTGTTGTGGGGGGTGCTTGTGATCCCAGCTACTTGGGAGGCTGAGGCAAGAGTTTGAGGTTGCTGTGAGCTGTGATGCCATGTCACTCTACCCAGGGCGACATAGAGTCTGTCTCAAAAAAATAAATTAAATTAAAAATGAATAAATAAATAGAATATTTCTGTGATGGGGAGGGAGCTCACTGCTCTGGGCCATTAGGAAGTTCTTACCTGAATAAAGAAAATCTGCTCCCTGGGAGCTATAGTCATCACTGTCTGGCCTGAGGCAGTATGGAAGGCACAGTAATGGGTTCTGGGCCCACACCTGTGTGAGGGGCACGTCTGGTGTCTGCCAAGCTAGCCTTTCTTGGGCACTAGTGGAAAGTGGGGTGCCAACGGGGAGAGCATTCCTCAGGCCCCTCGCCTTCCGGTAAGAGTTGCTCACCTAGCTGGTAGACGCAGAGCCCCCCCAGAAGTGTTAAAGAAATCTCTGACATCATCTGTGTTGATGGGTTTTGGGCTCTGGAAGGAGAATGAAGTCTAAAACCTGGTCCTTTTTTTTCTTTTTTAGATTTTAAAAAATCTTGAGGTGGGAGATGGGGGTCAGTGGGAGTGAGGTGAGGGGTGTAGAAATGTAGTCAAGCTCATTAAACTTAGAAACAGAGACGTGTGGTAACAGAAGACCTGGGTTTCCTTCTGGCTCTTTTGGTTTGGGGGTCTAGGAGAGAATGCCCTTCTCCCTGTTGCCCTGGCCCTTTCTGGGTGTCTCAGAGTTGAGGCTATTCATTCAGGAGACTGTTCATGGTGGCAGCAGGAGACCACCCAGGAGAGGGTCTGGGGAATAGCCTGCATTTCTTCCTGGGCTGGGGGGATTCAGATACCATCCTTATCTCAAGCTGCATCTGGAAGCTCTGTTCATGCTGGTGGGACTAAGAGTGTTAAAGAAGGCAGAGGGAGGCTTTCAGAGCAGAACTTGCATATCCCTCAATTATGGCACCTGAGTGGGAGCACAGAGGGGTAGCTTTCATATAGGAGGAGCGATGGAGTTAGACCTCAGGAGAAATCGGGTATCTGTCCTGGGGAGAGACAGGTTGGAGGCCTTGTAGGGTCTGTGCTGAAGAGAAAAGCAGCTGGTGCCTGGCTGGCCCCACACCGCCTCGGATGCCACCTCCCCATCCCAGCCCCTCTCCCTCCATAGCTGAACCTTTCAAAGCCCGCTTCCATTTTCCAAGGACTTCGCTTCCTTTCTTGACCTAAAAACTCAAGACCTTCAGGGGAGGCCAGAGGGTGAGGGGTTGTCACCCAGCCCTTCCGCCCATCGGCCTGCGCCTGCTGTCTCTGCTATGGGCTGTCCTCAGCCCTCCCCTCTGGTTTCCTCACATTTGTATCTTCGTTCTCACTCCTTGTTTTCATCCACCTTCCCAGCCTTCTCCTCTATTACTCCTCCTCCGGCACCTTCTCTTGTCCCTTCCTTCAGTGAAGGGGGATTTCCAGGGAAAGCCCCCTCATTTGTGCCCCACCTCAGTCTGAACAGGCTTCAGGGTGTGCCTGCCTTCGAGGGGGGCCCTGTAACCAGGAGGCTGGCTCAGAAGCCACCAGGAATTTGGAGACGTGCCCGCCTCACATTCCTTGCTGGCCCTCAGCTTCTTCACAATGAAGGGTGCTGGATGGGTGATTGCCAAGGCCCTTCCTGCCCACCTTCAGGCTCTCCCTCTAATGAACTCCGCTCTGCCTCTCCACTCTGTCTCGCTCCCTGTTTCTTTCCTGCCTGCCTTGCTGGACCTCAGACAATCTTCTGAGGCCTCTTTTGTGTTCTGTTTTCTGTTCACGATTCTTTCTTCCCATCCTTCCTTCCCGTCTCCTTTTTGCTTGGCATATTAAGGCCTCTCCTCTAGTGTCCCGTGTCTCTGCTTCTTTCCCTCCCACTCTGTGGACTATGGGCACTTCTGGAGAGTCAGGTGCCAGCCGTTCCTCTCTGCTCCCGCCAGATCTAGGGCCTGGATGGGGTGCAGGGCAGAGGCTATCCCCTCCTCCTGCCTTTCTACCCCAGCTCCTTCCTTCACATTTTGCAGCCTTGTCCTAGTTTCTGCTCTCTCTCCTCTTTGCCTCTTAGCCTCTGTCTCCTGTCTGAGCTAAGTCTTTGCCTGCCACCTGCCTCCTCTCTCTCCCGCCTCCTCCCTTGCCCACTGAAGCCAGATTGAGATTCAGATTTCAGCAGAACCATCCACCAGCTCTGCCGCCCCCTTTCTGCTCCCCCTTTCTGCTCCCGCCTGTCATACCTGCTGTAGCCAAGCCCATTGGGCTCACCATGCTGTTGTCCTTCCCATAAAACATTCTCAGGGGACCCTGCCAGGGCACATTTGGGAGCTGCTGCTTGGGGTCTGGCCCAGGTGCTGTCGGCTGTCGGCTCAAATGGGGCAGGTGGGAGAGTTTCTAGCCCTCTCTGCCAGCCTTTTCCACGTGAAGCTTGAAGTTTTTTGAGTGGGCCTGGGCTGGCAAGTCACTTCAGGGCCCCTGGCTCACCTGCCCTGTCTTTTATGAACCTACCACAAGGGTGGGGAATGCTGATGGGCAGTTCCTTACAGGAAAATTGAAGGATGGCCTCTCTCCTCCATGCTGGACACCTCATCTGGGTCCTTTCGGCCTCAGTCTCAGTGTCACAAATTCTTCGACCCCCCATGATGCCCCAGCCAGGGAGGGGGCATCAGGATAGGCCCAGGCATACCAGTTGCCTTCCCCAATCTGAGAGGATGGGGCAGAGGACGGAGTCTTCGGAAGTGTCCTCAAGGTTTGGCCAGGACCCCCGGAGAGCAGGAGGCAGGGGTAGAATCTGAGAGCATCAGAGCAGGAAAGGCCCTTGGGGGCCAAGTTCTGCTCCTTTCCTTTACAGTTTAGAGAGGCTAAAACCCTGATAAGTAAAGTGACCCCCCTAGTCACACAGCCGATTGGTGGCAGAGCCAGGACCAGATAAGCCCACGCCTCCCGACTTCTGGTTCTGAGTGCCTCTGCCCCTTCCTGACAGGACCCTGCTGGGCTAGCCCCCTTGCCTTTTTCAGGGCTTTGGTCCTGCCTCTTTGGGTGACTAATCCACTGGCCCACTTGCCCTGTCACTATGAACACCAGCCGGCCCCTGCAGCTGGCCTCTGTGGTCTGCTCAAATTCAAGGAAACCAGGCCAGACTGTGGCCACTTGTAAAATCCCATCTGGTCCCTGGAAAGGTGCCCTTTGGCTGTCCCTACCCTACCCCCTCTCAGGCTTAGAGATGGACATTGGGTGGCTGTGGCCAAGCAGTTGGGGTGAGGGAGGAAAGATGGGCTCTTCTGCTCATGGCTTTGGCTTCCTGGGACGAGAATGGACCAGAAGTGGGAAAGGGGTAAAGGTGGGTGGTGCGTGGCACTTCCAGCCCTACTGTTTGCTGTGTCTTTTTCACTTCAAACCATGAAATGAAGCCAGAGTGCTTTGGTGGGCAGGAGAGTGGAGGTGGTGCTAGTCCTCGAATGTTTGGAAACTTGTCTTTGGGGGTACAGCTTGTCATTTCACACTCTCCATCTGCTGTCTGCATCACCTGACTTCTACTTACATTCATTCCTCTGAGGCTGTCCACTGTGAGGAGTCAGTAGGGTTTTCTGAGCTCCTTCAGGGGAAGGGTTACAGTCTATAAGGGCAGTCACATCAAATTCTGGCATCTCTGGGCTGGGCTGGGCTCTGTGGGAGGCACAGTCAGCAGACCCAGACTCCTCATCTCTGGTCATCTGGGCAGGGGGGAGCCTCCCTGTGGGGAGCCTCCTGTGCAAGGGCTGCCCAGCATCCCCTCTTGCTCTCCCTCTCTCTGCCTCCTTTCCTCCCTCCCTCCTCTATCTCAACCTTTCTTCCCCTCTCTCCTTCTGCTGGGTTGCCAGTCCAGCCCAGAGAATTGAAATCCTCTTTTCTCTGAGAGAATCCAGTGTGAGGGGACCTCTCTGGCTGTTGTGTTTTTCATAGAGCAAGAAGGGAATGGCTGGGGTGGGGGGGAAGAAAGTCCTATGGGTGTAGGGGGAGAGCGAAGATGTGAGGCAGAGAGGGGAGGGAGAGCGGAGTGTGGAGAGATTTAGTTCCATCTGAAAGCTGTCGGTGCGAATCAAAGGCTTCCCTTTGAACCAGCAGCATGATCTGGAGTGGAGAGCATGGGGACTTCTCTGGCCCAGGGGGTTCATTACTGCTCGTTTGATAAATCCGGGGAGACAGGGCCTGTCCTCCGCCGCCCCCTTCCGGCTGCCTGGCTCCCTGGCTCCCCATGTGCTTGGTCCCCATCCCCTCCCCAGTTCCGGCTGGCCTGGCAGCCTGGGCTCTGGGAACATGACCGGGAGGGCATGTGAGCAGCGACATGGGAGCAGACGGGCGCCAGTAGGTGCAGAGACATGTCCTTGAATGTAGAAGTCAGGAGGGTGTGCATATGTACGTGTGCATGCCAGTGAACGCGTGTGCATGTGTGTGGTCCACGTGCCCACAAGTACACCATGTGTGTGTGAGAATCTGCGAGCATTCCCAGTCTCTCTGGGATACATTTAGAGGTCACTTTGTTTTTTTTTTTTTGAGACAGAGCCTCATGCTTTCGCCCTGGGTAGAGTTCTGCGGCATCACAGCTCACAGCAACCTCCAACTTCTGGGCTCAAGTGATTCTCCTGCCTCCGCCTCCCAAGTAGCCACTTCATATTCTTATTGAAATAGGGGACTTGACCTCTCTGTCCTCCCCCCCTCCTGTGAAGGAAGAGAGATGTGCTCACACAGAGACTGGCCTGGTTCTCACCCTGCTGTGATGGAGGTGGAGGAGGGAGTTGGAGGACAGAGCTAGCTGCCCCAGGAAGATCAGTGCTAAGGAGAGGGTGGTGCCTGTGGCTCAAGGGAGTAGGGTGCCAGCCCCATATGCCAGAGGTGGCGGGTTCAAACTGAGCCCCGGCAAAAAACTGAAAAAGAAAAAGAGAGAGAGAGAGTGCCTAGGTGGGAGGAGGGATTAAGGGCAGGTAGAGAGGCCCTGAGGACAGATTTGCACAGTGGCTGGATCTGAGCTGGGAGGTCTCAGGAGACAGCAGTGGCCAGGCTCTTCAGGGGGAGCCAGAACTCTGGTTCCTCAGTGCTGTGCTCACCAGGTCTGACCCTGTCCAGCTGTGTGACTGGAGGGACCTTTCTTATCGGGGGTGATAGTTGGGCTGTTATGTATAAAAGGGCTCTGTAGCATGGTAAGCAGGGGCTATTTATTGTTACCATTACAGGTGGCCATTGGTGGCCTAAAGGGTGGTGTTTTGTGAATCACTGTGACGTCTCTGGATACTGATGGTTGTTCCAGCCTCAGGTACCACTCCTCCCTTCATATGGGGAATTTACTTATATCCAGCCTTCTCCCACATTGCTGGCAATGTAGGGCAAGTGTGTGTGGCTATGACCCCAGATCCTAGGAGTTCTGCCCTCCCAGCAGGTACGCAGAGTTCAGGTAGAAGTCTGAGCCACAGCTTGGGCTCAGGAGTGGTAGGCGGGCAGAACTCAGGGGCACTGGCCGTTCCTTCCAGGTGGAGGCCATGAATGCACTTCATTCAGGAGAGGCTTCCTATAGCACTGCGTGATGCCAAGAGGGGAGTCAGGGAGCCTAAAAGACCTGGGTTCAAATCCCATGTCTGCCACGGAAGAGCCATACTTCCCTTTGTCTCAAGTGGGATGATGATAGCTACCACTGTGGAGTGGATAATAATGCTGGAAATGGTGTGTGCAAGGCATCTCCCCCGGTGCCTGGCACATAGTCAGCATCTTGTAATTGAAAGTATTCATTATTGAGGGATATTGCTAAGGCTGAAGGGACAAGGAGATCAGATCATCTCTCTTCTCCGGGGGTTCACCGGAGAGGGGCTGTAATAAGTGGTACCATATCCTGGTGGGAGACTAGAGAGGGAACAGGTTCAAGTCCGAGGCTGAAGGAATTCTGTGCTATGGGGGCAGGGGTGGTGAGGGCCATGGGTTAACCTGAAAGCAGGGTTCCCCAGCTCTGGGCTGACTGCAGTCCCCTTTCTGCAGCTTTCTCCCCAGGGTCCCTCACTGCTCCCCTCACCCCTCAAGCTCTCATCTCTTCCACCTTATTCAGCTTTTCACCTACCTGCAAACTCTAGCAGACCCTCCTAAGAATCCCCTACTCTGGAAAGAGGCAGTGTTCAGCACTGGCCCAGTCCTCCCTGCACCTCCCTGCGCCTGGCCCCGTCCTCCTGCTGGTCTGCGTCTCTCTCCCTCCCTGCCTTCCTGCTTTGGCCGGGGTCTGTATTCCACTCTTTGTCTCTCTGGCTTTTCCTGCCTCAGCCTGTGTCTCTTCCCTCCTGAGCTCTTTTCCTCCTCGCTCCCTGCTCTCCATCCTCTGCTCACTCTCCCTGTGCCCCTGTGTGGGTGTCTGCCTCGGCTCCATTTCTCAGCATCCTTTGCACCTCCATGGCCTCCTCGCTGCCCGTGCGGGTGCACTCCTGCACACATGTGCAGCTCCATCGTTCTTTGCCCGCCTCCATCAGGGCTGTCTGGGAGCCCACCACATCTGTGCTGGTGTCTAAAGTCCAGGAGGGAGGGAGACCCAAGTGGGTGAGAATTTGCATAAAAACATATGCAGAAAGG
>NW_003852486.1:2486798-2519992 GCF_000181295.1 Otolemur garnettii | reverse complement strand
AGTTTGATGGAAGTGTCTTGGATTGTGTATGAAAACACCACACTGTACCCCCAAAGTGCATCAATGTACACAGTTACCATTCAATAAAAAAAAAAAAAAGAAAAGAAAAGAAAAAAAACATATGCAGAATCACACAGAACCACACCTCAGCCCCAGACTGGAGATGCCAGGATTGGGTGGTGCACTGGGAGGCCAGTGTGTTTTCACTGCTGTGGTCACACTCCTGCTTTCCCTCCTGCCTGGCCCCCAATGGCCACCTTCTCATGGTTCCCTGCGTTTCTGGTTTCATTGCCTGGAAGTGGGCACGTGTGACCAGGACTGTAGGTGTGTGTGGATGCTGCTGCTAGGCCACCTGTGTGCAGTCTTGGCTCCACCTTGACACTCTAGGACCTGCCAATACCCTCCTTTTCAGTGTAAGGTCACCAGCACACGTCTGCCCTCTCCTGGCCAAATGGTGCCCTGAGGTCTGTACCTCACTGCTCACCTCCTAGGCTTTCTCCTCCGCTCCCTTGCATCCCCTGGACCCCTGTCACCCCCCTCATTGTGCTGGAACTTTCCAGACCAGTTTCTCCCTGCCTTTCAGCTCTGCTCCACACTCCCTTTTCTCAGGGAGCTTCCTGGGAACAAGTCAAAGTCCTGTCTCAGCATGACTGTTTCTCTCGCTGGGGGCGGACACTGCCCCTTCGCGCTTCCTGGCCTGCTTCTGTCTCTGTGACGTCTGTGGGCCTCACCTGGGGGAGGGCCTGCTCAGCCTCCTTTCTTAAGGGTGAGAGGGTCCCAAGGTAAGACTGTTCGCACATTTGCTCGCTCCCCCTTCTCCGCAGATATATCCAGAACCTCTGTGCTGTGCCTAGTGGCCAGGCCCTGGGCCTGCGGATGGGTCTTGAGCTATGAGTGACATCCCTTGTCCAGACCCTGGGAGTTGGCTCTGAGGCTGGGCATTGAGAAGTGCAGGGTGCACAGCTTTGTACTCCTGCTCCGGCAGAAGAGAGAAGTGAGAGGATGCGTGCCAGTCACAGAAGACTTCTCAGAGGAGGTGACTTCTCAGAGGAGGTGACGGTGTGAATCTGAGGGAACAGGAGGGAGAGGTATTCCTCTCACCAACCTGTGCAGAGCAGAGAGAACTCGAGGGATGTGGGGCTTTCCCCTAATCATGAGCCAGGCTGGTACGACCTGGGGGCATCTGGATGCTACTCAGATGCTGTCTTGCCTACAGAAAACAGTGCCTGAGACTTTTGTGGGCTCAGGATCTTTCTGCCTTTCCTAAGACCCCTTCGTGTCCCCTCTTCTCCTGATCATTGCTTCCATCTCCCTGTCTCTGGAATAAATTGCTTCAAACAAGCCTAAACTAAGAGAAAATTTTACTTCAAAATCCCCAGAAAGCTACAGCCACCTTCTTGTCATGTCCTTGTTCAGGCTGTCCCTCTAACTGTCTACCTGCTCAGGGGGACTAGTGGGTGCGTGTGAGGGACTACAGCAGGCGTCGTATACACTGCACCCCATTTGGCTTTCACAGCCACTGGGAAGCAGACATTGTCACCCCAGTTTGCCAAGGAGAAAAATGAAGCTTAGAGAAGAAGTAGCTGGGCCAAGGTCACTCAGTTAAGAAGCCACACAGACATGATGTAAACCCTGGTCTGTGTTCACATAGCCTGTGTTCACAGTCTTTGAGCATAGAGGGATCTTTGTGGTCCATGGTCTAGGCTTGTCATGGCACAGGTGAGCAAGTGGAGGCCCAGTTGATAAAGTGACACACCCAAGGTCACCTCACTGCCCACTCCAGCAAGATCCCCATTTCCAAATCTGACCCTGGGTACCTCCCACCTCCCTCCTGGCAGGACCAGCCACCCCCTCACTCCACGGTCATGGCCACTGTCCTCTGGAGACTTTAGCCGGAGACTAGGTGTCCAGGCCCTATGCAGGAAAGCTGTGAATGTAAATTCCATCTCTGAGCCAGCTTCCACCAGCCACCCTGCTCTCAAGCCCTTGACTTGGGCTCCGGGGGCTATGGGAAGGAGAAACGTGAGTGTGGAGAGTTTGCAGCAGGTAGCTGCACTAGCAAAATGCGCAAGGATATGAATAAATTTGAATAATAATGAGGGCGATGCCTGAATTAATAATGCTGGCTGCTCACCTGACCCACCCCTCTCCCAGGATCTCAGCACCTGCCACCCTAATCCCTCAAAATGTGTGCGAGCCTTATCCTTCCTCCTTTGGAGGGTGTGAGTGGGAGATCAGGTCCTCAGAGTTTTGGGGAGCCCCTCATGGAGTGTGGGACGGGGACCCTGTTTCCAGCTTTCCGGCCCCTGCAGGCCCACAGAGCTGAACCTGTACACATCAGGTAAAGAGGTCACCTCATACTGCATGGTACCCGGGCCATCAGCCTACCCTGGCCCCTGCCACCTCTTTCTCAGTCCCCTTTGTGTGCATCATCCAATGAGGATGCATATCAAATGTCCAGGAAGATTCGGTGGAGGAGACAGCATGGCCTTTAGCCTCAGAGGAGAGGTTCCTGTTCCGGTGTAACAAATGCCCCCACCTGCCTGCCCTTTACTCTATGACAAACAAAAGCATGGGCATGAACCCTGATGACTCAAGAGAAGAAATCCCGTGGGTAGAGCGGTGACAGCAGGGAGGAGCAATGGGACTGTCTGTGTCTGCCCATGGAGGGTCAGCCCAGGAGGGCTTCCTGGAAGAGGGTAACGTGGGACAGGTTTGGAAAGAGAGGGAGAAATGGGGCTGGAGGAGAAAAAAGAAGGGAGAGATGACACTAGGATCTGTCCTGGCGTAGAGGAAGCTCTTGGAATGGGAGGGATGAGATAAGTTTGTGTACACACAGCAGTGATGGGGGGGGGGTGGTCAGAGAAATTCTGGAAAGCAGGGTTTGGAAAGAATTGGATTTGGGGATTGTGGCCTGTGCAGAGATTCATGAGCTAGGGGGCAAATGAAGAGGGATGAGTTCTGGGAGAGCTGATTTCAGTTGCCTGCCTGGTGTGGCAGTGTTGCGGCTGTGGCAAGGAAGCCTGGCCCTCTCCCTCTGCTGCCCTCCAGCCTCTCAGTTGCCCTTCTCTCCTTTGCCTGGCAAAGGGAGCTGAGCCCACAGTCTGGGTAGCTCTGCAGGAGGCCAGGACTGCCACCCCTGGGGCCGACCCGTGCTGGCTGGAGCGGGTGGGGGGAGTTGTGGGGGAGAAGAAACTGCAGTGCAATTCCCTGCTCCATTTAGGCTCCACAATTAAAGGCAATTACTCTGCAGTTCTCTAATCAAATGCTCCCGGCCGAGCTGCCAGCCGGGCAGTGCGTGTAGCTCCTGCAGCCGGAGGGACAGTGGAGCAGCGTCACATGGCCTCTGAGCGCCCACAATGCCGGTGTGGGAGGCTGGGTGTGTGCAGGTGTGTTGGTGTGCACACACTCATGCCCACAGCACTTGGGAGCACGGGATACCCACAGAGCAGGGCGCGTGTGCCTAAAAGCGTAATTCAGAGCTGTCGCAACTGCTACTTGGTCTTTGGATACTTTCACCCGAGAGGTTTCTGTACACGTGTGGGCACATGGACATGCCTGCCACACAAATCTGTGCACTCTGTGGATTTATTCACAGGGGTACCTGGCACAGTTGCACATGTGTGGTAGTCCACTTTGGTTCCTATCAGCTCAGGTGACACAGGTCCAGCTAGAGGTTATGGTGGGTGAGTCTGAGTCCCAAGAATTGACGGGACTGGCTCATGACTAGTGGTCACTGTTATGAATGCACCACCCCTAAAACTGAGTATGGGGGTGAGGCAACAGGCATGGGGTACATGGGCTTGGGCTGTTACCTCAGTTCTGCCATTAACTCACTGGGTGCCCTTGGTAAGTTACTCTTCTCCCTGGTCTTCCTCTGGGAAATGAGAGGGTGGGACTAGACCCTTCCCTGAGACCTTTACATGATACGGCATCACTCCTATGACTGCTAAGCACGTCGGCTCCTGAAATCCATTCCAGTGGGCTGTGGGTGGGGAAGGGAATAAAAGGCGAGCATGTGACCTCTTGGAGAGGAGGGACCGAGACTGAAGTGGAGCAGACACCCAACAGTCCCCTCTCCAGCCTGAGGTTCTCTCCCTCCCACCTCCTGTGAGGTATATGTGGGGTGGGTGGCTGCTTGGAAGAGCCCCTTGCCCCGCTCCTCCTTACCCAGTGCTGGCTTTGGCCCTGCAGGGACTCAGACCCGTTTCAGCCAGGAGCCAGCTGACCAGACTGTGGTGGCCGGACAGCGGGCCGTGCTCCCCTGTGTGCTGCTCAACTACTCTGGGATTGTGCAATGGACCAAGGACGGACTGGCTCTGGGCATGGGCCAGGGCCTCAAAGGTGAGCGTAGGCCCCAGCCACCCGGTATCCCAACTGTCACCCACCCAGCTCTGTCTTCACCACCTTCCCACCCACAGCTCTGTCTTCTCCCACTATGTACTTGCTCAAGAAAGGCAGTGAGAAGCCAGAGAGGTTAAGGGAAACCAGGAGACCTTGTCATAGAGAGTTCAGTGAGACAGATGACAAGACACCCTGAGGGTGAGGCCTGAGGAACAGAAAACACAGCCCATTTTGTGTCCTGCAAGTGTCTCATGCCCAGCTGGCTCTGCTCCAGCCTCTCTCCTCCCCCCTGCACAGTGATGTCTGCTCAGAAACCAGAAACTCATTTTAATATCAGCCCGAGCATTCATTTATTTATTCATTCAACAAGCCTTTAAGCAGCACTGGCTATGTAGCTGGGACTGATGCAAAGGTAATGCCTCAGTCAAAAGCAAAAAGCCAGCCTCCTATATGCTAAAGCAAGTAAAGAAATCTTTGGAGAGACCACCAGGTGGGTGGGTGAGAAGTTGGGACGTCTGGGCTCTAGTCCTGCCTCTACCACCTGCCAGCTGGGTTACCTTAGGAAGGCCGCTTTCCCTCTCTGGGCCTCAGTTTACTGATGGGCGAGACAGGCACAGCAGGTGCAGGCCTGCCTGCCTTGAACATGCACTTGTGAGTTTTGAACCAAATGTGAGAATGTGCTTTGTGAAAACACACTGTAACCAGGTGAGTACGGGAGGGGCTGTATTTTCTTATTCTCATTATTGTCAAGAGGGTTGAGATGATTTGCTATGGGTCCCTGTGTCAGCACAGGTGGGGAGATGTGTCTGTGCAGAGCAATATATAAGGGAAAGAGATGGGTCTGGTGGATCCATTGATGATAGAAAGAAAGAAACAGGGAGAGAGAGAGAGAGCGCAAGCGATCAATAGATAGATATGGAGCGAGAAGAATCAATAGCCTCTGGACAGAGGGAGATAATGGGAGGCAGCCGAAGCTGGGGAATGGGAGAGGGGAGGTCAGGGAGCAGTGGGTGGTAGCCTGAGGGAAGGAGGGCAAGGAGGCTGAATTGGAGAGGGCCAGAAGCTCAGATCCCACCTGCCTTTGCCACTGGCTTCACAGGAAACCAGGACTTCCCAGGCAGCTGGTGGGACCCTGCCTCTTCGCCTCCTATAGTGGAGGGGCTTGGCCTACCTAGGGCTCCCCTCTACCTGCGAGTCCTACAGAGGTGCCCCTATGCACCTGTGATGCCATGCCCTGTATCTCCTGGCACCCACGTGCTCTCCCTCTCTCCCCTTCTCCTTTTTCCCCTCCGTTTTCTTTCCTATTATTATGAGAGACATGTGTCTGCAAACAGCTTCAGAGATTTCACCTGCTCCTACTCCCTCCGTGCCTCCAGTCCCTCCTGTCCACGGCTCCAGCTCTGTGCTCCCAGCCTCACCCTGGGGCGGGGGGCAGGGAGGGGTTGTGACAGCAGGCATCTATGTTGGGGATCTCACCCTCTCACCTGCCAGTGGTATCCCAGGACAGGGCTGGGGGTCTGTGTGGCCCCTGGCAGGGGATGAAGGGTGGGCAGAGGAGTGCCCCAGTTCCAAGACTGTGCCTTACCTTTTCTGTTTCTGCAGCCTGGCCTCGGTACCGGGTCGTGGGCTCCGCAGACGCCGGGCAGTACAACTTGGAGATCACAGATGCCGAGCTCTCTGATGACGCCTCCTATGAGTGCCAGGCCACAGAGGCCGCCCTGCGCTCCCGGAGGGCCAAGCTCACCGTGCTAAGTAATGACCTAGTACCCCTTGGTGCTGAGGCCTAACTCCAGTTCCCTCTTCAGTGTCACAGCTCCTTCTCTCTGTTGCTGGCCTCATCTCCACCCTGCTGTCCCACTGTCTGCCTGGTTTTCCCTCTTAGCTCCTTTAAACTTCTCCCAAAGCTAAGTCCAGGGAGAATAGAACAACACAGGGAGGTGGGGCCCAGTGGCTCATGCCTATAATTCCAGCACTCTGGGTGGCTGAGGCAGGTGGATATCTTGGGCCCAGGAGTTCAAGACCAGCCTGAGCAAGAACAAGACATGGTCTTTTAAAAAAAAATAGCCAGGTGTTAATGGTGGTCGTCTGTAGTCCCAGCTACTTGGAAGGCTGAGGCAGGAGGATTGCTTGAGCCCAGGACTTTGAGGTTGCTGTGAGCTAGGCTAATGCCATGGCACTCTAGCATTAGTGACAGAATAGGGGTCTATAGATAGATAGATAGATACATAGATAGATAGGATGACGGAGTGAGATGAGACTTAGTCTCTAAATAAATAAATAGATATATAGCAGGGATGCGGCCACAGCTGGTGGGATGTGCAGGCTGTGAGAGGCCTGGCATCCTTGCTGCTCCAGCCTGTGCCCAGGCCTCTCAAGGACAGGGCTTTTAGTTTCTGGACACAAAGCTGCGAGGCAGGGAAGTGTGGGGTGACGGAAACCTGCCCTGGCTGTCCTAGCTGACAGGCTGGTGGTGAGGGAGCCTCTCCTTTCTTTCTTCTGCTCCCTCTGCTGCCTCGGAGCCTGGCAGGGCCCCGCTGCTTCTCCACCCTCTCCCCCGCAGACACTTCCTTTCCTTCCTGGGCCTCACCCTCCTCTCAGATTCAACAGGGGCCTCCCCAGGGAGCCAGGAATAGGGCTGGAATGGATGGGCTTGGGACTGAGGTGGGGGCTGTGTCCGGGTGGCACTGTAGGAGGGTTGGCTCTCAGAAGCCACGCGCCTGGCAGCCACCCGCTCACAGGGGGACTGAGCAGATGTCCCTCTATGGTAACCCCTGAGGCCATTTGCATAATGAAGGGACTATCTCCCACACTGTGCCAGAATGAGGCCAGTGCCTGCAGGCCCCTTGCCCACCCTGCCCACCCAGCCCCCGCCGCCTCTCCTCGGGCCTCACCCCCACAGGCCGCAGACTCCATCACCCATCGTCTGCTGTCCCTCCCCACTCTCAGGCCTCCCTGTGCCTCTGCCTTCTGTCACTGACTCTACCCCCTGTCTTTTATGCTACCTCTATTCCCTCTCTCTTTTCTTCCCCTAACTTAAAATCACCAGAGTTGGGGGGAGACCCTGGGATGGATGGGAGGAAGGAGAGAGGAGCTGAGCTGAGTGAGCCTGGGCACAAGGAGGTTGTGTTCTGTGGGGCAGTGAGGGGAGAATGTGACAGGCCATCCTAGCATAGCTAGAAGAGTTCTGGACTGCTGAGCTCAGGAGACCCTTGTTCTTTTTGGCACCATGACTATGAGGAGGTGGCATCCTTATGGCATGGGTTTTCCCATTGGTAACACAGTGAAATGACACCAGCCTTTTCTTAGCAACTGCCGCTTTGCTGCATGGGGACTTGTAAACTGTGACGTCTGGGCAAATGTGAGGCGTCAGAACAAGAGAGGGCCGGAGGGACCCAGTGGCCCACTTCTTCAGCTGAAAGGCCCTAGGGGATTGGGATTCAGGCGGGTGGATGGCTGACGTTTCCTCTCTAGGACTTAAAATAGGGGGGATTAGCAAGGAGTGGGCTGAAGTTAGAGACCAATTGTCAGAGGGTGACATGGGTGCCAGTACACGGCCTTCCATCCCTTGAGGGCATGTGTCAGCCCATGCTGGACCAGGCACTCCCTGGGGACCACAACATGCTTAGGAAACCTTCTCCCTCATCTTCCTCCCTAACTGCCTCTATTTTGGACCCGGAAGGTGCTGCATCTGCCCTGGAGAACAGTCATCCTAACAGGGGTCCCTGATACTCCTTTTTTCTCTCCTCCCTGGGGCAGAGACAGAGGTGGAGAAAAATGAAGAAAAGCCAACTGAGTCCTGAGGCACTGCCAGAACATGGGCTTCTAATGGCAGGCAGTGGCTTGGTCTATCCAGGAAGGCTTCCTGGAAGAGGGGGATATATGGTGGGAACTCTAGATGGGGAGTGCTTCATTAGAAAGACTGCAGGTCAGCGAAGGAGAGCCTCAGAAGCAGGGTGACTGCCTTGTTTGAGGGCATGGTGGGTGGGGAGGGGTGGACCCCACTAGCCTGCCTTGGGGCTGAAAGGAAGGAGAGGGACAGGAAGGAGCCGAGAGGAATGACAGAGCCCAGAAGGAGGGTGGCCTGTTAGTAATTGCTGTGGCTTCTTGCTCTCTTCCCTCCTTGTCTCTCCCTTGGACTCTTAAACACCCTGCCACTTGAGGCAGCGCAAAGGTGGGACATTCTCTATATTCCCTGCTGCTTGCCTGCTTGCCTGTGGGCTTTGCTTATGGCAGCAGGGTCCAGAGGCCAGGCTGGGTAGAAATGAGAAGTGAGCCGTGTCCAGTGGCTGGTACCAGCCCCCTTGCACACTGCTGGCCACAAAGACTCTCTCCTTCCTGGTGCCCCAGCCTTCTTTACAGAATGTCCTCTCCCATTTTTCCCTACGGTAAGGCTTTGGGAGGATGCCCCTGTACCCCCCACACAGACGTAATACAGGTCTGCAGATGGGGTACGCCCTAACATCCCCAGTGGTAAATAGCTGGAGGGCCGTGGAGAGGAACGTGGCTCCGGGCCAAGTGGGCCTGGGCCCTACCTCACACCCCAGCTCTGCCCTTTAGCTTACCCTTCTGCCTCGGAGCACATTTGCTCTGCCTGCCTGAGCCCCAGCTCCTCATCTGTAAACAGGGGTTAATGTATTTACCATGAAAGGGTTAATGAAGATAGTTCGTGGTGAGGGTTAGATGAAAGCACATTTGTGGGGCACTTTGGCCAATATAAGGCGAATGTCCAGTGATGATAGAAATGTCATTGTTCATCACTTTATACTTCTCAGTTGGCTTCACATTCTTGGTTCTTGTTTCACTTTACAATAACAACCCTAAGGAGGAAGAGTCAATGTTATTTTTGAAATTTTAAAAACAAGGAAACTGAGGCGAAGGGCACATGGACATATTGATGTGGAAGTTTAAGGCACAGATCTTTAGCTTTTGTTCACAAACACAAGCACATCTGGACTCCTGCCCTCCAACAGCTGGCTGAGCAGATACCTCGACAGCTTTGCCCTAGATAGAGGACAGGGATGGGCTCAAGGAGGATGGGCAGAGAGTTTGGAAAACTGTAGAGAAAGGTGAGCTGAACAGAAGTGACGGATGGTCTTTGCCTGAACAAGGGGAAAGGGGACACTACAAGGGCAGGGGAGAGGATGCCTTGCCTTCAGGGACTCTACGTCTGGGCACACATCTGGCATGGCTTCTCTGCAGGGCTGTGCTCACCCAGGACCTCCCTCCCGGTGTGACCTCAGAGGGCCCCAGCCAGACCAGGGGCCCTGAATGGTGGCTCTTTATCCATCTCTCTCCACCTTTTTCTACTTCTGAAGCTGCTTCCCACCCCCTTCTCCAAACCACACCCATTTGGCACTGGAAGCAAATGCCCCAGGGATGAAAGAGGAAGAACTGGGGGTGTAGGGGGTGAGTAGCCAGGTAGGAGTCAGAGCCACTGCTGGTCCTTACCCCAGCAGCAAAGCTAACACAATCTACGTCACAGCTGCCTTGCCTGTGACAGTTTACACACAGTGTCATGTTTGACCTTCACAAGGTATCCTGTCTCTGATGAAGAGACTAAGATTCAGTGACTTCAGGGACTCACCCAATATCACACAACAGGTCACAAGATGGCCTGGTTTGCAGCCGGGCAGCCCGAGTCTAGGTTTTTCTTTTCCCACTATGTTACTTGACATGCATGAGCTGAACAGAACACTAGGACAGGCTGCAAGCAGTTCTATCTGCTGGAAACTCTAGCACGGAGCCCTTCATTTCATAGACTCGAGGACAGCCCTGCTCACCACTGAGCTCCATGGGCCTCCCAGGGTCCGTCTGCCCTCCAGAATTTCCTCTGGAAAGCTCCCTCCAAGCCTTTCTTGTCTTTCCCAGAAAGAGGCAGGAAAAATCCCTTCTGGGTTCTGGTTGAATACTGGGTGGACCAGAAAGATTATAATCTAAGTGCTTCTGCCTTTATTTCATCAGTCATTCCTTCATTAACCCAGCAAATATCTCTAAGCATCCGTGACCACCCAAGCTCTGGGTTTGACATAGAGGGTTTAAGCATAAGTAAGCCGCAGCCTCTGCCCTCAGGGGACTTAGGGTCTGGTTCACCATATTATTGGAAAGCCCACGGAGATAGGGCAGGGAGAGGCCATCCTACCTGCTAGCATCAGACATCTGATCGATTCAGTTCCTTAAGCACTTAATAGGAGCCTACTTGGTTGCATTCTAGGCACTGGTGATCATGTAAATATTAGTGAGACAGGGTCCTTGTTTTTCCAGGGGTAGCAGTTTTGGTTGGGGTGGGAATAGATTAATTGTTACAGGTAACTCAAATCCAAGGACCACCCTGGGGGCTGGGGAAATGGCAGGGAAAGTCTTGTGTGTCAGCCGGGGTCTGAACAGGATGGGTAGCAGTTCGGCAGAAGCTGTATAGGAAGGACGTGCCACGTGGAACATACAGCAGAAGCAGACAAAGAAGTGAGAAATTTAAAGGCCTTGGCTTAAGGACCCCTGGACAGGAGGCAGAGGTGCCTGGAACTCATGCCCTAGGCAGTTGTAGCCATTGAAGGTGCCTGAGCAGGACAGTGGCACAGTCTTAGTGGTACTCTTGGAAAAATGACCTGCCAGCTGTGTGACATAGAGGCTGTTGTCATAGGCTTGCTCATCTGGTTCCCGCAGGCAGAGGAGCAGGCTGGAAGGGCCTCTGTAGGAAGCTCCGTGGAGGGGGCTAGATTTCCTAGCTGGGGGCCAGGTCCTGGACGGTATGAGCTGTACTCAGGCCCCATGATAGTGCAGCCCTTTCCTGAGCTGTGTTCTCCTCCACCCACACCGTCTGTTCTCTGCAGCTTAAGCAACACCAGGGGCAGTACAAGGTTAAGAGAGCTGACAGGGCCTGGGGAAGCTCTCAAGCTAAGAACACAGGGCAAAGCCACCACAGGAACAAAGGAGACAAATTGTGAGTTAGGGGCCAGGGTAGTGCCACCTGCCAAAAGGTGGGCATCCAAGGGCGGGGGCTGGTCATCAAGGCTGATCTTGCTCTGCTCTCTCCCACAGTCCCCCCAGAGGACACCAGGATTGATGGAGGCCCTGTGATCCTGCTGCAGGCAGGCACCCCTCACAACCTCACATGCCGAGCCTTCAACGCTAAGCCTGCAGCTACCATCATCTGGTTCCGCGATGGGACGCAGCAGGAGGGAGCTGTGGCTACCACGGTGAGCCCTGGCTGGTCCCTGGGCTCCATCTGGGCCTGGCCTTCAGCTTACCTCTCCTCTCTCACGGGGGTTTGACTGCAGACTTGGGGACACAGAAGCAGCCTTCGAGACCATACAGTCCAACCCACTCATACAGTTGGGAAAATTGAGACCCAGAGAAGTGAATTCCCAGGTCCATGGTGCCATTCAGTAGCTGAGCAGAGACTGAGAATAATAGTAACTGCTATGGGTTAAGCAGTTCCAGTTATATGCCAGGCCTCTTACCTCAGTTTTTCATTTTTAGTAGAAACAGAGTCTCACTCTTACTCAGGCTGGCCGCAAACTTGTGAGCTAAATTAGTCTACCCTCCTCGGCTGCCTAGAGTGCTATGATTATAGGCATGAGACCCTGCACCCGGCCCTGAGCACTTTATGGGCAGTCTGAATTCCCATGCCAGTTACATGAAGGAGGTGTTAACTTCCTGTTCACGAAAGAGGAAACTGGAGAGGTTGAGTGACTTGCCCAGGGTTACACAGCTGGCAAGCTGCAGTACTGGGATTTGTACCTGGATCTGACTGTGTTTGCTCTGCATTGATCTGCTCTTATATCCCCTCCTGTTTAGCATCTAGTCAGCATATTAGCCCAATTGTCACAATGAAGACACGGGAAACGGCATCTGTACTAACTTTACAGATGAGGGAGTCATGGCAGAGAAAGGCATTTGTGACTTGCCTAGGGTCCCATGACAGAGTGGACAGCAGAGCTGAAATGAAAATCCAGATTGCCTGTTTGGGTTTTTTTTCTCCCAGCTCTGAGCACACACATGTGTACCCAGCCCCCTGGTAGGTGTTCCAGGGACATCCGAAGCATGGACAGAAGGGTTCACCTGTGTTCCTTGCTGCAACGCCGGGGGGGTTACCTGAACTCTGGTTTTATTTTAGCTCTGCCTTTAATATGCTTGTGACCTTGGACAGTTCACTTTTCTCTGCCCTTAGTTATACCGTTCAACAAATGATAATTTGTTGTCAGTGGTGCTGACCTCTGTTGTTTTTTCCCCAGTATGGCTACATATTTTGAAATATTTTGGTAACTAAACAGGTTGATTTCTTAGTGGCCTTTTGCCACCCACCCCTTTTCTCATGTTCATTGAAGATGATGAAACACAGAAGAGCAGAAAGAAGCTGGTGTCCCTGCCCTGGCCTGGTGCTTGTCTGTTCTGTCACACATCCAAAGATGTGTGTGTGGCTGTCAAAAAGCAGGGTCTTGGTTAATAATACAGCATCTCTTAGGTAGTTTGCAACATGGAAAACACCTTGAGAGATCCTGTGACTATATTTGGCGACCTCAGTTTGGGTGTCATTGAGCCAGTGTGAAGCTGAGCTGTGAGTCCCTTCTTTACCCTCAAGGAGTTTATGGTTTAGCAGGAGCCCCAGCGCTGGACCACTCACACCACAGTGCCTGGGAGCGAGGCTGGGTGTGCCCGGAGCCATGTGCAGGACAGATGGCTGTAAGGGGCACAAATTTAGACCAGAGGGAGTCTTGAGGCTGTGCAGACTGAGGAAGATCTCCCAGAAGGGAAGGGACTTGTGCTGGGCTCACAAAGGGAGCCATTATCATCTCTAATGGAGATGATGGGCTTCACTTAGTAATACTTTACCAATATCCGTCCCTCAGTTGTAAGGGATTTGTCACAGTTATGTAAGATGCTAATAATGGGGGAAACTGTGAGGTGGGAGCAGAGCATAGTTGGGAACTCTGTACTCTCTGCTCATTTTTTCTGTAAACTTCAAACGGCTCTAAAAAATAGTCTGTAAGCTGGGCATAGTGGTACGTACCTGTAGTTCCAGCTACTCGGGAGGCCGAGGTGAGAGGATTGCTTGAGCCCAGGAGTTGGAGGCCAGCCTGAGCAACATAGGAAGACCCTTTCTCTAGAATGAATAAATATAAAAAATAATCTGTTACTGTTAAAAAAAAAAAAAAGGCATGGAGAAGATATTGGGAGGAGGAGAAGGAGCCGAGCTTTGGGTTAAAGTACCCCTCCAGCCCAAGTCCATCTCTGAGTTGGGGCAGAGGAGTGGCTTCTGGGCTGATCATGCCTCCCACCCTGGTTCAGGAGTTGCTGAAAGATGGGAAGAGGGAGACCACCGTGAGCCAGCTGCTCATCAACCCCACGGACCTGGACATCGGGCGTGTCTTCACCTGCCGCAGCATGAACGAGGCCATCCCGACTGGCAAGGAGACGTCCATCGAGCTTGACGTGCACCGTGAGTGGGGGCAGGGAGGGGGACTGCAGATAACTTTTGAGAAGCACAGAGTGACCATTCTCCAAGGCCCCAGGACAGATGCTCACTTCCTCTCAGACTCCCTGGTTTTGAACCATGGACACCAAAGGCTGGTGAAAGACGCATTGGCTGTGAAGTCCAGTGGTCCTGGAGTAAACCATGTGATTTGGGGCAATGATTAATGTCCGTGAGCCTCAGTTCCCAATTCCCGTACTCGCAGAGGGTAAAACCTGGGCCTATATTCCCTTTCTACAGGCTCTGTTTTTTTTTTTTTGAGACAGAGCCTCAAGCTTTCCCCCTGGGTAGAGTGCTGTGGCATCACAGCTCATAGCAACCTCCAACTCCTGGGCTCAAGCGAGTCTACTGCCTCAGCCTCCCAAGTAGCTGGGACCACAGGTGCCTGCCACAACGCCCAGCTGTTTTTTGGTTGCAGCCGTCACTGTTTGGCAGGCCTGGTATGGATTTGAACCCGCCACCTTAGGTGTATGTGGCTGGCGCCTTAGCCGCTTGAGCTACAGGCACTGAGCCTCCACAGGCTCTTGATAGCCCTTTATTAAACCTAATTGTTCCATATTTCACTGCAGAACTTAACATTTGTGACTGTGGGCATTGCTGCTGCAGTGTCACACTGCATGGTCTGCGCACAGTGTTACTTTTCTAAAATATGAACAGTTCCAAATCCTCAAATGCCTTGAGTCCCCTGGGTGTCAGATAAGGGATTGTGGTCCTGTACCTTCTTCTCGGGGTTGTGAGCACTAAAGGAGATACAGTGGGAGAGTGTCTAGCATGGAGTGTGCTTACCTGGCAGGTGTGCAATCAATTCCCGCTGCCCAGGGAACTGTGGTGTGTGGCAGTCATTGGGGCACCCCTCCCCATTCTTGTAAGAGCCAGGCAACCCCACACTGACACCTAGTGGCCACTGTAGGTCATTAGTCCCGTGGATAATTTGTCCTTCAGTACCATCCTTGTTGGTCACCTTAGCCAGTGCCCTAGAGGCTCCTTGTGGAAAAGGGGAGGAAGATGGCTTATCTTTCAGAGCTGATACACTGCAAACTAAAATTCCCAGGTCCTCCCTGAGTGGTGAGGTCTGAGTTTATGTGCTTGGAAACTCAGAAAAGACCGGATTCCCTGTCTCTTGCTTTGCAGACCCTCCCACAGTGACCCTGTCCATTGAGCCACAGACGGTGCAGGAGGGTGAGCGTGTCGTCTTCACATGCCAGGCCACGGCCAACCCCGAGATCCTGGGCTACAGGTGCAGGGTCAGGGGCCAGGGGCACTGGGGGGGGGGTGTTCTGGACAGGCCCTTTCAGCTGGTGGGTGCTGGGACCAATGCCACTGGACTTAGTTGGGAGGGTTCAAGCTCTGACCCCCTCTCTGATTCCTCCTTCCCCAGGTGGGCCAAGGGGGGGTTCTTGATTGAAGATGCCCATGAGAGTCGCTATGAGACAAACGTCGATTATTCCTTCTTCACGGAGCCTGTATCTTGTGAAGTTCACAACAAAGTGGGGAGCACCAACGTCAGCACCCTAGTAAACGTCCACTGTGAGTAACAGGAAGGCAGGGACAGGGGCTGGCCGCAGAAGCTGGTGGGGCTCCTCAGGTGGGAGGCAGCAGGTTAGGACGGGAGGTGACCCCCCGATGAGCTTGAGGCCCTCATGAGTGGCTTCTTTCTGCCTCAGTTGCCCCCCGGATCGTGGTTGACCCCAAACCCACAACCACAGACATTGGCTCTGATGTGACCCTCACTTGTGTTTGGGTTGGGAATCCCCCTCTCACCCTCACCTGGACCAAAAAGGACTCAAACATGGTAAGATCCCTGGTGCCTGTGCTGACTGCTGGGAGGGAAGGGTGTAGAAAGGAAATTTTCCAGTTTTTCAAATTGAACCTGGGATATTTCTAGAGTCTTGATTTGGAGGAGAAGGGCAGTGGGCCAGTTTGGAGGCAGAGGGAGCAGGGTGGTGGGAGGTGGGCAGAGGCAGAGGGAACAGGGTAGAGGGAGGTAGGGGGAGGTAGGCAGAGGCAGAGGGCTGGTAAGTGATGCTGCATGGGGTGTTGGAGAAGCTTGGGAGCATTCTACAGGGACTTGCTAGAGAGTTTGGGCCAATGTGGGAAGAGGAATTTCAGAGGAAAATGTCTTACCTCCTTTGGCAATAAAAATACTGGAACAGAAGAAGCTGCATCCTCTTAAAATGACTGCAGCCTGCACCTGCCCTCTCTGGCCACCACCACATCCCTGTCCACCATTGCACAGATGGTGTGCTTATGTGCCAACCTGTTTAGGGTCAGGGCGTGGACCAAATGGACTCGGGAGCCCATGTCCCTTCTGGGAATTCACTTGTGGCCCTTCCTGCTTTCTTTCCAATGCCTGCAATGCGGGGGCCCTCATGGACCTAGGGGTCCAGGCCTCCTGGCTCCCCACCCGAGGCTGCTCTCTCTGCCCAGGTCCTGAGTAACAGTAACCAGCTGCTGCTGAAGTCAGTGACTCAGGCAGATGCCGGCACCTACATCTGCCGGGCCATCGTGCCTCGAATCGGAGTGGCTGAGCGAGAGGTGCCACTTTATGTGAATGGTGAGTGGCCTGAGGGGTGGCTGGGGCAGGGGTGGGCAGGTGCTGTGGGTCCTCTTCGGCCCTGACTGTGTCTTCTTGCTTGCAGGGCCCCCCATTATCTCCAGCGAGGCAGTGCAATATGCTGTCCGGGGTGACGGAGGCAAGGTGGAGTGTTTCATTGGGAGCACACCGCCCCCAGACCGCATAGTGAGTGGGGGCTCCTGGGGACTGCCAGCCCACCCTGCCTCTCTGCTCATGCCCACCCCTTCACCTCCCTGGTTTTACTCCCTCAGTCTCACCCTTTTCTGTCCTAATATTCTGCCTTTCTGTCTCACTGTCACTTACTTGTGTGGCCTGAGCCCGTGACTTAGTGTATTTGGGCTGTGTCCAGCAGAGGCCATGGCTTCCATGGGGTGGAGGGGTGGCTAGGAGAAGCAGTGGGGGGCGGCTCAGTCTCGACTTCTCCAGGCTGACACTCTCTCCCCTCCCATCCTCCTTCCCTCCTCTCTGTCCCCTTCCTCCTCAGTCCTCAGCCCCACTCCTTGCTCTCTTCTCCTGCCTTCTCCTACCAGCTCCTCACCACTCTCCTCCCTCCCTTCTCCTCCTCCCCCACACCAAGAGCCATTAATTCCTTCCGTGACCATTAACCGTCAAACCCCTCATCACATTTAATGACCATTTGGCTAACTTCAGGGCTGCCCAGGGACACTTCATTACCACGGTCGCCGGGGCGGCTCGGCTCCCGGGGGGCTTTCTTTGCGGAGCTTGGAAAGGAGCCAGTTCTCAGCTGCCCCCCACCTTGGGCTCCACTCTGAGGGAAGGGATGCCCTGGCTGAGGTGTCAGGGACAGATGAGTCTGGGGTTGCCTCTCTCTGTCCCTGCTCTGCTGAGTATCTGTGGATGGGTCTCCAAAGACAGCCAGGCAGGTTCGTGTGGGATGGCTAATGGTTAGCTTGAAGATTGAGCTATGCTTAGTTAGAATCACAGACTGTCAAAGCTGGAAGTGTTGTCTATTGCTAGACCTAGACAATGATGAGGCCTAGAGAGGGACAGGGAGGGCACACAGGGGCCTGGTGTTCCTGAATCCCAATCCAGAGCTTTTCCCACAGCTGGGGCTCCCAATGTTGGTCCATTGCATTAGATGCATCCTCAGCACATGGGATCATTGTGAAAGTAAAGCTTTCCCCTGGAGATCCATATTTAAGACACAAGCCCCAAGAATCTACATTTTAAAGCTTCTCCTCAGCTAAATCTGGTATCAGCCATGGGGGGAGCCACTGCTGCTCCACAAATGGAAACGCGAGGCTGTGGGTTTGAGGCCACAGGTGTGACTCAGGTTTATTTCAGGCCTGGGGTGAGTATTAGGCTGAGCTGGACACACACATCCTGCAGGTGATTCAGGTGACACCGAGTGTGTGCTTCTGCCCCCTGCCCCTTACTTACCTCCTTCCTACCCTTCCCACCCCAGGCCTGGGCATGGAAGGAGAACTTCCTGGAGGTAGGTACCCTGGAGCGCTATACAGTGGAGAGGACCAACTCGGGCAGCGGGGTGCTGTCCACACTCACCATCAACAACGTCATGGAGGCCGACTTTCAGACACACTACAATTGTACTGCCTGGAACAGCTTTGGACCGGGCACAGCCATCATCCAGCTGGAAGAGAGAGGTAACTGGCAATGCTGGCTGCCATGTGGAGGGCAGGGCAGGCTGGGGGGACTGCTCCCCCTTTCTCCTGGGAATGCTCAGAGGGAGAGAACTAGTGGGCCTCCCCTCCAGAACCTGGCCTCAGTACTCAGCTAGGGACATTTGCTCACTTCACTCACATTTACAGAGCACCTGCTATGTGCCTGGTTCTGCCCTTGGGGCTAGAAGAATAGCGATGAAAGGACACAGTTCTTGCCCTCTCAAGACACTTTCATTTTAGTGGAGAAACTTACAGAGAGGGGACAATGAATTCAGATGGGGAAAATCAAATGAAGTATAGGAGGAAGCAACACTCCCTTTCTCCTCTCTCACTAGGTGGTTGTGGGGACTAAATGAGAGGATATTTATACAATGCCTGGCATATAGTAAGTGCTCAGTAACTTTTGGCTTCCCGCACCTCTCAAGCATTCTTAGATGGGAGAGACATGTTCCCTATCTTAAGGCTCCTCTAGGATGATGAGACCGCTGGCTTTTGGAGACTCTCATGTCTGATGAAGGAACAGTAGCAGTTTTGTCTCATTTTTTAAGAACTAGCTATTTAATACAGGAGATGGGAAACCCCATGGAAAATGATGGGATCCCACCAGTTCTGTCCTAGCTGAGGAAGCCAGAAATGGATGGGGGAGCAGAAGGTAAAAAGTAATGTGGGGTCCATGGGGGAGGTCCTCAGAGGGGAGACTTGTCAGCAGGATCTGGATTCAACTGGGACTGCAAGTAAGAGGTGGGGAGGAGTCCTCAGCTCTGGGAAGCAGATGGGGACCCAGCAAGACAGTTTGAGCCCTGGGTGGGCAGGTGCAGATGGGATGGTCACAAAGGTCTAGACTGGAAAAGTGGTGAACGAGGTGGGGAACACAGATGGCAGATTGGAGTTAGGGGACAGCTGACATCAAATAAGAGCCCAGCCCTGGAAGGAGGGACTAAGCCTCAGAGCAGGTGGGCTAAAGGAAAAGGGTAGACAGACTGGCCACGGTCAAGTTGACACCCCAGCTCCAAGGATGAAACTAGATCATGCCCTCAACCCTGACCAATTTGAAGCAGAGACCTAAACCCAACTGCAGTTCAGACCTTTCTCAAATACCCTTGACTTAAACCCTGCCCAGCCACAGGCTCAGTGGACACTAAACCCTGCACACCATCCAGGGCTGCCACCATAGCTGTGGCCCAGCCTGCAGCTCCCCGCTGGGCTCCATCCTCACCCTGCTCCTTTTCTTCCCCAATTCGAAGAGGTGTTACCTGTGGGCGTCATCGCTGGGGCCACCATCGGTGCGAGCATCCTGCTCATCTTCTTCTTCATCGCCCTGGTGTTCTTCCTCTACCGGCGCCGCAAAGGCAGTGAGTGTGGGCCCCACGAGGGACAGCCCTCCCCCTGAGAATAGGCAGCGCCTGGGATGGATGGCAGGGTGGGTACTTGGGCTCCCAGTTCAGAGGGACCAGGTGTAGCCACTGCAGAAACCAGAAGAAAGCACCAGGTCTAGGCTACCTCCCTTTGTCCCAGGTCGCAAAGATGTAACCTTGAGGAAGCTGGACATCAAAGTGGAGACAGTCAACCGAGAGCCACTCACAATGCATTCTGACCGGGAAGATGATACCACCAGTGTGTCCACAGCCACCCGGGTCATGAAGGCCATCTACTCGGTGAGGGTCCTGCCCCTTCACACACCTAGGACCGGCATCACTCCAGGTCCTTAACGACTGTTGTCACTCTTTCTTCCCTTGGTTGGCTGGCCCACACAGATCCTGCTATACACACTCTCCCAGGGTAATTTCCCTCCAGCAAAGGACAGGGAAGGTGGGGGCAGTGGGGATTCTCCATGGCCATCCTTTGCCCCATTTTTTCCCCACAGAGTGTGAGAGTGGGAAATGCTTAGGAATTTTCTGGTCCAACCAACCTTATTGCTAGGATAAAGAAACAGTTGCCCGAGGCCACGTTCCATGTTAGCCATAGAACTAGTGCTCAAACCAGGTCTGGTACCTTCCCACCACATCCCAGAGACCGTTCTGGGAGGGGACACAGAACTCTGGTCTGCCCTTGACTCACGGCTCCTCCCATGAGCAGGTGGCCTCTGCGTGTGGGTGGGTGGGTGGGGTGAGCAGCTGCCCCATCTCCTGATCACCACTCCTGCTGCCCTGCAGTCCTTTAAGGATGACGTGGATCTGAAGCAGGACCTGCGCTGTGACACCATGGACACCCGAGAGGAGTATGAGATGAAGGTGAGAAAGGGAAGGAGTCAGGGCCTGGGGGCTGGTGGGGACCAGGGCTCTGAGGGCCCATGGGTGGAGGTGAGGACAGGTGTGTGGGGAGCACAGCCAGGTGTGTGGAAGGAGCTAAGTGCAGTGGTGCTAGGTGGGAACACAGGAGAGCCAGAGGAGGAGGCCAGGAAGGCTGTGATGAGACTTGATCCCTGCCCAAGAGAGAGTGCCTCCTCCATCTGCTTCTTTCGTCGCCCCAGGACCCCACCAATGGTTACTACAATGTGCGTGCCCATGAAGACCGCCCCTCTTCCAGAGCCGTGCTCTATGCTGACTACCGCGCCCCTGGCCCTACCCGCTTCGACGGCCGCCCCTCTTCCCGACTCTCCCACTCCAGCGGCTATGCCCAGCTCAACACCTACAGCAGGGCCCCCACCTCTGACTACGGCCCTGAGCCCACACCCCCTGGCCCTGCTGCCCCAGCTGGCACTGACACCACCAGCCAGCTGTCCTACGAGAACTATGAGAAGTTCAACTCCCACCCCTTTCCCGGGGCAGCGGGGTACCCCACCTACCGGCTGGGCTACCCCCAAGCCCCACCCTCTGGCCTGGAGCGGACCCCATACGAGGCTTATGATCCCATCGGCAAGTATGCCACGGCCACTCGGTTCTCCTACACCTCCCAGCACTCGGACTATGGCCAGCGGTTCCAGCAGCGCATGCAGACTCACGTGTAGGGGCCAGAGCCTGGCGGGGCATCTCTGCGGGGCAGAGGAGAAGGCTGTCACAGCTGTTCCCTGATATTCAGGGGCATTGCTCATTGCTCCCTTATTGGACCAGCCTTCCTCCTCTGCCGTAGCAGGTGGGGAGCAGGTCTCCCAGAAACACCCCGTCCCGAGGATGGTGCTCTGTGCACGCCCCAGCCTCCTGGGCCTGCCCTTCCCTCTTCTTCGGGAGGGTGTGTGTCTTCTGACCTGCTCTTGCCTGACCCCAGCAAGGGGACAGGGAACGTGAAAGTGGGGAAGAGCAGAGGGGGCACTTTTTAGCATTCCCTTTCTATCACACCCCTCTGGTCTCCCCATAAATACATGGGATGGGCAGACTTTGGCCCAGGGGACTTGGAGCATAGGAGTGGGTGGTTCTGGCATAAGCAGGTGGAAAACAGAATAGCCCAACCAGTCCCTCTGCTGTGTGCATTTATGCCCTCAGTGCATCTCTCCCTCAGGGGACTGCAGAAGGGACCTTGGATTTATATTAGCTCTTATCTACAGAAAAGCCCTGGCACTGAGTTCGAATCCAGCTCTCATTCAGCTGGGATCAAAATGCCAATCACCCTGGCTGCCCAGCAGTGTGCAGGGACAGTCAGGAGTCTCCAGCACCACTGCCCACTTTCTTCCTTCCTCTTCCTACGCTGGGCCAGCCAGAAAGTCTTCTGGGTCCTGGTGGAGAAAGAAAGGTCAGGACCATGTCCTGATGATCCAGAGACTGCTGTTGCATAGTAGCTTCCAGAACCGATGCTAGGGGGAGCCACCCAAGCCTGCTCTCTTCCCCAGTCGGCCCCACTTCCTGGCTTTGACTCTGGAGAGGGGTGGGGTGCTATAGGCTATTTTTTCAAAGAAAACTAAAACAATGAAAACCTCATTTGGGGAAAAAGAAATACAAGTCCCAGTGGAAGGGAAAGGGAGCACCACCTGTTCTTTTCCACTAGGTTCTTAACACCCTCTACTGCCCTTTCAGCGTCTGAGCACTTTGAATTCATTTTTATGTATTCAGGTGGTGAGACCTGTCACATAGGTGGCTGCTCTGACAGGGGCAGGAGAAGGTCTTGCTCTCTGACTGCTGCCCTGCCAGAGGACCCATCACCTGGTTAGAGGCAGCTTCCAGGGGGCAGGGAAATGTTCTCTTTAGACAGGTTGTGGTTTGTTAAGTGTCTGTCTTTTCTTGGACCAATCCGATTCCTTCTTCCACTTTCAGTGCCTTGAGCGTCAAGCTTTGGACAGCCCACCCTATGTGGGTGGCTGTGCAGGGAGCAGGTACTTGTCAGCCTCACACGCACTGTCAGGTGTCACAGTGTTGGGGACAGGCGGTGAGGGGACCTAGAAAGGTAGGGGGCCTGGAAAAGGCCCTGCTGCAGAACTAGTGCTGACCAGGAGAAAGTGTCGCGGAAGGGCGCTGCAGGCACGCCACGGCCATTCCTCCTCCTCCATGCCACATGCACACATATCCACACACATTCCACACGACCGCTTCCCAGCCGCCACCTCTGACCAAAGAGAACCTCTGCCCCACCCTGGCCTGACCTTCCCAAGAAGCAGTGTATGGAGTTGGCTCTTGTCCGCCTTCCCGGCTGTACATCCAATGGGAGGCGGGGCCTCGGCGCGATTCCCAGAATGCTCCTTGCCCTTTCTTGGTGGTCACCGTTCATTACTCGTGTTCACTTTAATGGGTTACATGCTCATCAGCCACGGGCCATCACCACCCTTACTGATGTGTCTGAGGGGTGACATTACCAGACATCCCTTTGCTAGTAACCATATAATACCCAGGCAGCCAGTAGCTCCAGTTCTGGCCTCACAGGCAGCTTCTGTCCCCCACCCCTCATTTCAGCAGGGATAGTGCCCAGGGAGTGGCCCTCCAGGCATTTACCAGCTGCCTGCTATACTCCTCAGCTGACTCGTTTCAGCTGAGTCTTTGTGAGGACTCACTGGGAAGGTCTGTCAAGAATACAGGTTCCTGGGCACACAAATGGATACAAATTGTGATTATTTTCATAGAAACCAAGCCATAGATAATCTAAACACTAAAAGCTTATAGATGATGGCTTTTTAAATATGAATATTCAAAAAAATGTATTTGGGTTTGGCCAGATTCTATTTCCCCCTTTTTGTATTAAGTCCATTCTTTTGAAATGATGGTGAGGAAGGGCCCTAAGGTCACTGGGTAACTCAGCTGAAGATGCAGGAGCCTGGCCCAGGGCTACCTCATGTTCTTAGTTCCCTAACACCTGAATGGGGGCCCCTGGGTGTCAGGTCAGCACCATGCCAGACAGAAGGAAGCATCAGTGAGCAAGACAGCCTCTGCCCTCTACAACTCATGCTGATCAGAATGTGTCCTGGCACCTGCCTGGTAGGAACAGCTCTTCTGGGGAGTGGTCTTGATTGCAGAGCTTTGCTGTCCAGTGCTGGGATCCTCCGGTGTGGTGGTGCCTCCTTCATACTTGGTGATCTAGACACTGGGGGTTAGGAGAACTGAGTTAACTCAGTGACCTTGGTCTGACTCTTAAGTTACTCACCTCCAATTTTCTGGCCCGTAAAATGAAGGGGAAAAGTTGCACCAAAATAGAACTGCTCTGTATTTGCTGTATCCACTTGGTGGGGGATGGGGGAGATAGCCCATCCCTAACAAGGAATCTGGAATAGCCAGCACCTAGCATGACAAGGGCTGGGGGCTTCTATTCAGAGCTGCTTTTACCATGGGCTTCATTTTCTTGTCAGAAGTGTGAATTAATTCTCACCAAGGACTCCTCCCCCTTCATCCCAAACAGCAACATAAAGCACACCCCAAACTTCACAGCAAAATTATATGGGTTGTCCTGTAGCTATTGGGTCACTTAATTGTGACAGGTGTGCAGAGGTGTCTCTTGCCAGGGCAGGGCCTGCTTCGTTTCCTTTCCTGTGTACCCGGATTTCAGTCACCTACTTGTGTAGGGGAAATGGGGGCAGCCTCCCTGTACCCCAGTGGTCAGGATTATCTCCTTGGCCTCGACAACACATCCCCCTTACCAAGCAGTGAAGCCTGCAGCCCAGGGTGCCTGGAGCCCCAGGGGACAGGGAGTAAGCACAGCTGACCCTGTGGGAAGGAGCCATTTGCACGGGGAACTGGCAGAGGAAGGTTTGACAGAAACTCTAATCTTGAAGAGGCTCTTGTGATTCTGTATGAGCCAAGGTCTCTTTTTGGAGACCCCGGCCAGTGTCCTAAATTCTGGATCTCCCAAAGTCCGGTCAAAGAATTTTTATGAAGCCAAAGCCATAAGAGAAGAAAGGCAGGCCAGAGTGGAAGTGGTGCAGTGCTCTCAGAACTGCCTTGTTGGAGGTGGAGACGCTAGTCTGACCCCCTATCCCTGGGCGGTATGTGCCCCCTTTCCCCAGTAGTTACCACTCTCATCACTTTGCAGGAAGCCTGTTCTGGTTTGCAGCGTGGGGCTCACAGCACCAGGGTCTGTCAACCTGCAGGTTGTCTTGTCAGAAGTCACAGGTCCTAGGCTCCTTAAAATGGACTGGCCTGTTGATATATTTGACCCACATACATAGCAATGTTGGGCCATTTGGATTTGAAGAAAACCACATGAAACCCAAGCCCCCAGTTGGAGTGAATTGGCTGGGTCACTTCCTTGTTCTTTGCTATGTGGACAGTCGTGTCCCCATGACTGAATTCTGGGCCCTCCCAAGGACTTCCCTGCCTTGTTAGTCTGGTCTGAGCCTGGTCACTGCTCTGTGCCTCTCTAGGCTATTCTGCATGTTGAGAATCCTAGGAAGGGGTGAGTGGAGCTCCTGACCTGGTGCTAGCTGTGGTGGTGGCTGTGATGAGCACTGCCCATAGCCTTGCACAGACCAGGGGGTGTGATTGGAAGGATGGCTGTTTTTCTGAAGAAACTGTCAAATTAGCTTTTAAAGATCCCATTCCTTTCTCTTGGTCTCCCCCCAGGGTATCTTTTCTCTCCCAAGGTCAGACTTTCTGAAAGGCATTGGCTGACCTATGTCTGCTGGGTCCGAACACTCCGTCTGGGCTAAACAGAGGGGACTAGAGCTGGGGGCAAAATCCCATTTTCCTGCATCACTGTGAGGGAGCTCCAGGCCCTGTACCTGGAGAAATGATTGCTGTGCAGAAGTCACAGGCTATACGGGGCAGTTGTGGTACAACCCTGCCCTTAAAAATAATAACAATAATAATAACTCCGTTTGCATAGAACTATCGCTCATTCCTATCAGTCTGCTGTCCCCATCCTTGGCTTTTTCAAAGGCCCAGATCACAGGCCTTTGAGCGTGGGTGGGCCCTGGGCTCTTCTGTGGGCTTCTAGAGCTCTTCTGACGTTGCCCCTGGGAATACTCTAGCTCTAGAAGAGAGCAGCCAGATTGCCAGTGCAATCAAACTCAGCCTAATCTTGGTGGCAGTAGTGACCAAGATTTTGCTGCCTACAATTTCACCAGAAAAAGGCCCGGGGTTCCCTCTAGTCACATTTTCTACCCCTAGCCATTCTTGGGATTGCAATTGCCATTTCTGGCACCATTTGAATTTTCTCTGCCCAAACCCCAATAATAAATGGATCCATGATGATAATTAAGAGAAGAGAAAACAAATATTATTTTTGTTAGGACAAACCATCGTAGATTTTTAGCAATGTGTATCTGTGTGTCCCTCACACCTTTTTCCTATTCTGCCTTTTTTTCTTTTTTTTAAAATATTATGTACTATATTTTTAGTCTCAAACACACTATATATTATATATATTTAATTTTTTTATATATATAAATATAAATGTTTTTAAAAGTTCCATGTTGTGTTATTTAATACATGAGCCGCTGGTTATTGAAAAAAGCTTGCCTGGTTTGGAGGAAAGAGATAGGTTTGGATTGAGATTGCAGAAACTAGATATTTGTGTCACCTCTGGGCCGTGGGGCAAATGCATTTTACTCACTAGTTTGTGACTCTTGCAGAAGCCTGAGGCCAATTATGGCACTTCAGGGACAAACAGCCAGAGGCCTCGTGCTTTTGGAACACAGCATCCAAATGTCCTGTGCCACAGCTGATTATGGGGATAAAAAAGGGGGAGACTTTGAATGTGGGATCCAGATCCCAAAGGAATTGGGGCAGGTATGTGAGCAGGAGTGGTGTCATTTATTAAAAGCAAAGTTACTACCTCTGAACATCTGGGCAATGGTGCATACACACAGATGCCGTCCTGCCAAGAAATCCTAAATTCTGAGTTGAGTAGAGATTTCACTTTGTTTCATACAACTGGTTTGGGGGATACTTGAAATTGTTTTTGGATAATTAAAAAATATATATATTTTGTAGATGCAAGGTCTTGCTGTGTTGTCCAGGCTGGTCTCAAACGCCTGTCCTCAAGTAATCTTCCTGCATTGGCCTCCCAAAGTGCTAGGATTACAAGTGTGAGCAACTGCACCAGGCCCTGATAATGATTTTGAAAGCTATAAACCATTAGAGAAATACAAGGGTTTATTGTTTTTTTCATCCAGTTAATGACCAAGCAAATTCACGACAGTTTACTGAAGCTTTTTTTGCATACACAGAACATAGTCAGAGACAGAGGCAGGATTGTAAGAGCTGAAAAAATGCTTTAGAGATAATGCAACCCATTTCCAAGAGAGATGAGGTCACAACCCAGAAGCCACAGTTGAGGGAGGGGACAGGGTGCAGTGGGCACTGGAGTCTAGAGACGTGTGGCCAGGACCAATAGACCCTTATTAGCACAAGGTGAATCCAACCTGGGTGGGAATGATAGGCCAAGATGCAGGGTGAATCTGGAGGCTACAGCCTGGTAAGTTACAGGGAAAAAGTCACGTTGATAGACAGGATCCGGAAGCAAATAAAAGAGAGTGAAGCAAGCAGAGATCAAACAAGGTGGCACAAGCATGGAGGCCCAGCTGAATTCTGTTCCGCCAGGTAGTGTCTGTCCACTGCGGGTATATTGTATTTGTCTCTGTATTCCCAGAGCCCTGCAGGTACTTTGTAAACCTAAAGTGTTGGATAGGGCACAACACAAGGCTCCAAAGGCCGGAAGCGACTTTCCTAAGCCACAGGAAACAGCAGGGGAGCGGGTCCCTGTGCATTAGTCCTCTTCTTAAGTCACCCCCAATGTAGGGACAAGGGATAATGACACAACCCACAACCAGCTTATCATCTAGATTTACAAAACAGCAGGAGCTGCTGGCCTAGGTGTAAACAGGCTGCACACCCGACCTGAAGTTTCTCCCTGAGTGGCCCCAAATCATTCCACCCTTTCACTTACCCTGCATTTCAATAGACTCAAAGGGGATTAGGCCCTGTCTGTGGTATGCCCCAGCACCTCCCTGCCTCTGTGCTTTGGCCCAAGTTCTTTTCTCTGCTTTTACTTTCTCATTTCCAAATTTTACTTATCTTTAGGGCTCAGCTAGAAGCCCCTCTCCTCCAGGAAGCCTTGCCTGACTCATTACTCACCTGCTTCCCCCACCCCAAGTCCCCTGGCTTAGCTCTATCTCGCTGATCTCATTTATAACATTCTGCTTTGATCACGGGGATTCGTATATGACACATTAACACTTTCCTCTTAAAATAAGGGCACTTGGAGGCAAAGAGCATATATCATTTATTTTGGTGTCCTGACTACACAGAGTGTCTGGCATGTAGTTACTCAGTGTGTGTTGAAGGAATGCAGGGATGGAGGGAGGGGAGGGAAGAGAGAAGGAAGCAGAGCCACAAACACCATCCATAAAGGGTTTTAACCTGGAGGAAGGAGCTCACTCAGCTTGCTGAAGTCCTGAAGTATAGTGTGGATTCTCACATCAGGCTGCCTGCCGGGGGTGGGGGGTGGGGTGGGGTGGGGCAGGAACAGTACTTACCGATACTGGGTTCTCTCTTTCCAAGTTCCCTGGCTGTTGGACAAGGCCAATGTGACTGGTTTGGCCAGTGTTCTATAAACAGAAGTGGCATGTCACTTCCAGACCAATGCATTTAATTGCTAGTGTGAGGTCCTCCAGGCTTTTCTTCCCCTACCTTAGTGACAAGAGCCCATTTATTCTAGATGATGCAGCTTCCTAACAGTGGAGTCTCTGCTGGGTGGCTGAGTGACCGTGGCCAACCCGTGATGAACATGTAGCTTGAGGGGAGTGAAGCTTTGTGTTGGTCAGAGAATGGAAGGTGGTGTGTTACTGCCACACAGGGTGCCCCATCTTGCCTTCACCATTCACTCCTTGAGTAAGTGACTTTACCTCTCTGCACCTTTCTTCTCTGTGAAATGACCTAGTAATAGTTCCTTCCCACAGAAGGTGCTCAGCAGAGACCCTAGCACATGAGTGCTCTGTCCATGTTAGCCTAGAGAGAGGGGAGCAGCCAGGCGTGATGGCTCATACCAGAGGATTCTAACGCTCTGGGAGGCCCAGGCAGGTGGATTGCTTGAGCTCAGGAGTTTAAGACCAACCTGAGAAAGAATGAGACCCCGTCTCTACCAATAATAGAAAGCAGACTAGTCAGGCGTCGTGGTGGGCACCTGTAGTCCCAGCTACTTCAGAGGCTGAGATAAGAGGGTCACTTGAGCCCAGTGTTTGAGGTTACTGTGAGCTACAATGATGTTACGACACTCAGAAAAAAAAAGAAGAAGAAGAAGCAGCAGTGGGTGTCTGTCCCTTTCCCTCTTCTGCCCCTTTCTGTGGAGACATCAGGAAAGATGTCAACAATTGCTCAGGGTTATGAGAAGAGCATGGATTTTGGAATGAGAAGATGTAGGTTAAAATCTCAGCAAAGCCTCTTGTAACTGTGATTCATGGCGGGTCAGTGCCCCTTTCTGAGCTACTACTTCTTTACCTTTAAAATGATGTGAGCGCTCAATGGCAGGAGATACACAAAAGCCTCATAAACTGCTAAAATGCTGTTCAAATGTGAGTTGATTACCTTGCTCTGTTAACACCCAGAAGCATCCCACCCCCATCTCACCTCCACTCTCTGCAATATCCCACACCAAACACTTGGCTGCTGCAAACCTAACACAAATAGTGCTCTAACAGAGACCCGACATTAGGGGACCATACCTGGTCCAGCTGGGCCTGACAGAACCCATCTAGCCAGCCCCCAGAGTTCTGAAACCAAAAGACTAGCTCTTTGCAGAGCGGAACCTGGGGGAGGAGAAAGCTCGCTCCACCCGCAGGCACTTTCCCATCTCCTTTACTGTTGTAATTAGCTGCGCAGAGGCAGCCTCCCGGGGAGAGCAGAGCCATCACCTCCCAGAATTGAGCGAGGAGCTTTGTCTTTTTGTTCCTCTCCACATAATACTGCTCTCTTGGTGGTCGCTGTGCAAACACATCCTGCGTTCATTTGCAAACTGGGGAATATCTCATATTTTGAGGCTCAGATTAATGTTCCATCTCCCCAAAAGAGACACTGGTTGGGACTTCTTTTTAAATAGTAACCTGTCAACTCCTAGCATAGAGGCTGATTCCCAGTCATGCTGTAGCCTGTGGGGTAACTGAAACCTGCTCCCTCGGAGCCCTTATGCCCCTCACTGAAATAAATGCTTACCTGTGGGTAATGGGAGCTCAAAAACTGAAAGCACCTCTAGGGCCATCTGGTCCAACCATAGACCCAAAGCAGAAACCCCAGTTCAGCTCCAGAGACAACTAGCTTTGCATGGAGACCCTCAAGGGACCAGACAGCAGAGTGGCTCTTTATGGAGTATGGACTTTGGGGTCTGCATGTTTGGGACCCACCCCCACCCTCCAGGGCATCAGCTCTCTGTCTTTTGGGAAAATCATTTGCCCTCTCTGGGCCTGAGTTTCCATATCAAAAATCCATTCTTTCATTCATATGCAAAAAATATTTGTTGAACAGTTACCATGTGTCTGACACCACATCAGAACCTAGGGACACAGCAGGGAATAAAACCAAAGTCTCTGCTCTGATGACACTTACACTGTAATGATGGGGAAACACAATGAACCAACAAACGATGTCAGGGGGATAAGGAGAGACACAGCAGCGCAGGGGGACTGGGAGGGACCAAGGGAGGATAGATGTGCTGGTTTAATAACATGTTGAGTGGTTGGAGAAGTTTGGATGGAAAAACCAAATTCCATGAAGATATTTAAAGAGGTTTACACTGAGCCAAACACGTGTGACCATGGGGAGCATAGTCTCCAGAGGTCCTGAGAAAATCTACCCCAAGGTGGCTGGATTACACTTTGAGCTTATACATTTGTGAAGACAGGAATTACAGGTAGTCATAAATCAATTCATGGAAGGTATACATTAGTCCAGACCCAAAAGGCAGGACATCTCAAAGCAGGTGCCTTCAAGTTGTGGGTAGGTTTTAGGGATTCTCTAGTTGACAAGTGGTTGAAAGAGTTAAGCTTTGTCTGAAGACCTGGCATCGCTAGAAAGAAATACTTGAGTTAAGACAAGTGGGTCTCTTCTGTCATGTGATGCTGTACAGGAATCAGATTGGAAAGCAAGCCACATTATATGGGATTAATAAAAAACCCATCTAATGAAATTTTATGTTTGTAAGGTGTGACTCACCAGGGCCCTTGGAAAGGAATTTGGACAAGTGGGGTGGGGAAAGCATCCAGAAGAAGAGGGCAGGTAGGCTGGGCTTCAACCTGGGGGAAGAAAATTTTAGACTGGAGGAATAGCAGCTGCAAAGGCCCTGAGGCAGAAATGAGTTTAGAGGGTTGAAGGACCAACAGGGAGTGTGTCTGGGGAGTGGTAAGAACAGAAGAGTGGCAAGGAATCTGTGAAAGAGCTGGGATGGAGTGCATCCTGCCAGGACCTGCAGGACATCTGAATGGCTTTAGGGATTATTCTGAGATAGGAAAATATAGCAAATCAAGCTATATGAAATTATTGTTTTTGTAGGTAAAAAATGGTTGAACAGCAGCAATTTTATATGTTTCAACCTTACATATGCTAACATCCAGTACTGTTGATTTATTATGACCACCTTTAGAAAAAGACACTTTTCTATTATTTCGACAAGATTAATTGGAAGACATTTCTTCCTTCTACTAGGCATGACTCTGCCTCCTTGCAATTTTTACCCAGTGTTTGTAGTTGTGCCTTCACTTGGTGTCAGCCCCCTCCCTTTTGATAGTACAATGACGTTGCCAAGATATCATGTCTCTTCTGAGAGGTCACGTCTCAGTTCAGGATTTCTGATTCTTCAAATCAATTTCTCTTCTGGCTTCCTGTGTCTTCTCCATTCTGCTCACTCTTCCTTCTGGGTGAATTCTGAGCACCTTTGGAAATTTATTATCTCCCACCTATGGCATTAGTCTGATGGGAAGTTCCCCATCTCAGCCCATTAAGACCCTCTGTACTTTTTCACCTCCTAAACTTCAACAGACACTGTCTTCTGGCTCTTCTTCAGGAGGGACTGGAGTCCCCTTCTTCATCTCCCAATGGTCCTAAGATTTATCCCCCTCCACTGAAGTAGGAGATGGTGCCAGATTCTCAGACATAAATCTTAGGGAGATAGAATAAGAGGCTCCTAGGTCCAGCAGTCAGCTATGGACCAAAAATATGGGTGCATGTTATGTATGGGAGTGTATTATACATAGAAAAATGTGGTATTTCTTATAGTTCTGGAGGCTGGGAAGTTCAAGATCTAGGTGCTGGCAGTGGCAATGTCTGGTAAGGGCCTGTTTCCTTAGTCATAGTTGGCACCCTGTCACTGTGCCTCACTTGAGGAAGAGACAAGGCAGCTCTCCAGGGCCTCTTTCATCATGACAGCTAATCCCAGCTGTCCACCTCCCCAAAGGCCCCACCTCCTCATACCATCTCCTTGAGGGGTAGGATTTCAACATACAAGTTTTGGGAGAACACAAACATTTAGACCACAGCACATATTAGCAAAAATAACATAACCAGAGAAATCCTTTTAAAATGTAAATCACATCACCTGACTCCTTTGCTTCAGGCCTTGGGGCTTCTCATACCATGTAAAATAAACTCCACATTTAATTTCCTGCAAGCCCTATCTTAGCTGGCCCCTGCCTCCTTCTCTCTATCCTTACCTTGTCACTTGCCACTCTAACTTCACTGACTTGACTGCCTATGACATTCGATCACAGGACAAAATGTTAGCCCCTCCTTCCTCCTGTGAAACCATCTGAAATTTGGGGGATGTTTGGGATGGAGGTTTGCAAGAGGGAAGGAGTTAACATGTATTAAGTGTGCCAGGCACTTTCATATATGAGATTACAAGCAACTTGCAGAATAATGGGTCTCTGAAGTTAGACCTTAAAAGGAATTCCCCCATCTTCTCTCCTACACACCCAAAGGGCCAGCTAGGAGGAAAACTCAGCAAATAAACCTAAGAGGTTTCCAGCCTCAGGGCTCCCAAGGCTGCAACTCTCTCCTTCTAATAACCTGAAGGGCTATTAACAGCCTCTTCACTTATTAAAACAATTTTTTTGATGTCCTGGCTACATAACACAAAAAGAAGCTGGAATACTGCATGCACTTTTTAACAAGGCAGCCCTGAGCCAGAGCAGGAAAAGAAAAGCTGACTTCACTGCTCATAACAGGTTCCTTTCCGATGAAAGGACACAGACCCTTGCCTCTATGTGTGGGCTTCTCTTGCCTTTAAAATCTCCATGGGGGTAAATGAACCTCAGGGCAAGTTTACAACCATTGGGATTTTGATAGATTGAGGAGAAAAAGCCTACTATTCAAGCGTAGGCCAATGGGCTGGTTGAGCAGGTCCAATTCGGGTAGCTAAGATGTGCCGATGATGCCAAAGCACTCTCAGGGTAGGGGATACCTTCACACTCTTTACCTATAAAAAATTAGGGGTTTGGAATTTAGATAACTGTAACAACATTTTAAAAAGCCAAGTGTTTGAATCAGGGACCCTTGAGGGTCCCTGTAAACTAACTTGCTAAGCAACCTGGACTTTTAGTAAAGCATAATTCCAAATGGCCAACTTGACACTTTCATGCAGAACGCATTGCTTCTGTATCTATGATGCTGGTGGCCAATGAGTGGCAAGAGAAAGGATCTAGATCGCTTGACTATGAAGCTTCCGCACCACAGCCTGCTTCCTCCCTAACGCTTGGTATTGACTCAGTACTCAGTATTTCTGAATCTCTCTGAGCTCTCATAATTATCTTCAGGAAAAAAGCTAACTTGGCATACTCATATTTAAAGGCTCAAATCAGGAATTATCTCCTCACAGAGTCTGTACC
>NW_003852486.1:2471877-2485003 GCF_000181295.1 Otolemur garnettii | reverse complement strand
TTCCTTGACCTGTCTGCAGCATTTGACACTAATGATCACTCCTTGAAACGCCTCTTTTGTTCTTGATGTCACCTCTCAGACCACTCCTTCCCAGCAGAAGTGGGCTCCTCTTCCCCTGTCTCTTAAATGTAAGTATTTGCTAATATGTCGTCCTAGCCCCTCTTCTCCTTGTACCCACACTTTTGAGGGCAATCTCATCTACTCTTTTGTCCTCAAGCCACTGAAGTTAGCTGATGACTCCCAGACCTCCGTCCCCAGCACAGTTTCCTTCTGAGCTGCAGAGCCATATTCAAAGTTGTTTTTTTATTGAGACAGAGCCTCAAGCTGTCACCCTGGGTAGAGTGCTGTGGTATCACAGCTCACAGCAACTTCCAACTCCTGGGCTCAACGATTCTCCTGCCTTTGCCTCCCAAGGGCTGGGACTACAGGCTCCTGCCACAACGCCCGGCTATTTTTTGGTTGCAGCAGTTGTTGTTGTTTGGTGGGCCCGGGCTGGATTTGAACCCACCAGCTCAGGTGTATGTGCCTGGAGCCTTAGCCGCTTGAGCCACAGGCGCCGAGCCATATTCAAGGCTTTTAATATCCCTGCAGCACCTCAAAGCCAGCATGTTCTTCCTACAAAACCCACCTTTTCTTTCCTGGGTGATGCGACCTTTTGGCCAGGTGCTTAATCCAAACGCTGGGGAACCAGGTATATTTCTTTTCTACTTCCCCCCTCCTCATCCCTCATACCCAGTCAGTCACCTGCTGGTAGCTGCCAATTCTGCCTCCTTGCTCACACTCCAGCCTGGTTGCTTCTGTCCGTTTCTATTATGCCCGCCTTGCTTCAGGCTTTCTTCACTTCTCGCCTGGATTAGTACCAGAACCTCCTATCTGATCTTTCTGTCTTCAGCCTGACCCCGTCTAATCCATACTTGACTCTGCTGCTGAAATAATCCTTCTAAAATGCAAATCTGATATGATACTCTCATCGCTGAAATCATTCCAGCTCCCAGTCAAGGTTAGGATAAAATTGAGCCCCATTAGCAAGTTGGCCCAAGACTTCCTTAAACTGACCTCAGTCTCTGGCTTCTCAGCCTCACCTCCTATGAGGCCCTTCATAGGGTGTTAGGAGGCCACCTGAGTCTATTTACAGTCCCCATGAGGTAGGCCAGGCCAATTCTTGCTTTCCTCTGCTCCTTGGAACCCGTCATTCTCTCCTTGAAACATTTTTCTTAACTCCTCTTTATCTTTCCCCAGTTCTCGGTCATCCTACAAAACCTGTACTGGGTTTGCCTCCTCCCCGGAGATTTCCTCATCTCCTGCCAGGTCTGCTTTACGGGCTTCTGCTGGTGCTGCCTTGGCCCTGCAGTGTCTGTGACTACTGGGCCACCTCAGAAAAAGCTGCAGCTGCCCCGCTTCTCCTAGCATGTGGGATTGCCACTGTCACTAGCATTGCTTCATTAGGAGAGTGGGAGCCCCCGGTGGGCAGGGTCTGGGCACAACATATTACCCTTTTCCCTCCCTTCGATGCCCTCTTTTTATGTACTTCCTCAATTAGAAAGGCCAATCTTCTCCAAGGTGGCACCCAAAGCCCCTCACCCCTGCACAGCATCTTTGAGGAACACAGGGATAGTGAGAAGGAACAGTCTAGTGGAGAAAACCTGAGCCAGACCGAGTCAAGGCTCCAGGTCGATCTTTTTTTTTGAGACAGAGCCTCAAGCTGTTGCCCTGGGTAGAGTGCTATGGAATCACAGCTCACAGCAACCTCCAACTCCTGGGCTCAAGCGATTCTCCTGCCTCTGCCTTCCAAGTAGCTGGAACTATAGGTGCCCACCACAATGCCCAGCTATTTTTTGGTTGCAGTCATCGTTGTTTGTCGGGCACTGGATCGATTCAAACCCGCCAACTCAGGTGTATGCCGCTGGTGCCTTAGCCACTTGAGCCACAGACACCGAGCCTCCAGGTCCATCTTTTTGGACCCACTCACGCAGTACTGGACACTGCTAAGTCTCTGGGGTAAATCAGGGTTTCTGTCCTTTGAGAATGTGGAGTCCAGGAGCAAAGTTGCACCTACTTGTACCCAAATAACTGCATACCTGATATAACCGCCAAGTGCTGTAAGTCTGAACAAAGTGCTACCTTAGCAGGAAGAGGAAGCTATTCCTGCTGACCGGGTAGGTTCATAGTAAGGAGAAGGTTACCTGTGAGCAGGGCTCGGAAGGATGAGACCAGTGGGGAAGAGAGGCGTCCTGGCAGGGGAGATGGACGTGGGTGCTGGGGCCCAGTAGTCTCCACTGCGTGTGGCTGGGTGCAGGCACAGAGGTGCGGGTAGCCACCTGAAGTGGTTTTGAGATTCTTCCAGGGTTGAGAGCCCATCCAGGGACCCTGTGAGGCTGCCGGTGACGGCCGCAGTCTCCACTGCTCTCCACACCTGGTTTATTATGCATGAAGCAGGCAATTTGCCTCCCACCCCCGGGACTCATCTGGGAGACAAGATGGTGGTTTGTTCACTGAAATGGCTTCTGCCAAGAGTGGTGCCAGGAGCGCCGCGCACCAGGGCCCGGTCTACCGCTCACAGGCCCTGTCAGCCTTGCTCCCCGTCATGCCACTGCCTTCAAGCCACCTCCTTGTCGTTCCTTTCTTCTGCTCCCTTCCTGGCTGCTTAAGGGGCTTCCTTTGTTTCTTCCATTCCCTCCTCTTTTTCATATTCCTGGAGTCCCCCACTCCCTTCCTCTCCATCACGATGTCCATTGTGCTGGGGACCTGGGAGTGAGGGAGGAGGGAGAGGGTTACCAGGGTAATGGAAGCCATCGCTCCTACTGTGGCACTCAGCCCTGGTGAGAAACTTGACTGGCGCCCTACCAGTCCTAGGCCACCTCCGTCTCTCTTTTACTCTCGGGTCCCTTTGTTTCTTAGCTGACCCTGACCTTTGGCTTTCTGCCCACAGAGAGACACCTTCAGCACCCTCCCATCGTTCCCAGGTGGTAAAAATTCTCAGAGCCTCATCCCAAGAATGAACAATATTCTCTCCTGAGGTCTTGCCCATGGTCTCCTTATTCACCAGCCCAGAGGACTCCCGGAAGAGAGATTGCCACGCCATGCCGGAGTCTCCTGAGGAGCTATCCTCCAAGTGAAGGGTGACTGAATCAGCCAGTTAACCACCTCTCCAGCTGTGAGGTTCTCAAAGATGTCTCAGAAAGAAACTGGAGGAAGTTGGCTGTTCCAGGGGTCCCAGGCAGAATTTGTTCCAGCTCTCATCTTCCCACCCCTACTCCCACTGCCAACACCATCACCCAGGCCCTGGACTGTGTCCATGCAGACACCTGTACAGTAGTATACGAGCACTGAACAGGAGGGATTGCATGCTGTTTACATACAGGTGACAGAGCTGTGTGTTCTTGATAATGTACCTGCCCTCTGGAGTCTCAGTTCTCTCGTCTGTGACATAATGTGTTTGTGTTGGATGGAGTCGGAGGTTCTACAAACTGTGTTAATCTAAAATTCTATGTTAGGGGTCGAGACCAAGGAGAATATCCCAAATGAAGGAGTGTCCTCTGTGTCCTCATGCATGCAGGACGGCTCTCTGTAGAAGAGCGTGGCTGAGTAGGCTGGGAGGAGGGAAGGGAGAGGAGCAGGCGTGGTTTGGGGTGGGTGTATGTCTAACACAATCTGGGGGAGAGAGGCTGGGATGTGAGGGGAACCACAGAAGAGTGTGATGATAGGATGATTAGAAAGCAAAGGGCATGAGAGTTGGTGTCCAGAGCTGCAGGACACCCCAGAGGTGGGGTCCTTAGCGTGGAGGGAGTCAGAAGGCTCTCAGGGAGCAGGAGCTCTGAGGGAGCATCAGGCAGAGCCAGAGGGCCTGGCAAGCTGAAAGGAGCACAAGTGAGAAGCGGTGCCCAGGCTGGGACTTCACCAGGGACCACTGGTCCAGGAGCTTTGAGGACAAGTGGCTGGAATTATGGGGAGGAGCTCTATTGTCAGGGACCTGGACTTTTCCTTGTTGAATCTCCTCCAAGCCTGTTGTCATCTGAGGACCCTGTTCCCTAAGGTTTGCTGGAATTTCCAATAGTCCAGGGGGGTGTCCTCCAGAGAACTTGTGGGTTTACTCTAAAGGTATCCCCTACCCTGTTTAGGAAGGAAAAGTGGGTCTTCACTAAAAGGCTGGCCAAGCCCTGGGTGTGTGTTTGTGTGAGCACGTGCATACATAGTGCAGCCTTTGTAGGGAGAAGGTGTGTGTGTGTGTGTGTGTGTGTGTAGGGCCTGGGCACAAATGGCTGCTGCCGAGGCTGAGTGGGGCTTGGGAACACCCATTAGAGCCCAGTCCCTGGCTCTGGGAAAGAGGGAGGAGCCAAGGGGAGGCAGGGCAGGGAGAGGAGTGCTCCCCACTAGACAGCCCAGCCCAGGCCAGAGAGGTGAGTGAATGTGCCCCCCAGGAGGGGATTCTTTCCACAGTTATAAATCCTCCCAGAGAGAACAAAAGAGCAGAGAGGAGATTCTGCAGAGAGGGAGAGAGGAGGATGAGCAGAAGCCAAATGGAGAAAGAGGATAGAGGGAGGAAAGAGGGACAGCAGGAGGATGACAGAGCCAGGGGAGACTTATCCAAGGAGAGGCTGGGTCATCTCAGCAGTATTTGTGAGCCTGCTCTGTGTCAGTGTGGGGACAGTGGCTGGGGACAAAAGAGGAGGTCCCTGCCTTTGCAGTTCTGGGCCCATGGCGGAGTAGATACAACCCCGTGTAACTCCACTATGAGATAAAGGTCAGTGTGTGGGGTTGTGGGGGCAGAGATGGTTTGCTAATTAGCTTTGGGGTTCAGAGAAGGCCTGAGGGAAAAACCAACCAGAGACTGAGATGCAATATATACGAGAGACGGAGTCTGGCAGGTAGCTATCTGTTTTGAAGGAGTAGGCCAAGCTCTGTGTTAAAGAAAGTCGGCCAAGAGATAACTATTGATCACAAAGCCTTCTCACTGGACCCCTCCCCGATTCCTCTGTGGAGTTCATCAATCACTCCTGCCTTGGCGGCCCGTCCCAGAACTCTGACATATTCAGACCTTCTCTTTGATGATACAGACCAAACTATGTCATGCCCAGTGCCAGAAATCCTGTTGGTGCTTAATAGATACTCCATGAATAAATAAGTGAATGAAGTATTATATAGTATGCCTAGCACCAAGCAAGAACCCTCTAAGATAGTGTCAATGGAAAAGGACTCAAACTCTGTAAAATAATTTAGAGCGGTTTATTCTGAGCCAAATACATGTGATCATGGTCTGGAGAGTCATGAGCAGAAGGCTGTGAGCAAGTGGTCTTGCCATGATTGGGTTACAAGCTAGTTTTTGGGAAGATGGGGATTACATATAAAGTCATAAATCAATACATGGAAGGTGTACGGTTTAGCCCAAAAAGGCGGGACATCTGAAAGTGGGGCATTACGGGTTATATATGGGTTTGAAGATTCTTTGATTTCTGATTAGTTAAATAAACGAAGCTTTGTCTAAAGGCTTAGAATGTTTTAAGTTAAGATAAGGAGGTCTGTTAATCAGAGGCAAGCCACCAGACATACCCAAACTCAATTGATCTGTTAATTAAGTAAATGCAGGTGTGGTTTAAGCTTCCTCTTGTTTATTCATGGAGCCTTAGTCCTGTTAAGGACACCTCCAAGAAAGGAGGGGGCGTGATAAAGCGTGTCTGACCTCTCTTCTCATGACCAGCAACTCAGCTTTAAGTATTTCTGGGGTCCCCTTAACCAAGAGGGAGTCCATTCAGTCAGCAGAGGGTAGGGACAGAGCTTATGATTTTATTTTATTTCACAGTAGTATTTTTTTTCCCATTTCATTAATGAGGAAGTTGGGACTCTCCTTCAGCATTGGGAAGGTTTAAAACTAAAGTCTTAGCCTTCCTGGGCTTAAGCAGATGGTTTTTCTTTTTTAAAAAAATAGTAAGCGTAATATGTTTCTAGGCTTGATTTATTTTTATTAGTTTCCATGCTGGTCAACATAAAATAATTATAAATTCAAGATTACAGAGAAAATCACTACCATTTTCATTTTTTAAAAAAATGTGTAGGAGGTTCGGAGGCTATCTACACTGTGTTCCAGGTTTCGCCTGGGAACATAAAAAAAATCTTGTCATGTAACCACACATAAAAAAGGTTTTAACAGGAAGGGGAAGGAAAAGGAGAAGGTAGTGGGAGTCAGAGAGTCTGGGCAGTAATCTCGGAGTTGAAGACAAACCCTAGGAGAAACTGGAGAGATGAGACCAGGCGTAGGTGTGGAGGCTCAGGCTCCGGGCTGTCCCCGACCCCGCCGGCGCTGCAGACTCCCACACTGGGCTGTGGTCTCCTAAGGAGCGACCAGCTCTGGACCAGGCACTGGGAGGGCACCCACACGTCCTGTATCTGTCATCCCTGGAGGGAGCCACTGTGAAGTTGTCAGTGCTTCAGTCAGAGACTGCCCCGTTCACTCCCAGCAGGAGGAGGAGTAACCCTTGGCTGCTCGCCCTGACCCACACCTCCTCGGACTGACCCCCCATCCTGCCCTGTCCCCACCAAACGTGGAGTCTAGATGTTGCAATGCCAGGAAGGGTAAGGCAGGGCACGATTTGTCTTTGTGTAATTATCTGTCAGGGGCAGCTAGTGAAGCCTCAGCTACCTCCTCCAAGCTATGCATGAAGATAAATTACACACATGCATGCAGAGACAGTTGCACACGTGAATGCAAAGACATTTGCATACATACATGCACATTAAGACATTTGCACACATACATGCACACAAAGTTGCATACATACATGCGTACAGAGACAGTTGCACATATGCACGCAGAGACAATTTACACACACGCGTGCAGACAGTTGCACATATGCATGCAGAGATAATTTATACACATGTAGGTACACAGAGACAGTTGCACACATACATGCAGAGACAACTGCACATGTGCATGCAGAGTCAATTAAATACATGCTTACAGAGGTAGTTGCACACATGCATGCAGAGACAATTACATACATGCCCACAGAGATAGGTGCATGCAGAGACAATTACATACATGCCCACAGAGATAGGTGCATGCAGAGACAATTGCACATATGCACACAGACAATTGCACACATGCACACAGACAATTGCACACATGCATGCAGAGACGCCAATCTTCCCTCTGATCTGCCCAGCCTGGAGCAGCCGCATGGTGGCTGGCCACGGGTGCCTTGCTTTTCCTGGCCCTGACACTAAAACTTTCATCTTTTCAGCCCGTGCTCCTCGCGAGGGAGGAGGGAAGTCCATTTGGTTTCTATGAAGTCATGGATGCTGGGAGAAAAGGAAAACAAACAAAACTCACAGCTATTTCTGATGAGAGGAATTGGAGGTGAAAGAGAGGCCTTCGAATTGCCCATAATTTCTTAAATGGACTGTAATGCAACTACAGATGCAATGTGCTGAGTCCCTTTTCTAATAGTGATGACAGCCACTCTTTAGGATCTAGCCAGCAGGTCCCAGGCACCTTGCTAAGCTCTTTACACATGTTTTCTCACTGAACCCACGCAAGGAAACCCAGTGGAATGGAAGTATTTATCCTCACTGCAGGGATGAGGACTTAGAGGCTCAGAGAAGTCGAGTGACTGCCTCTAGAAACACAGCTGGTTGTACCCGACTCAGTCCAGCTCTTCAGCTTTATAGGATGGGGCTCTGAGAGGGGGAGGTGAGACATGGCCTCTGACCATGGAGAGGTGGAGGGTGGGCTGGGGTGGCTTTTGTTCACTTCTGTGTGAGCTTTTTCTTTCTATTTGAGATATACTCACGTGGTCATCTTCCTTGGATCTTTGTGAGAGTTAAAGGAGATGGTAACTCTTGGTACTCGTTGGAGCTGAGGAGATTAAGTGCCTTGCCCTTCTGCTCTCTTTCTTTGGTGTCGCTCTGTACACAGAGAAGCTTGGTGCTGGGAACTTGGTTGTTCATACACACCCTCGAGGACTCAGAGGAGCATTTGGGGTCAGGCAGCCCCAACCCTTTCAGTTCTCAGACCTCCTTTGTCAGTCTGATGAAGTTTATGGACTCCTCACATGTTCCCAAATGCATAAACTGAAATACACAGGATTACAAAGGAAGTCAATTTTACTGAAATACAGTTATTGAAAGAATCAAAAACCAAATTTGTGACATAGCAATCTACAGCCTTCTTTAACAAGGCATTCAATAACCAGACCTAGCGGCAGATCTAATAACCACTATAATTTCCAAGTTACGACGAGCATAAACAATATTTCAAGAGACCTGTGACAACTGGTGGGATATGAGAGCATCGTGATTTCTATTGCTGACTGAGACACAGGTATTGCTAATGCTGCTGGGGCATGTAGTAAAGAACTGTGAAATTTGCTTGGAAGTTAGTGAAAATGTAGTCACCCCCTCAATGTCTAGTCCCCTCCCCTCCCCGCAATGTATCCGTGTATCCCAGGTTAAGAGTAGAAGCAATTGGCTCTACTGAAAGTCACGTTGATATGAACTTTAAAAGTTCAATTTAGGGGTAAATAGTTGGAGAGATCAAACAAGGCCTTCCTTCAGACACAAAAGCTTGACAGTACTCGGACCTTCCTTTCACTTCGGTTTATACAAAAAAGCTTTTTGGAATATACGAGGCACTTTTATGGATGTGGTAACCAAGGACCAGAGCAGTGAATGACCTTCCTGGGCGGGATGTCTCAGGTCCTCGTTTCCTCTGCCCACTCGGCTGAGCCCTGCTTCCCCACCCCTGTACACTGTGGCCCAGGAGGAAAATTCGCTTGAGAAGTCTGCCTGGGTGGCAGGAGGGAACCTGGCTCTGAAGGGTGCTGGCAGCTCCTTCAAGCTGAAGAAAAAGGCTGGGACAGGGAAGAACAGTTGGCATTTACTAGTGATGGGGAGTGGGGGCCAAAAGCCCTCTCGGATCTTTAGCAGGCTGAATAAAGTGGGGTATATAAAGCCCCTGACGGCCAGAGTTGTCCACAAACTCTCCCTGGGAGTGGAGGTGGGGTCTTCTGAGGTGGAAGAGTGGAAGGAATGCCAGCATTAGGCTCAGAAGACCTGGCTGTATCTCACTTCTCCGACCAGTGATGGCTTCCTCTCAGTGTTCATAGGGAAGAATCAGGGATAATGTAGGTCAAATCACGTTGTGAACTCTAAAAAGGCATAACGCATCATTTGTTGTTCACAGGAAAGTACAGTTCCTTCCCAGGTCACATTGGTCGGGCTGTCTTCTAGAACCTCGATTGATAGAATCAAGGAGACCAACAAAACTCCAAGGAACCCACTCTTGCTAAGTCACTGCTTTATAATGAACCCCAGCCAGTATGTACATCTTTCTCTTGAATGCATTTAAAAAGGATCTACCTGTGTATGAAAAGGATCTGCCTATTTGGCTTTCTCTGGCTGAGATGTTAACAGCAAGAATGACTAAAGGGCACCTCCCCAAAGATTTTTTATCTCTCTCCTTAATGCTCCACAGTCCTATGAAATGCCTGTATTTCTTTTCTCTACTTCTTACAAACGAGGAAACTGAGGCTCGTTTATACAGGGAATTAGTGGCCAAGCAAGTCCAGGCATACATCTTCTGATTCCTTCCAGTATTTAATTAGAATTAAGACAGACTCATGGTGGGAGGAGGGTGCATGGGCAGTGATTTAGAAAGCCTAGGGGGGCAAGGCAATACTGAGATCCTTCCTGTTCAGATGAAAATGAAAAGCTGGACAAGGAGGTTTTCCTTACTCTTTGGTAGGGACCTATCCAGGGGTGTTGATGGTCCCCATTGCTGGGTTGGCAGCCCTTCCTTCCTTGTGGCTGGGAAATGTCAGGGCTCTTCTCTGAAGTGACTTCCTGTTCTGGACAGGTCCAAAGCTTTTTTTTGGTCTGGAGCTCACTCTGCAGCTCTACTTGTGGGAGGCTTCTGCCCTCAGCAGGCAATAGAGGTGAGCTGCAGGGGTGCTCACAGATTTCTGGGATCTCAGCTATTTCTGACAGATGCCATACTTTCTGTGTCACATCTGGTAGGAGTGTCACTCCCTGCATGGTGCCCTTGACCCAGGCATTGCTACGGGCACAGGTGGGGACCTTGTGCATACAGACCTTGGCTCCTGGCAGGGAAGTATTTCCACAGTGCTTTGCTGTACTCTTGATTCTCTGAGCCTCAGAGAAATTCAAGATCTGACCCAAGGTGACATTCCTGGAGGAGTGGTGGTTTGAGAAACAGGACACCTGATCGTGCTTAGCCACTTTATCAGGAAAACCCGACCAGGCATTTCAGGTGGGGTGTCCTTTTTAAGCCTCAAACTGTCCTGTGATGTATTAATGTCCATTTTACAGACAAGGAAACGGAAGCTCAAAGAGTCTAAATCAGTGGTTCTCAAACCTTTTACTTGTAGTCTTCCTTTACAATCTTAAAAATTATGGGAGACCTCCAGGGAGGTTTTTTTTTTTTTTTTGGCTGGGGCTGGGTTTGAACCCACCACCTCTGGCATATGGGGCTGGTGCCCTACTTCTTTGAGCCACAGGTGCTGCCCTAGTTTTTTTTGTTTTATTTTATTTTATTTTTTTTGAGACAAAGCCTAGAGCTGTCATCCTGAGTAGAGTATTGTGGCATCACAGCTCACAGCAACCTCCAACTCCTGGGCTTAAGTGATTCTTTTGCCTCAGCCTCCCAAGTAGCTGGGACTATAGGCGCCTGCCACAATGCCCGGTTATTTTTTTTGGTTGTAGTTGTCATTGTTGTTTGGCAGGCCCGGGCTGCATTGGAACCCGGTAGCTCTGGTGTATGTGGCTGGTGCCTTAGCCACTTGAACTACAGGCGCTGAGCCCCCAAGGAGCTTTTATTAGAAATTAACACTAAAGTTTAAGAGGCACTTATTAATTTACATAAAATGACAATGGCAAGCTTATTATGTAGTAGCAGAAATAACATATTTGGAGGGAAGAATGGCTTTGTTTATCTGTTTGCAAATCTCTTCAGGATGCATCCTCTAAAGCAGGGGTTCTCAACCTGTGGGTCACGCCCCCAGGAACTGTATTAAAGGGCCATAGCATTAGGAAGGTTGAGAACCACTGCTCTAAAGTCTTCTGTACTTATGACAGAATAAGAGTGAGAAAGGAATATAAAATCTTCATTTTTTGATGAAAATAGCTTCAGCCTCATGGATCCCCTCAGAGGGCCTTGCAGGGAGGTTCTCAGGGATCTGAGGATTATACTTTGAGAACCACGGGCTAGGATGCTTTGCCTGTGGAGGCACAGCTAGTGGGGGCAGGGCTTGGACACCCCACAACTGACCAGCTGACTCCAGGGCTCACGCCAAATCTCTGCCTCCCTTATGTTCTCTGGGTACCAGGGTCCCCTCTGCAAAATGAGAATGGAGCTCTGGGTGGCCTAAAGGCCTCCTGACTCTGAAACATCATGCATCTGTCCGGATGATGGCAGCTCTGGGCAGTGCTGATGCTCAGGCTGCTGCCCACTTAGGGAGGCCACGATTTCGAGCCTCAGTGGACTCAGTGAACCATCAGAGAGCACTTAAAGGGACAGAGAAAGAACACTAGGGGATGGGAGAAAGACCCATTCTCTCATCCTCCTGAGAAGACAGCTCTGGAAATCCTAAACTTTTTGAGGTGTCGCACCCCAGCCCCAACTGTGGCATCATCTGTTTCAGCCCCTGACCCAGCCAATGGGCACTCTGGCCTGGGAGGAGAAGGGTGGGCAAAGGTCCTTATCACTGTGGGCTGCTTGCCTTCCTTCCTTCCTTCCTTCCTTCCTTCTTTCTTTCCTTCCTTTCTTCTTTCTTTCTTTCTGGCAGAATCTCACTCTGTCACTCTGGCTAGAGTGCCATGGCATCATAGGAGACCCCCAAGGAGCTCATAGCAACTTTAAACTCTTGGTCTCAAGCGACCCTTTTGCCTCAACCTCCTGAGTAGTTGGGACTATAGGTGCCTGCCACAATGCCTGGCTAGTTTTTCTATTTTTAGTAGGGACAGGGCCTCTCTTGCTCAGGCTGATCTCAAACTCTTGAGCTCAGGCAATCCACCTGTGTTGGTCTCCCTGCATGCTGGGATTACGGACACGAGCCACTGTGCCTGGCCGTGTGGCCTGCTTTTAGACAGACCTCTGGATATGGACCCCTCTGAATTCTACTCCTCCTACCTCCACCAGATACATCCTTAAAAAATTATTGAGCCTGGCACAGTGGCTCCTACCTATATAGGCAGTCCTCAAGTAACAAAGGAGATACGTCCTGAAGTTGAATTTGCATGTAAGTTGGAACAGGTGCATTTACTTAGTACCTATAATATCCTCTGATCATAAGTGAGAGTTGTACATCAATCAGATGTTTGTAACTCAGGGACTTGCTGTAATAACCTCCATTTGTAAGTGCCAGTTGTTTCCTTTCTTTTCTCTTTTTTTTCAAGACAGAGTCTTACTTTGTTGTCCTCAGTAGGATGTCATGGTGTCATAGCTCACGGCAACCTCACACTCTTGGACTCAAGCAATCTTCCTGCTTCACTCTCCCAAGTAGCTGGGACTACAGGTGCTTGCTACAACGTGTGGCTAAGTTTTCTATTTTTAGTTGATTCAAGGTCTTGCTCTTGCTCAGGCTGGTCTCAAACTCCTGAGCTCAAACAATCCACCTATTTCAGCTTCCCAGAGTGCTAGCATTACAGGTGTGAGCCACCGCAACCAACCTCGTAAGTGCAGGTTTCATGTACTTTGGGAGGCTATTGCAGGAGCATTGCTTGAGGCCAGGAGTTGGAGACCTGCCTGAGGAACATAGCAAGACTCAGGCTCTGCAAAAAATAAAACAAATTAGCTGGTCATGATTGTGTATACTTGTGGTCTCAGAACTACTCAGGAGGCTAAGGAAGGAGGATTGCTTGGGCCCAGGGGTTGGAGGTTGCAGTGAACTGTGGTGATGCCACTGCACTCCAGCCCAAGCAATAGAGCAATACTGTCTGAAGAAACAAACAAACAAGCAAAAAACTATTGAGCAGAGACAGGTTTACAAACAGGCATTTCAAGTGGAAGAAATAGAATGGCCAGAGTCACAGAAATGTGAACTTTTGAAAGTTTTGTAATTAAACTAGCATTTTACCTAGTCTTCCTTTTTTAAATTTCCTTCCTTCCTTCCTTCCT
>NW_003852486.1:2469254-2471534 GCF_000181295.1 Otolemur garnettii | reverse complement strand
TTTTTTTTTTTTTTTGAGACAGATGTCTCACTCTGTCACCCTGGGGATATGGCATCATAGCTCACACCAACCTCAGTCTCTTGGGGCTTCCACCACAAAGCCTGACTATTTTTAGAGACAGGGTCTCACTCCTGCTCAGGCTGGTCTTGAACTCCTGAGCTCAGGTAATCCACCTGCCTCAGCCTCCCAGAGTGCTAGTATTACAGCTGTGACCCACTGCACCCAGCCCCTAACTAGTCTTCTCGACTCAGTGTGTCACCATTCCTAGTCATCCTGTATATTGATTATGCAAATTAATCTTGAACTTTTATTTCACCTGTTACTCTTCTCAAAAACCTCTCCTGGATCCCTATTGGTTGAAATTAAATGTCCTGGCCTGGTCTTCAAGGCCCTTTCTGATGGGGCTGGAATTCTTTTCCCAGCTTGAGCCCACTGTTCCTGTCGTGCACCATGCAGCTGGCTCACTGTCCCTCAGCATGCCTCACGTGCTCCCTTCTGTGTCTAATTTCACTGCCTGGTCCCTAACATTGCACCGGCTTCAGCATGCCCTCCCTGACTGTTCTAGCCCAAGAAGCCTCTCTGGCTTCAGAATGTTGAGCCTTCCATCAACATCCCCTCCTTGGCCTTTCTCAGAAATCACCTGGGGTTGCTGTTGGCCCAAGGAAAGCTCTTAGCCACACCTGGACTGCAGTTCCATGAAGGAGGCAGCCAGTGTATCTTTCCTTGTACTGCCTTCACCCTCCAGTTCCCCATTGCCCACGGGCTGCTACATGATGGTTGGCACCTGGTGGCTTGATGCCTGCAGGTGCAGGAGCTGGAGCTTTGGACAGGCCTCCCAGAGGGTGCTGGGGAGAAGCCATGAGAATGGACAACAGAGACAGACACAGGCCTCCCGGGCAGGGCAGTTGCTGCACCTCTTGCTTGAGAGGACACCACAACCTCATGCTGGCAGCATTTAAGAGCAAAAAGATTTCTGATAGAGGAAGAAGAGCTTTCTCAAAGCAAGAGATGTACTATTCCACAATGAATGCAGGAGGTAGTCTTTGAGAGGAAAATCACCTAGGCTTTGCTGTGAGAGTGTGGACAGAAAACCAGCCTCCTGATGCTCTGAGCCTCTTCTTCCCTTCTGTAAGGGGTAGTGCCCTTTTCATCAGTGGTTGGCAGCCCAGAGATGCTGTTAAGGGGCAGCAGGGAGGCTTTCTGGATAAGAGAGTTCCATTACTGTGGACAACTTGACCGTAGTCCTTTGTGGAGTTAGTGGGAGGCGCTGAATCCAGGCAGAGAAAGTCCCTTTGCCTACACGGTGCCTGAAAGGCCTAGTTTGCTGGTCCTTTGCTGTCATCTGGTGGCCATCAGCTTACAATGCAGTCTGGCTGTTTTGTCACTAAGTCTGAAGTAAAGGAAACAGAGGAGCATGTGGGGTGTACAAGGAGGTTTGAGGAGTAAGAAGACCCTGGAGGATGGGAGGAAACATCTCAGCTACATGAGAGGAGCGTGACTTTCAGTCCCTGGAGAACACAGAACGACCTGGCCTGGGAGTCTTAGTGCACACGGCCAGTGAGCCTCATGTTGCTCTCTCCTTGTGCTCAGTGCCTGTGTTCCAGAACCACTGACCATCCTTCTGTCTCCCTTGCAGACCTTGCCCCTGCTGCCTCTCCATCCAGGGGGCTAGCCTTTCTCCTCCCGGCCCTCACCTGCTTCACATCCACTCAGCCTTCAGCTCTCAGCCCAAGCATTAAACTTCAGGTGAGCCTTCTCCATCTAGGTCAGATTCTTTTGATATGCACATTCATAAAGACAAATTCTTTCTTCAGAGCAATTTTCTCAGTAAATAATCAAGTATACCCCTATCTGATTATTTCAGAGTATCTCCCCCTCTCTCTGTGCCCCATACGCTGTGGGAAAGAGAAGATAGGGGCCTTTCTGCTGCCCTTGGATCCCCAACACCTGACGCATCATGAGAGCTCAGTAAGTGTCTTGGTGTGTGTGTGTGGGGGGGGCGGTGAATAGAGGTGTCTGCATGAAAGGAGAGAAAGATTTGGAGAGTGATAGGAGTGCTGAGGAGCTTTCTGCTACCTCTGAGGTGTGCACCCACCTTTTGTGGAACTCCTCCTGATGAAGAGATACATGAACACTGTGCCCACGCATGCCAAGGTGCCACACCCCACCCCACCCACCCCTTACCTCCCAAGCACACATGCTTAAGTCAAGAAGAGGTATAGTAGCCGGCTTGAGAGGAATGCTAGCAGTTTCTACTGAAGGGACCCCACACTGCCAGAG
>NW_003852486.1:2468631-2469009 GCF_000181295.1 Otolemur garnettii | reverse complement strand
GTGGCAGCAGCCCTGGTCTCTCCTTAGGATCATGGGACCAAGCTCCTCCCTCTCTGTGGGTCAAGGTGGAAGTGAAAGAGTGACCTATGTTTTGGGATGCAGAGTGCACGGGCATCTTACACTAGTGGAATAAAGCCTGATGTTGTATACAACTTCATAAAGTGCCTAACATTGCAGGCCCCTATGGCATACTTCAACCCTCTGCTGACGCAATAAAACTATTTATCAGGGCGTGGTGGCTCACACCTGTGATCCTGAGGAGAGTGGATTCCTTGAGCTCAGTTCAAGACCAGCCTGAGCAAGAGCAAGACCCCATCTGTACTAAAAAATGGAAAAACTGAGGCAGGAAGATCACTTGAGCTCAAGAGTTTGAGGTTG
>NW_003852486.1:2459383-2468611 GCF_000181295.1 Otolemur garnettii | reverse complement strand
AAAAAAAACTATCAAAGAACTGCTATGACCCCAAGTATCTTCCCCACTTCTGTATACAGTCGCACCAACACTAGCTATCCCATGAACTAATTATATGGATCCCCTTACCCTCTCCCACCCACTCATCAACATAAACAAGGACTACCCTTCATCCTGACTGCACCCAGCCTGGCTTATGTTTGATCCTAGGTCAGGATGAGCATCCAGCTCAAATTATGCTTGATGCTGTGCAGAGTCCAAGGTTGGGGTGTAGGGGTTTGTGGAGATACTTGGGCATTTAGATGGGTGTTGGATGTGGGCATGTACATATGCTTGTCCATTGCTATATTTGTTATGTCCTGCAAGCATGAAGTTGTTAGCACCTTGTGATCCAAAATGAGGGTAAAGAAAATTCAAGTGAATCCAGCTACAATAAAGGCACCAGGTACCAGCCATGTAGGTCATTCTGAGTCTGAGCATCCCCAAAATTAAAAAATGCCAAGTGCAGAACAGAACGGTTATGTGTGATCATGGCTGATGAGTTATTCATTCATTGAGACATCTTATTTAAGAGAACTGAGTGGACGATCTTTGTCAACATGGCTGTGGCCCATATGCCAGGAGGGACTTATTCTAACAGCTTCCTGAGCACACCCAGATGAGTCTAAGCAATGAGAAAAGGATTCTGAAGGAAGGTGCTCTTAGCATGAGGCTTCGAGAGTCAGATGTATGTGAGTGTGGAAGAAAGAGAACACCTGATGTGATGCTTCTAGAAGAAAGGGTTAACAATGGACCTAAGCAAAGAGGTTTCTCTTCTACTAAAACACACACTTTTTTTGGAGACAGAGTCTCACTCAGTCACCCTGGGTAGAGTGCCATGGCACCATGGCTTATAGCAACCTCAAACTCTTGGACTCAAGTGATCTTCATGGCTCAGCCTCCCAAGTAGCTGGGACTACAGGTGCCCGCCACAATGCCTGGCTATTTTTAGAGATGGGGGTCTCTCTTTTGCTCAGGCTGGTCTTGAACTCCTGAGCTCAGGCAATCCATCCACCTCAGCCTCCCAGAGTTATGGGATTACAGGTGTGAGCCACCACATCCAGATGAAAAATACTAATTCTTTTAAGGTAAATGGCTAAATAGTCCCTAGGATAACTCAAACTGAAATGGATGCAAGTATGATTTTTCAAAAAACCTGTCTCTTTAATTTGGATTTCATTAAGTTGTTCCAAACATAAAAAGGACAAATAAAATGAAAATTATCATTTTGAAATAAGCTATGTAAATTTTGCCAACCCACTAAGTTGAAGAGTGGGGGAGAAAAAGAGAGAAAAATATTTGGTACTTCAAATCCTTTTTTGAGAAGATATATTCTTTATTCTCGGCATTAGGTGAAGAGGAGGAAGGAGTTTACCTAGAATTCAGGGTAGAGGGAGCTGTTCCACTTCAAGGATCTTCTGAACTGAGCTTGCAGTGTAGATAGCTTCATCACAAAGTTTGAGACACTGTGAGCGTCCAATAATTTCAATGTCTCATATAGTCAATACATGACTGATTTATAAAGGACAATTTGGGTCTTGTAACCAAATTTAATTTTCCATGTATTTCCTCTGTTAATGCAGAAATCAAGAGCCATTTATAATTTCAGTCTAGAAGATCCATCAGGAGAAGACATTTCTTGTCCTCAGAAACCAGGACAAGCCCAGGAACAGCAGGATCAGAACGTTTTGAGGGAAGAGCAGAGGAGGGAAATGAGGCCTGGGGGACATCTGGCATTGGCAGAATTTGGGGGCTGAAGCAGCTGTTCCCTCCCAGGCTCTGGGTGGTAAGACAGCTCCAGGATGGTCCCGCCTCTTGGGCTGCCTGGTCTCCTGTACAGCGGAGAGGCCCCCAGAGATGTGATCTTCATGCCAGCAGTGCTGCCTCCTTTCTTGGGTCTGGCTCTCTGTTCTTGCTGCCTTTGTCTTTGGTGACTTTCCAAACCAGGATGAGCAGAGTGACTAGAGTCATCAGGAGTGCAAAGAAGAAGAGAACTTTTATTAGGTAAGCGGGATCAGATATGGCAGTGGTGAGCGTACCCTTGTCCCAAAAGAAGGCTGGAAGTTGTGGGGAAGACATAGGCTTCTTAAAGACAGTCAAGGCAGAAGTGCGGTGTAAGCAGACTGTCCACGGGATCAAGACGACACCGAGAGAACTGGGCGGCTTGCTCTTTGTAATATCCTGGGAATGGGTGTGGCACTGTGTCCTGCATCTACTGATCCTTTTTCTCACATGGGGCCATTTTCCTTTGGATGTAACGTAGAAGCCAGAGAGGTTTTCTTAGCAGAGTTGAACAGCCACTTCCAATACAAACACAGTCCTGAGGTGATAGTTTGGTCGGCAGCACTTCTGGGTGGTGGGTGGGGCTTCTGAGGCTTTGTGATGTCACTTGATGGTGAGGCTAGTGTCTGAACTAGAGCTTTGAGTTCAGAAATGTCTGCCCTCTGAGCACAGCCATCCTGATGGCAAAGGGAGTGCCCTCCTTGACTGTGAAGATGTTATTTCAATTCTCTTTTCAAAAAGTTTTTATTTTGAAATAATTTTAGAAATATAGGGAGTTACAAAGATAGTAAAAAGAGGTTCTGTGTACCCTTCCCCTAACGTTGCCCAGCAGTTACGTCCAGTATAACAACGTGTGGATAGTCTATGCTGTTTTGTCGTAATTGTAGATTCTTGTTTTGTTTGTTTTTGCTTTTGTTTTGGTTTTTGAGATAGAGTCTCACTCTATCACCCTGGGTAGAGTGCCATGGCATCATAGTTCACAGCAACTTCAAACTTCTGGGCTCAAGTGATCCTCCTGCCTCAGCCTCTCGAGACTGGGACTGCAGGTGGCTGCCACAAAAACTGGCTAATTTTTTCTATTTTTAGTAGAGGTGGGGTCTGGCTCTTGCTCAGGCTGGTCTCAAACTCTGAGTTCAAGGGTTCCTCCCGTATTGGTCTCCCAGAGTGCTAGGATTATAGGAGTGAGCCACCACACCTGGCCCATAACTTTTCAAACTAAAATTCTGTACAAGCATAAGTTATTTGAAATAAAAGCTCTGATAACTACAGCAGAAGAGAAGTGAAGAGGGGTGTTTGGGAACGACACTGCAGTTTGATTTTTCTCAATTCAGTTCTCCTAACTCTCTTGTTAACTCACAAAGATCTCTAGAGGAATCGCTGCCCCCCTTCTATGATACCTATATCAATCCCCTGGAACATGTAAATATTGCCTTGCAGGGCAAAAGATGAGATTAAGTTAAGGATCTTGAGAGATTATCCTAGAATATCCATGTATCCTCCCAGGAGAGAGGAGGAGGGACTCTTTTTTATTTATTTTTATTTTTAAAATTAATTATTTTTATTAAATCATAAATGTGTACATTGATGCATTTAGGGGTTCAGGGTACTGCTTTGATATACAATATGAAATGTTTACATTGAACTAAGTAACACATCCGTCACAATTATGCTCATTTCTTAATAGTTTTGGAACGTACCATTGCATCGTGCACATTAGGCGAGGTCCCCCAAATGAGGAGGGACTCTTAAGAGACAGATATGTAGAGGAAACAGTGACGAGAGCAGAGAGAGAAGTGGCTGCAAGCCAAGGAATGACAGTAGTCACCAAAAACTAGAAGAGGGGTCGGGTTGGTGGGTCACGCATGTAGTCCTAGCGCTGTGGGAGGTGGAGATGGGTGGATTGCCTTGAGCTCAAAGGTTCGAGACCATCCTGAGCCAGAGTGAAACCTCGTCTCTACCAAAAAAAGCCAGGTGTTGTGGCGGGCGCCTGTAGTCCCAGCTACTTGGGAGGCTGAGGGCAAGAGAATAGCTAAGGGAAGAAAAGAAAAAAAGTAAAAAACTTTAAACTAAGATGAGTGAAAGCCAATTAGTTGAAGCAAATTAAAAAAAGAAAAACAAAACCAAAGAACAAAGAACTAGAAGAGGCAAGGAATGTCTTCTCTCCTGAGCCTCTGGGGGGAGTTTGGTATTGATACCTTGATTTCAGACTTCTGGCCTCCAGAAGAGTAAAAGAAGGAATTTCTGTTGTTTTTAAATCACTGAGTTTATGGTAATCTGTCGGGGTAGCCTCTGGAAACTACTATAGGAATCTTAGAGGTAATCTCGGCAAACCCTTTCACCTAATGAGTGTGGACACTAAGGCATAAAGAGGGAGGGGACCAAAGTCACACAGTTATTGGCACAGTAAGAACTGGGATTCTAGTCTCTTATTTCCTTGTCCACTAAAACACAATGTCTGTGTCTTTAACATTTTTATTGAGATATATAACAGAACAGCTACCTGTGCCTGCTCTATCACCTGCGTGAGAGGTGTCACCTGCCTGTAGCTCTCCATTTCAATGATGATGAAGTGGAGAGTCAGAATAACCTTGACCTTCCATGCAAGGAAGCCCACTGAGGCTGCACACCTACACCATGTCTTCCAACATGGTCTTTATCAGTTACAAAGTTTTGTCATCTCCCTCATCTCTGTCTCCACTGGTTTGGAATTTGCATAAGGAAAAGAGACCTGTTATATATTCAGGTAGGGAAAAGGGGGGTGTTATGTATTTTATTTTTTGGAGACAGGCTCTCACTCTGTTGCCCAGGCTAGAGTGCCATGGCGTCATCATAGTTCACAGCAACCTGAAACTCCTGGGTTTAAGTGATCCCCCTGCCTCAGCCTCTTAAGTAGCTGGGATTACAGCTATTATTAACATAATGACATTAATATCTCTATGCTAAGGAGAAGAAACCATCAGAAAGAAAGACATACACACATGGGAGAGAGAAAGAAAGAGAGAGATGCTGAAAGAGAGAAAGTAAAAACTCCTCCAGGCAGAAGTGATGGCCCAAGGACTCATCTGGAGAGAGGCAGACTCTGGCCGCCCAGGCATTGCCATAATGCATTGATAAATGCTGGCAATGATGTTTTATTTATTTTTTTTTTTTGGAGACAAAGTCTCACTTCGTTGCCCTCCGTAGAGTGCGGTGATGTCACAGCTCACAGCAACCTCAAACTCTTGGGCTTAAGCGATTCTCTTGCCTCTGCTTCCCAAGTAGCTGGGACTCTATAGGCACAAGGCCTGGCTATTTTTTTGTTGCAGTTGTCATTGTTGTTTAGCTGGCTGGGGCTGGGTTTGAGCCCACCAGCCTCGGTGCATGTGGCCAGCGCCATAACCACGGTACAGGTGCCGAGCCTGGCAATGACTTTGGAATGTAGCATTCGCTACATACTTGTTTGTATTATTCCTCAAATGTCCCTATGCTAGTGAGGAATCATGGTATCTCCCTGCCTCAGCCTGATAATCCCCCAGATACTATGGTGTAAAGCACCCCTAAATTTCACCTCTGATTTACCATCATTCCCCTCAGAGCTCCTGACTCAGTGTCTTTTGCAAAATAGATGCTTGATAAATGTTTTGAGATGAGAAACGAATGAATGAGTGAATGAATGAATGAATGAACAAATGAACAACGTCATGGGCTGGGAGAACATTGATTTAGGATGATCAGAATGTAGGCACCTCTGACAGTACAGACTCCTGCAGTGTAGAGAGAACTTACAGAGCAGGATGGGAGGAGTCGGAGGGAGGAATTCCTCCTAGGCGGAAAAAGCAAAGATGGGAGTGCAAAGAGGTACTAGGGGTCAAGTTTTTCCTGCTGAGTCACTGGTAATCAGTAAAGGGTGTTACAAGCTACTGAGTTTGCGCTGATATAAGGTGAATTGGGGATAGTTAATAATACTGTCCTGTATACTGGAAATCATCATAAAAAAGTAACTATGTGAGGAAGTGAACATATTAATTTCCTTGACTATAGTAACCAATTCACTAATGGGTCATTTGTAATGGGTCGTAATGAAAGTTTTGAGATACATGGGTCATTACTCAAAGTTCTGAGATACACAAAAATCTGTGTGGAGAGAAACAAATGAAGCCCTCCCAGCAACACTGATAATTCGAGCAAGTTGAAATTTACACAGGCGAATCAGAAAGGAGACTGTGGACTGTGTTTCTTGGAAGTGAAATAACGAACAGCAGTACAGTCTGTCTCCATGCAGTGATCCATGTATAAGTAAATGATGTGTTGTACACTTTAAATATGTACAATTTTTACTTAAAAAGTAGAAATTAGAAAACAACTAATTGCTATAGGTTTTGGAGAAATATGAAAACAGCACTAGAGAAATAGAGAAAGCACTAGAATAAAAAGAGCACTGCATTGGAATTTTTTATAAATTCTAATTAAATTCCTGATTCTAGAACTAATTTCTGCATGACCTTGTACAAATTACTCAACCTCACTGAGCCTTAGTTACCTGAGAGGACAAAGTGAAGTGATGTAGAAAAGGCACTCAACACAGTAGCTGGTGTAAAGAAATAAATAATACTACAAATTATTGCTATTACTGTCTCTCAGGGCTGTTGTTATAACTAAAATAGTGTGTCAAGCACCTCGGATAGCATCTTAATGGAGGCTCAGTAAATTTTAATCTCTTCTTTTCCTCATTAGAAATTTAAACCAAATGCTCTAGGGCGTGAGAGACACTGGAAGCTGGGAAGCTCTTGAGACTCTGTTGCTGTCATCTAGGTGAGGAGACTCAGGGCCTGGCTTGGTGTCCATGGAGGACCCAGGTGTTTGTCCCTGGCTGGGTGCAGTGGCTCAGGCCTATAATCCCAGGACTCTGGGAGACTGAGTTGAGGGGGATCCCTGAGCTCAAGAGCTCAAGATGAGCCTGAATAAGAGCAAGAACCCATCTCTACTAAAAACCGAAAAACTAGCAAGGAGTTATGTTTCATTCCTATGCTCAGGGCCAATGACAATTTTGTCCCAAATACACAAATGCTTTTAAAATTTACCTTGACCTGTCAGAACTGACCACTTCCCCCTTCTTGAAACCCTTTCCTCCTCTTGGCTTTAGTGGCAGCATGCCTGCACAGTCACCCTCCTCCTCGGCTCCTCCTCCAGGGCCTCCCTGCACCTAGTGGCCCTTCTCTATGTTTGGTGTTTCCCTAGAGTCCACCCTGGGTCTTTAAATCTTCTGAGATCTCAGAGTATCTTATCCATTTTCATGATTTCAGTGATAACCCATGTGCCAATGGCTCGCCTACATGTATCTCTACTCAGATTTCGCTTCTAATTTCAGACTTAGGAATCTCACTTCCCCTTTTGCCTTGCCTTGAACCTTCCCCTGTGGCACAGAATCTGCAGTCATCACACCCAAACCCATCCTCATGATCTTCCTGTTCAAATCTGTGTCTCCTCCATACCCTCTCTTCATGTTTTTTTTTTTTTTAATTGAGATAGGGTCTCACTCTGTTGCCTGGGCTAGAGTGCAGTGGGGTCTTTATAGCTCACAGTAACCTCAACCTCGTGGGCTAAAATGATCCTCCTGCCTCAGCCTCCCAAGTAGATAGAACTATAGGTGGGCATCACCATACCTGGCTACTTTTTCAGGAATTTTTTGTAGAGAACAGGTTTTGCTATGTTGCTCAGGCTGGTCTCAGGCTCTTGGGCTCAAGCAGTCTTCCCTTCTTGGCCTCCTGAAGTGCTAGGATTATATGTGTGAGCCTTCTTGCTGAGCCTCCATACTCTCTCTTCATATTTGTTTTCTTGTTTTGTTTTGTTTTTTTTGACACAGGGTCTTACCCTGTTGCTTGAGCTAGAGTGCAGTGGCATCATCACAGCTTTCTGCAACCTCAAATATAATCCTCTTTTCAAAACAAGCTGGGAGTCATGCACACTAGGTTTCCCGGTTCCCTGCTCTGGCTCAGATTCAGTGTCCTGTCAATCCCATTTCTGAAATAGCCCTCGAATCCATCCCTTCTTCCTTAACCTCATCTCTTCTACATTAGTTCAAGCTTCCATTTCCTAGTCCTCATCAGTCCTTGCCTGGATGACTACAGTTGTCTAACAACTGGTCTTACCTCTAGCAGTCTTCCTTTATCTGTCTTACTCAATGTTAACAGATAAATATACACGAATAAATTAGACCACCTCATTCAGAGTCCATGGCAGTTCCTGTTGCCCAAAGTCTGAATGCCAGCACGTGGCTCTACATTCATGGTGACCTCTTCTGTCTCCCTGCCTAGTCCTGCTGTCCCATGCACTTTATAATCCTTTGCAAAAGACAACTCACATTAACTGCAAGTCCCAACTAACCAAGTGGTGAGAAGCAACTCTGGACTCAAGTTTCCTGCCTTGAGTCTTGGCTTCATCATTTATTAAGAAAAATGTGACCTTGTTCAATATATTTACTTAATTTCTCCAAGCCTCAGTTTCCTCATATATGAAAATGGCCATAATACCTATTTCAAAGGGAGTTAAGAGTGCCTCCTAGCTCAGGGTGAGCACTCAGCAAGAGCTGTCATCATTACATCCCGGCTAATGCACCTGATGCTCACTCTGCCTGCAATTCTGCATCCCTCCCCCTCATCCCTGCTCTGCTTGGGCACCTATACTGAGGGCTTGTCTTTGATAAGCTTTCCCTGACCTCCAACACTTCCAGGTCATAGAACTTAGTGCTGAAACTGGTTTCCCCCTTTCCCTGTGTGAGATGGTTTTCAGCTTGAGAGCAGGACTTATGTCTTTAGTATTCTCATAAACTAGCATGTAAATACCACTTACACATCTGTTGAGTGAACAGATGAGTGGATATTCTGGGTAAGTTAATGTTTTAGTTATTCCAGGAACTTGTTCTTCAGACAAAAATGCTATTCCCATTTTATTTTATTTTATTTTATATTATTTATTTGTTTATTTTTTGACAGGGCCTTGGTTTGGTGACCAGGTTAGGGTGCAGTCCTGTCACCATAACTCTTAGCTCACCACAACCTCAAACTCCTGGGCTCAAGCAATCCTCCTGCCTCAGCCTCCTGAGTAGCTGGCTGCCCCCCATTTTAAAGGATAGAATAGTCAATCCAGAGCAGGAAGTATAGGGAGAAGTATGTTATGTCTGGAGCAGCTCCCTAGAAGTAACATCCTGTTTCATCCCAGGGCTCTGAAGGCCAATGGGAATTTTCATGGGACATGACTTTTCCTTTGGATTTTTCACTGTGGGGGTGTGGAGAGGAAGGGGGAAGGGTGAAAGCAAGGAATGGCCCTGTTCCTGAGAACTCTACCTTAGTGTCCTACTGCAGGAATATACTTACTTTGGGGAAGCTGTTCCTCCCTCACTGTGTCCTCACTGGCTGGGGCCCCAGCTGGACACACATTAAAGGCCTTCTG
>NW_003852486.1:2441593-2458950 GCF_000181295.1 Otolemur garnettii | reverse complement strand
AAGGAGTGTTACATGTGATGTGGAGGCTGTGGTGCAATAGTAGGAGCCACCATCATTTTCCTTCCCTGATGGCCACATGGTGGGAAGGGAGCTCCTGTGGGGCTGAGCCAGGCCTTCACTGTCTCATAGTTTCCTCTTTACACATGCTTACAGGGTAGGTTGAATACAAAATGGCTTATAAGAGCACAGATTCTTATACAGCACTTTAGATATTTTGAAGATTTTTTTTCTGCATACGCAATCTGATATGTGAAGCAGGAATAGAGAGTAGGAGTTCTCAGGGCACAGGGCAGTGGGGATGGCAGTGTAGCAACAGGATTCTAGGTTTTTCCAAACCACACAGAAGCTCCCTCTCCCCTCCAACTATGCAAGTCATTTATTCATGTATTTAGTCAACAAATACCAAGTGCTCTTTTGTGTGAGGCACTTTGGGTATGAAGAAGAAAATCAGCTCACCCTGCCTCAGCCCTAATGGGCCTGAGTCTAGAGTCACTTGATGCCCTGCTGCAAAGTGCTAAGATGAGGGAGCCACAACAATGTCAGAGGCAATCAACTCAGCCTCCTGTTTCAGGCTTGGCAGGGTCAGACTGATGCTTCCCGACAGTGATGTCTGTGCTGAGACCTAAAGGATTAGGGTTATGGTGAAGAGGAGCCAGTCTCAGGAAGATGAGGAAAGAGACAGGGGGCTGAGGTGGGTGACAAGTATACTCGGCAATGGGGACAGCATTTGTGTGTCAAGTAGGCCCATGCTGGTACCCTGGAATTGTCAGTTAAGATTTCAGACTGAAGACAAATAGGAGCATGCACCTCACTGTGAAGTAGGTTCACTAAAAACCAATCCCCAAACAGGCTTCTCATCCCTGAAGGGCAGCAGAGATCATCACTATACCACCCACTAGGAAGGGGAGTCCACACACTTCCACCCACTGCATCTTGGACTGAAGTGCTACCAACATTGGATGAGGCAGAACACACTCACATGCAACAAATTATGTGAAGTGGATTCATTATTTACAAGTGGACAGCAAGGGATAAAAGAAATCTAGAATCTACTGTGAGCTGGTCCCATGAAGCTCAAGATGGACTTCTCTGCATGTGTTCCAAAACAGCACACCCTGGGTCATCTATTGCAGGGACAATGTGACTCACTGGGCAAAGCTCTGATGGACATCCTACTTCCTGGGGAGAGAAGAACAAAGCCTGGCTTGTCCCAGGCAATTCCTTTGATCTCAGGATATTATATTCCCAGCATATTCTATAGCTAGTCTTAGAGAACTGCAAGTAGAAAAAATGAGAGAAGTAGGTTGGTCCAAGGTCACCTGGAGAGCTATTCTGCACTAACACTTAAAAGGTGGAAAGTCAGTTCTGCTACCCCAAACCACAGTGCAGTACCTCATCTTCAATCTCCCCTAGATATAAATTCAGTATGGCATGGAGCTGAAGTGAAAGGGCATTGGTGGAGTCCTGTGTCCTCAGCCAAGGGATTAAGCATTGTATCTTTTGTCCTCTTCTTCAAGTGAGGGGTTGGCAAGGAAACACTCATTGCAAGCAGAGACCAACATCTCAGTCTCTGGTTGGAGACAGGGCGATGGGCTTGTTGATCTGTTCTCTGTGATCACTGAAGCAGGGAGGGAAAGATGACAGGGAAGAGTTGTCGCTCCTACTATTTGATTTCGCAAGGATGTGTGAGTCAAACGAACTGTGGAAATCAGTGTGAATTTCCTGTGACTTAAATGAACAGTGTGGAACTCAACAGGGTGTGAGCCATGTTGCTATTCTCCTTCCAAGAGAACTGTCAGTCAAGTCAGGGAGTCTAGTTATACTGCCAAGGGCAGGGATTGGGGGGTTGTGGGAAGCAGTTAAGTTGGAGCAGATGTCTTATGAGGGGATTGTACACTGCAAGATTTCCCAGGAAACTAACCCAAGTGCCCATAAGAACTAGTATTTGGACACCTTCCAAATGGAGGGTATCCATGACCAGAGAGACAGACACAACCAACAGACAATTGGTGCAATTACATGCCCTCACTCTCTAACTCTCCTTAATTCTTCCTCCAAGTCTTGAGGGGAAGAGAGGCATTTATTCAAAGTCAGAATACACCACTTGGCCAAACCAAGTTCTACTGGTGAAGAAGTCTGGCTGGTGCTGAGGGGAAGAAAGGAATGTAAAATTTGTTGTGAGATGGAAGTTTTTAAGTGAACTACACTAAACTGGACTTCTAGTAACTAAGTGAAAAGATAACTACAGACTGTTAGGGGTGGAGGAGAGAACTGAGAGTATGGTTGAAGGTACTAGTTAAAACCTCCTCAGGATTGTGTTTGTAGAGTTCAGAAGATTCAGTACATTGTTTCCATATGCAAAAAGCACCCCCCGCCCCCAAGGTGAGTCCCTGACTTTGTTAAAGGAATAGATCACCTGTGAAGATGACTGGAACACAGCGGGAGAGAAGGCTGGGGGATTAAAAGAGATCAGGCCATGACAGCCTCCTTTAGGTGTTTGGATTTTATTCTGGGGGCAAAGAGAAGCCATGAAATGTTTTAGTGATCAAATTTGCATCTCAGAATGATTCAGCAGGGGATGAGGAGGGGACTGGAGACGGAAATAATTTAAGCGAGAGATGATGGTCATTTGTGAATGGCAGTGGGGATGGAGAAAAGGAGGAAAATATGTCGGTAGAGGATCATCCCGAATTTCTGATTGATGACTGTGGGCTCCAGGGTAAAACCAAAGAAGCGTCTCCTTCTCCGCCTTTCCTTCTAGCTGATTCCGGAAACCCCCCACCCACGTTTCCAGTCCTTGGTCTCCGTCCGTCAAAATCAATGTCGGACAGACGCATAGCTGCTGCACACAGAGACCTGCAGGGCTGTGGGCACTCATCATTTCTAGTCTTCCCAGCAGCAAGAAAAGGAGGCCTGTGACCTAAAAGCCATCTGGTCTCACTGGTCAGGACGCTGGGTCCTTGTGTCTAAGTGACTTGCCTAAGATACCACAGCTGGTTCGTTACAGAGTCCAAATTTCACGCTCAGCTTTAGGACTCTTTTAGCAACACTTCCGCGCTGCATCCCGAAGCTCCAAATACCTAATCTCCTGCACAGCAAACCAAATAACGGTGGACCCGCCCCCGCTGCCAGGCCTTGCGTGGAGCGCAGGCGTCCGGGTCTAGGTCCGTCAGAGTCGAGAGGGCACAGGCAACCGGGTTCCTAGTCAGAGACCCGCCCCGGAAGTGGGGAAGTGCGCATGTGCAAGAGGGCCAGGCCCGCCCCGGAAGACATGAAGAAGGGGGCTCAAAGGAGTGGCCCGGCCGTACCCCAGCGTCTTGGGAAGCAGCGTTCCGTTAGAGGGTTGCAGGCGGTGGCAGAGCCTGTTGGTAGCTGTAGTAGTGATGGCTTACGTTCTCGCCCTAGCACTCGCCTTGAGAGTCCCTGATGGTCCAATGGAACAAGGCACGGGACTGGAAGCTCCCTCTCCTCCCCGCGCATTGCTGCGGGTAGAGGAAATTGGCTAAGCCCTCTGGCTAGTGAGGACGGAAAGGAGTCCCTCGGCTGGCGCGGGGGGCGCTGTGGGTCTTGTAGTTCTGCGGGTCGCGCGCTCCACGCTTGTAAGAGGAAATCGTGGAGGCCACTTGGTCGGAACTGGCTCAAAGATGTTGCTTTCACAGGGGAATCGAGTATGGACTGGCCTCGCGCGTGACCTCACTCCTACCTGGCCTTCCAGGACACTTTTGTTTTCCCTCTCTATAAGCCCCTTGCCTCCTACAGACTCCCTTTATTATCACACACTGGCTCCCACTAGTCTTAAGTATCCCATCTTGGTCATCTTCTTCACACTCTGTGCCTGGAGTTTTGCTCCATCCTTCTCTTACTCCGAGAACCTTTCCTTGTTTCTGTCCTAGACGGAGCTCCTCTAGCACTCGGCTCTTGTCCCAGGAGTTAGGCCGAGGACCCCAAGGACAGGACCCCGTGGTGAATTTAGGCACAGGCAGATCTGAGTTATACCACTACGGAGCCTTGCTATTCACTTCTTTTTTTCTGATCTTTGCCTCTTGCTGGTTCTACTTCTGTGTAGCCTCTTTGCTTCTTTTCAGTCTGGTGGCTGAAGGCCATAGAAGGTAACTTCTATATACCTTGGCCATAGAAGGTAACTCCTTTACCAGCTATTTTCTCTCTGGCCTCTAAAGCTTGGTAATTCAACAGAGGGCTCAAACCTTGAGTTGATGTGTAGATCAGGGTGGGAAGTGAAAGAAACTGGAGAGAAAAAGAAGGAAAACTCCTGTACTAGGTTTGATAGAAGAGAGGGAGCTATATGGCAAAATAGGGGGAAGAAAGAGTAAACCTTTTTCCTTGTGCCTCCAAAGACTATTTGGTCCTGGCTGTGTCCAGGGCTCTTTGAGCTCTGTGCTAAGGAGGTGTTACTCAAATCCACCCAGATGCTGGGAGTCTAGTCCAGGAGGACATAGATATATAGCTGAGCAGTGCAGGATGACATCTTTTTCTATTTCCTGTGTGTTCTGTTCATTCTCATCCTTCCCTCAGTTAATCCCAAAGTATTTTGCCTCTTCACATCTCCCTCTGTTCCATACTCCTTTTTCCACTCCTAAGTCCCTCTCTCCCCTCTTTCTAACTCAGGCTATTTCATGTATATCTTGCTGTTTTGTCACTTTGACATCAGAAAGTATTGCAAGGACAACTGTGTTCATAGGAGCTTTAGTAACTGAATTCTCCGTGCCTAGCCATCATCCTCAGTGAGAAATGTTTATTAACTTCATTTCAGGGCTCTGCATTCTCTCAGCATTTATGTACATTGTTTGTACTAGAATCCCTTGCAAAGTTTTCATGCCCAATGCTCCAGAATCAGGATGCCATGAAACCCAAATTAACTTAATTTTTCTCCCGCCTGTTTAGTAGTGGGAGGAATTTGATGTTTGGGAAGTTAATCGCATGGTGACAGTAGTCAGATGGGACCCATTAGCATGTGATAGGAAGTAGAAACCTGAATGGGTTAGGAAGATAATCCTTAGTACTGTAAAAAAGCATACGTTAGTGGACTTACCAGTCTAGAACAGGAATATTATCATGTAAGAAGATATTTTTGAAATGTTCATAGATACTTTTTTTCTTCAGTTTATTCTAAATTGTCTTTTTATTTTCTTTTTGAGATAAAGAAAAGATGATGGGTAGAGTGCCATGATGTCATCATAGCTTACAGCAACCTCAAACTCTTGGGCTTGAGCAATCCTCTTGCCTCAGCCTTCTGAGTGCCCAGCTACTTTTTCTGTTTCTAGTACAGACAGAGTCTCACTTTTGCTCAGGCTGGTCTCGAACTCCTGGGCTCAGGCAATCCCCCCACTGCAGCTTCTCAGAGTGGTATGGTAGAATTACAGGCATGGCCGCTGCACCTGGCTCTAAATTGTCTTTTTGGAGGGAACGCACTGAGGGATAGATCTTCCAAAGAATAAATAATCTAGTAACTGTACTTATTTAGCTTAAGGGTGCTTTGCAATACCTGTGGGCAGTAGATTCACCTCTAAGGTTGTCTGTGACTAATATTAGCTTCACTTAGATTTCTAGAGAATGAGATCAACCAGAAAGAGATAAAATACATCTGAGATTATGATCAAAATAATTCTCTGAGCCCCAGCTGCCCCTGTGCTCTCATCTGCTGCCCTTTTCCTTATGGTCACTCTGTTTTAGCTACTCTGGCTTTATTGCTGTTCTGTGACCATGCTAAGCACGCTTCTTCTGCCTAGAAAGAGTGTCCTTGTTTGGATCTTTACTCAGATACCCCTTTTTATCAAAGGGGCCTTCTCTGACCATCATATGTAAATTAGAACCTTTATCACTTGATTTCTAAATCTTTCTTTTTCCCTTAGTATTTGAAAATATTATATTTGCTTACTTCCTTGTTATTTGTTCCCCAAACGTTTGAAAATATTATATTTGCTTACTTCCTTATTATTTGTTCCCCAAACTAGAAAATAAGCTCCATGAGAGTAAGGTCTTATACTGTTTCCTTAGCCCCTAGAACTTGGTATCTAGAAGGTACTCACTACGTGTAGAATGAAAGAATTGTTCTTACCATTTACAGAGCACCTATTATGGGTCAAATACTGTGTGTGTAATGTGGAGTCTGCAGAGGTGAATGCAATATAGTCCTTGGAATAATAGTCTAGAAGAACTATAGAATGATCTATTTGAAGGTACTTCATTAACCACACAGAAGATAAATCTGAAGTGCTCGGGTCATCTCTGTGTGCCTGCCGCACTTAGCACACTTTCTAACTGCCTTCTGTGCTGCTCTGGTAACTCTGGGACCACTTTTACGCTGTGTTCTTGTGCAGGAAGGATCAGCCTGACCAGGCAAAGAGCCCACAAAGGGGACAAAGGAGACTTTCTGTGAATTTACATTATCATTCTCTCCTTCTAGTGATGCTGGTAGTTAAAATAGGCCACTAAAACTTGTTTTTGTCTTTTCTGCAGATTATGAAGAGTGAGTATAATTCACTCACTCAGGTACTCACATGTGTGTTGTGGGTTTTTCCTGTTGTTTGGTTGTGTTTCTCTGTGCTTTTCTGGCAAAAGTACCTTCCATTGGCTCAACTAGGAAACTGGTTTGTGCCCTAAAATTAAAGAGTCCGCTGAGAAAATGAAGCCAGCCTCCTTTGGTCCTCAGTGAGAGTTTCTTGTTCTTAAGTGGAGAGATCATTCTTTCTGGGGCTGGGAATCCTGCCTCCCCTCGGGAACCTCAGTCAGTCAGTCTGACATCAGGAAGTGGCTAGTTCTGATGCCCCAGATGTCTGTGGGGCCTCTACCACTGTTGGCTATGGCCTCAGTTGTGTTTCAAGAGGTAGATTTTGATTGTTCTGTCTCCAAAGCTGGGCCAGAACTTCTGTGCCAGACACAAATGGGGAAGGGGCAGTGACACTGCTCAAGAGTGTCCACAGGCAGCAGACCAGGCTAAGGCAGTCAGGCTGAACTCCCAGTGTGTGTCATGTGTGAGGCCCACTGGCAGCAGGCCCTGAAATACTTGGGTACCACGTCATCTCCTTCCTTTTTGCAGCCACACTCCTTGAAAGTCAAAATTCTTAAACTCTGCTTTCCTTTCCATCTTCTCAAGCACATAGCTCTATCATTTAAAATAAACCTCTCTGATAAAGTTAACATCTGATTAAATCTGATTGCCAAATTCAGGAGACTCTTCAGTGCCACCTCACTAGACCTCTAGCAGATTCGACGCTAGTCACAACTCCTTCACGACACTTGCCTCTGTTCATTCTTGCCTCTCCTCCTTTTGCCATTTCCTCTTGGGTCACCGTGGGTGTTCCAATTCATCAACTGTGTATGTTTTTCAGGATTCTGTCCTTGATTTCCTCATGGTGCACACTCTTTTTGGGTAACCTTTCCCCTCCTTTACCATCAATTTATTACTAACTCGCAAATCTGTGTCTTCTGCCCTGCTCGCTCCTCCTGCTCCTGTTGATTCACAGAAGCATAAATCCTTCTAGGTTACCACCATAATTCTGCCTTTTACCATGTCACCTCTAAACCGCCTGCTCCTTTCTGGTCTCCCTTTCTCCAGTCTCACTAGCCTTCTAAGGCGTCCACTTCACTGCCACCAGAGTGATTGTCACAAACCACAAATCTGACTATGACTATGTTTTTTCTTTTTCTTTTTTTTTTGAGACAGAGCCTCAAGCTGTCCCCTTGGGTAGAGTGCTGTGGCATCACAGCTCACAGCAACTTCCAACTCCTGGGCTCAAGCGAGTCTCCTGCCTCCGACTCCCAAGTAGCTGGGACTACAGGCACCCACCACAACGCCTGGCTATTTTTTGGTTGCAGCCATCATTGTTGTTTGGCAGGCCTGGGATGGATTTGAACCCACCACCTTAGGTGTATGTGGCTGGCGCCTTAGCCACTTGAGCCACAGGTGCTTAGCCGACTATGTTTTTTTCTTAAAACTCCTTAGCTCAGCATTCCAGGCATCTCTTCCCCTTCTCCCACCCCTGTGACTTCCGTTTACCCCAACATTCTCATCTGTTGCACATCCTTCCCCCTTCAATCTAGAAATATGAGGTTTGTGTTCTCTGGCTCTCCTTACTATTTTTCTTTTTGTTGTCTTTGCCCAGAACGCCTTTTCCCTTAGTTCCTGCTTTTCTACACCTGTTAGTCTTTCATGCTCCACTAGAGGACCATGCCTTCCAAGAAGCTTTAACAGCTTTCCTCCCCTGCCCAGTGTACATTCCCTCCTATGCCCTGCTCCCTGCTGTAAAAAATAACAAAGGCAAGTTACTGTACTTCTTTTTTTTTGAGACAGGAGCCTCAAGCTGTCCCCCTGGGTAGAGTGCCATGGCATCTCAGCTCACAGCAACCTCCAACTCCTGGGCTCAAGCAAGTCTCCTGTCTCAGCCTCCCAAGTAGCTAGGACCACAGGCGCCCACCACAACTCCCGGCTATTTTTTGGTTGCAGCCGTCATTGTAGTTTGGCGGGCCCGGGCTGGATTCGAACCCGCCACCTTGGGTGTACGTGGCTGGCGCCTTAGCCACTTGAGCCACAGGCGCCGAGCCAAGTTACTGTACTTCTTAATCTCTTTATACTTATTAGATTATAGGGCCTTTGAAAGTGGTCATGTGAGAGGCTAATCTTCATGGTAGTTGACAGTGCAGGCTTTGGAGTCAGTCGGCCCTGGTTGCTTGGCTGTGTGTCTTCTGGCCAGTCACACAACTCACTGAGCCGCAGTTACCACTTCAGTAAAATCACCCAATTTTGCTCATCTTTGTATCCCTGGCATCTGGCACCATGCTCAGATTTTCTCTGTAGGTTTTTTTTCACACTCTGTGTCTTCTTCGTATTCATCCAGGCATCCTCAGACTACGGCCTGCAGGCCACATGCAGCCCACCTAGGACATTTATCCTCCCGCTGGCTGTTTTTGCCACTGCTGCCTGTCCTGCTTAGCAGCCGACTTGTCCCAGGGCCAGCAGTCCAGCCCTCCAACTGTCTGAAGGACAGTGAACTGGACCCCTGATGTAGACCCTAAACTGCTGACTGCTGGCTGAAACAGCAATAGACCTGACCTGGGTGAGTGTGTCTGTGTGTATTTGAGAGGGAGAGAGAGAAATAGAAACAGACATATGAGTAGGTTATGTTCTAAGCTTGCTCTTGTTCCATTTGATAGTTAAAAGTGGAAAGTGTGTGTGTAATTAAGGTCCTAAATCAGGGTCAGATGGTGACAATGGGAATGAAGCACTTGTTGCATCAAGAAAAACAAGAGTGGAAGAGATTGAACATTCAAATTATTTTTACTTGCTTTTATACACTTCCAGCTTAAAACCCACAAAAACAGCCAAATTTGAGTATTGGTTATTAAACTGACATCTTAAAACTAAGGTGGTTTTATTTGATTCCTGTAAACTAATGGAATCACTTGTTTTTATTTTAGACAGAATCATGAGAGCAGGAGATTTCCGAAGTCTAAGAGGTGTGATTCAGCTGATGTTCTGGTTGATCCACTGTAGAGCATGGGTTAATAGCAGCTCATGGTAAATTCTTATTTCAGTCTTGCTTTCAAAACAAACCCTTGGCTGTATTTTCAGAGAACTTTCAGAATCTGCTTACTGTCTCCTTCAAAGCATGAAATATATAATGAGCAAGTACTATACTTCCCTCGTAAAAAAAAAGAAAAAGTGTGGATAAAGGCCAGGCATGGTAGCTCACGCCTGTAATCTCAGCACTCTGGGAGGCCAAGGCAGTTGGATTGCCTGAGCTCAGGAATTTGAGACCAGCTTGAGCAAGAGCAAGACCTCATCTCTAAAAATAGCTGGGCATTGCGGTAGGCGCCTGTAGTTCCAGTTACTAGGGAGGCTGAGGCAAGAGGATCACTTGAGCCCAGGAATTTGAGGTTTCTGTGAGCTGTGATGCTATGGCACTCTGCTGAGGGTAACAAAGTCAGACTCTCTCAAAAAAGAAAAATGTGGATAGCAATAGATGAAAGTTAAGAGTTGAAAGTGGATGGCGATAATGGATGATTAAAAGTTGACCATACCTCACTGTGGTTTTTTTCCTTTGTTTTGAATTCTTAGAAGAAAAGTGTTGAATTCTTATAATAATGTACATTTGAGGCATGTCATTTTTTCCTTTACTCAGGTTTGGTTAGCAGAACATTTTGAGGGTATGACTTTCCTGAAACATCACAAGGAAGGTGTGTAAGTGCTGTAAAGTGTCCAACCTGGAAAATGCTGAGCAACGGGGAAGACAATGAAGGGTACAGATAGCACCTCATCAGGAAGAACATGCCCGTGACTTTGTGATTGTCTCTGAGGAGCATTCCCAGGGGCTGGGTCTGTGTGTGCAGCGAGTTGGGAAGAGCCTCATTTGGCATGCCGTCCTTCCTCAGCCTCAAGATCACCCACGTGAAGGAGAAATCTCATACATACGTGTCAGTGGAATGAGGCTTCTTTCATTTCCTTCATGTCATCCAGCACCAGAATTTTAGAGGTGAAAAACCCTCTAAACGTGCTGAGTCTGATGAAGAGTTCAGTGCAATGCTACCCTGACGCAGCACCGGAGAAACCTATGTGTGTGAACACAGGGACAGTTTCATGTGACTCCCAGAGCTGATTGTGTGTCAGAGAACACACATTTTTCTGCTGTCTTTTAGGGAGAAGGCAACCTGATGGACACATCAAAGAAAATACTGAGGAGAAAAAAATACTTTCTTAGACCTTCTAGAAGGATAGTTGAGCATGCCCTGCAGATGTTGGCTAGTGTGCTGGGGGAAAAAAGGAGCCAATCTGAGCAGTGGACTCTTGGTAACATTCTGTTTGAGCTGAAGAAGTTGGTTATCCACGAATACCACTCTGTCAGCGTCTCTTCCCAGTTCTCCTGTCACTGTTTCCACCAGGGCGCCACTCTTTGGCCTAAACATCACCTCTGTCATGGTGCTGGCTGGTTTCAACTTCTGGTCCTGTTACCCACCTCTTTTGGCCAGTGCCTTTGCTCTTTTGTCTGGGCCATGAATGGACATGAGAAATCCATTAGTTGAGGAGGAAAGGTTTTGTCACAATGCCTTTCACCTTGGCATTAGCCTTGGCTTCTGGTCTTCTTTTTCTGGGAAGCCTCATCTGACCCCCTCAAACCCCAGACCATGTTTGGGACTTTCCCTCAAGCTTATTTGCTCCTACTTAGCACTTAATTGTGCTGAATTATATTTTGAGGTTTGGGTGTGTATCCGCCTTGCTCAGTGTAAGCTCCATGTGACACGTGGCAGCGTGTCAGCACTCAGTAAATACTTGTTGGAGGAACAGATGAAAGAACGTGACCCTCTTGTCTTAGCTAAGCCCCTGTCACACTTTCTTCCTTCCCTTTTCCCCATCATTTTTCCATAGCTCTGACCCCACCCCTCCCCATCCCCCATTAATGGTCTTACATGTTTCTTAGCCTGCCTGTTGCTGGCTACACGGAAGGGTACTGGATGATGGCTTTTGGCATCAAGATCTATCAGAAAATTCCTACATAAGTATTTTTTTTCCAGCCTTAGGGTTGCTTCAGGAAATTAGACTAAAAATGAAGATTTGATAGGTCTCGGGTTAGCATTACTTGAAGTTGGAATTTCCCTGGTGAGTTTCTTGCTTGTTGCTGGTATTGCACTCGAAGGAATTTTTGTGGGGGTGATCACCTCTGAGTCATATAGTTGTGAAGAGAAGAGGCTTAAGAAGAGGCTCATATCTCTTTCATTTGGGAGCTGCCAATTAATATAATCAGCAGCACTTGATTATGTTAATGTTGGGTCGTCATACCACCGTGTTTCCCCCAAAATAAGACCTACCCCCAAAATAAGCCCTAGCAGGATTTCTATGCATTTGTTAAATATAAGCCCTACCCCGATAATAAGACCTAGTGATGGGCGTGGCTATGCAGATACGTATCTGCATAGCCACACCATGCATTTTGGTGCCGAGCGGTAAGGAAGACTGGAATACCTTTTATCTGCCACAGCTCCTTTCTCCAAGCTGTTCACACTGGCACAGGTAGGCATGGTAACCACAGTCGCAGGCATCCTATTGCGCACGTGCAAATGGCTAGGGGAAAGGAGTTCACACATCATTAGTGCTAGCCCCACCAACAAGGTCAGCTCCCCAGTTCCAGAAGAAGATGACTTAACTGTATTTGAATAAATGTAGATTGTTGTATTATACTTAATAAAAAAGACATCCCCTGAAAATAAGCCCTAGTGTGTCTTCTTGAGAAAAAATAAATATAAGACAGTGTCTTATTTTGGGGGAAACATGGCACTTCCCAGCATATCATGACATTACAATGTGAAGTCCCAATTTAGGAGACGTTAGCAATCTTTCTCATTTTGCTCCCTGCTCAATTTCTGCCATCCTGCTTTATTAATCCCGACATGTCTTCCCTGATACATGTAGGTAGCACATCTAAAGCCATTCCTTGTTCACCTGCCTAATTCTTTGTAAAACCATGTTCTGTATGATAGCTTAATTTTGCCAGTATTTCTTTTCCCTTTTCACACTCATGTCTGAAAAACTGCTCTGGGATTCGGGTGCTGACATAGATTCTTTGTCAGTATTTTTCCTCTGTACATTCCATTTTCACTTGAAAAATGAAAGGACTGGACTAGCCAAGTAGGTCACCACCCACCCCTTCATTCGTTTTGTAACTGGGATGGTCTTGCAAAAAAATGAAAGGACTGGACTAGCTAAGTAGGTCACCACCCACCCCCTCACCTGCATTCTTTTTGTAACTGGGATGGTCTTGTTGCCTTCCTCAAAAAGGGAATTCCCTGGGGTTACACACTGTATCTTTTTTTGAATCTTCCCAGGGGAGTCATACAGCCCTGTCTGAGGAAAAGGTTGGTGGGAAAAGAAACTACAGGAGAAGGGGAAGCAGAAAAGGGTAGAACAATTTCACTGCAAATGTTGCTTCTTGGGTTAGTTTTCAGAGAACCTACAAAGTTAAGCCTAAATTTTTACTTTTACAAGTTGTACATTCACTTTATCCTCTTTCCTTTAAGTCCAAGCATTCTTTCTAGGCCCCTTGAAAGCTGCCTCTGAAGGATGTGGCCATTTCAAAGGACAGCACACTCAAGGAGCCCTGATGAGTTGCAAGAACACCACCAGGACTGTCGTGAACCAGCCGTGGCAGATGGAGATGGGCATATGGTCATGAGGGTGACTACCACAAGTTGAGGCCCCTGTTTTATGAATATTAGGGGGATGTTTAGTCCCTTGGGAGAGTTGGGAGAGAACAGGGATAAAGGGAGGTAAGGGAGAGTTGAGAGGGGCCACACAGAGGCTGGCTTCACCCAGACAGTGCACTTTGGACAATGTACTTGGTGTACTTGGTGAACATCCCTGGAAAGTGCAAAGTCACCTCTTAGGAGAATGTCTTGCCTGAGCTCCCTCCTACTTAGGCGCTTGCATGCAACTTTATAGATTGTGAAACAAATAACTTGTCCAAAACCTCGCTGCTGTTAGTGATAGGGCAGATTAAACAACCATGGTCTGTTTGAGTAAAAATTTACTCTTTTCCCTATATTTTGCTGGCTGAGGCAGTCTGGTGATGGTGGTTGTGGGGGGTGGGTGGAGTCCCTGATGTTTCTCATGCGTTCCCTGAGTTCCTCACTACTAGGGACGGGTTGCTGGTATGCACATATGAACACAGATTGGGGGAGGCACCTGCTTGGTGAGGACACCTTATGCCCCGTCTCCTGTCCTCTTGTTATGCTGTGATGCCTGAGCACTTGGACACACCATGGGGAATCTCACACGCAGCACTGTGGCAGCAGGGAGAGACACATTTGGGGCAGGGCGGGAAAGGATCTTAGTCCATGGGGGTTTTTGGGAGTTCTACTGCTTTTCCTCAAATACACCAGTTTTTGTCTGGTCATGTGTGTGTTTGGGGTGGGGTGGCTGGTGCCTTCATAGGAAGGGACACAGTGATCTGGAGCCTATGACTTCATCTGCCACTTGGTGCAGGAGATCTGCCCAGGAAGTCTTCCCACTCTCCCTTTATTCCCACTGAAAGGTTCTGGGCTACCTCCTCCTCCTCCTCCTCCTCCTCCTCCCACTAGGAGATGTGTGCAGACTGTCTCCTGAGGGTGATCGAAGCAAATCCTCCAACGGTTTGACTTGCTTTGATTAGTTCTAGGAAGCCCGGTCTTCCTCTCCCTTCCTAGCTGCCAGAGGCAGACTTTGCCTGCTTGCTTTCTCTGGCTTGGCAGTTCGATTACAAACTGAAGATCTCACCTTTGATTATAAAAACAATACATGTATATTATAGACATTTTGGAAAACAACTATAAAATCACGAAACAAAACAAAAATTACCTGTTTATATCTTTACCCAGAGATGACACTGTTTTAAAATTTTAGAAATTTCTCTTCAAATACTTTTATCTGCACATATCTACAAAGTTAATAATCTATGCAGCTATTTTAAATAAAATATTTCTAACTTATAAACTTAAAATGTGTAGAAAAGCCTGGGGATGAGGAACCAAGATGTTTATAATAATTGGTGAATGAGCTCATCTTTTTTGAGTGCTTCTTTTTCCTCTATAAGTACTTAAAGAGTGTCAAATGGGACTCACAGGACAGAGTGTCAAGTGTGTGAGGCCACATTACTCACAGAGGAGCACAGCTTGAGTAAATTATACACAGCTGCCTTGAGGCAGCATTATCGTCTGTGGTTAGGTTTTCTGATGTGGCTGAAGGGTGGGCCAGCAGTGTCTCACCACCAGCCACACGGTGGGCCATAGCAGTCAAGGAATGAAGCCAGGAGCTGTGGCATCAGGCCTGAGGGCTGAGTGAGGTTTCATGCATGTGATCAATCCCAAATGCAGAAGTTAAAGTGGTATAGAATGGCGCTAGCTAATGGAGATCTATTCTAGTGCAAGCCACGTACATAACTGAAAGTTTTCTAGTGGTTATATCAAAAAGATAAAACAGGTGCAATTAATTTTAATATATTTAACCTGCCATATCCAAAGTCTGATTATTCCTGCCTGCAATCAACAGTTTAAACTTATTACTGAGATATTTTGTACTATTTTTTGTGTTTAAGTTTTCAAAATGTAATATGCATTCTATGCTTACAACATCTCTCAGTGGAGACTGGCTGGGCATCTGGTGCTGGTGACTGCCATATCCCACGGTGCAGGTCCATGGGAAGCCATGCATGTGCTAAGGGCTGCGATATAGATCTAGAGAAAGTCGGAGTTTGTGGTAGGACTAGGAACAGAGTAAGCAGTTTGACACTAAGGCCACACATACCATAAGGTGTTGAAGGTCTGCTTCAACATAATCCATAATGTGTTGCCAGACTAGGAGGCCTGACGGGACTCGTGATGTAAAAAGGACTGTGAGGTGTGGGTTGGATAATTTGAGGAAGGCACAAACCCCCCTTAGGGGTACAACCACTGATTTATCATATTTATAATTCTGGAGGTCAAAAGCCTGAAACGAGTCTTGTTGGGCTGAAATCAAGTAGTGAGCTGGAATGTGTTCTCTCTGGAGGTACTGGCGAAACATAGTAACCAGGAAATTATAAATATGATGCAGGAAAACAAAGCAGCATAGGAACAACGTCAGGAGGTGGAGGAGCCTCCCCGAGGGTGGTAAAGACAGGCTCACAGAGAAGATGACAGTGGAGCAGGACTCTGGAGGAGGGAGGGAGGGGCTCCTACCCCCCCCCCCATGAGTATTCCAGGTGGTGAGAGACAGGATGTAAAGAGCCTGAGGTGGGAACCCATTCGTAGTATTGAGGAACAGTAAAGAGAGTAAAGAGACTCATGTAACTATTGTCAAGTGAGTAAAGAAGAAAGGGATTGGGTCAGGGAGGTATGGCAGGGGACTGGATTTCACAGGCCCTGCGGGTCACTGTGAGTGTTGTGGATTTCACCTTGAGTGAGATGCAAGCCATTGGATGGTCCTGAACATATGAATCATGTGATGTGACACATTTTAAAGGGATCTCTCTGGCTGTGAAGATTAAGAAGTATATGATGCAAAGGTGAGGTGAAAGACCAGTGAGGAAGGGCAGTGCCTGTGGCTCAAAAAGGTAGGGCACCGGCCACATACGCTGGAGGTGGCAGGTTCAGACCCAGCTCTGGCCAAAACAAAACAAATAAAGAAGAAAACAGTGAGGAAGCTGTAGCAATGGTTTGAGTGATGCCGGCAGGGCGGATGTAGTGGTGGTGATGCACAGCAGTAGGCTGCTGGATAGATTCTAAAGGTGGCGTTGATAGACTTCCTGACGGTCTGGGAAGTGGGATGGAGAAAAGGAATAAAGGATGATTCCAGAGTCTTTTGCCTGAGCAACTGTCGGAAAGGAGGTGCCAGTGATTAAGATGGGAAAACTGGTGTAGGGTAGTTCTGTGGTGGGAGAGTAATCAGGAGCTTGATTGTGGACATGTTGGATACTAATGTCCAGCACATAATAAAGTATCAAATACAAGCACCATCACGGTCAATCCAAACATCACAGCTCTGGGAGGGAGCATTAATTGACTTCATTTTCTGGGAGAAAGAACTGAGTTGCAGGGAAGTCTTGCCCAGTTTCACACAGCTGATGAAAGTTAGATTTGGTGTTGGGACAAGACTTCCTGGGAGGTCCTGTATGTCCTTCTTCTTCTTCTTCTTTTTTTTTTTTTTGAGACAGTTTTTCCCTCTGTTGCTTGGACTAGTGCAGTGGTGTCATCATAGCTCACTGTAACCTCAAACTCCTGGGCTCAAGTAAGCCTCCTGCTTTAGCCTTCCCTGTAGCCAGGACTATAGGTGTGCATCATCATGCCTGGTTAATTTTTTATTATTGGTAGAGATGGGGTCTCACTGTGTTGCTCAGGTTGGTGTAGCAATCCTGTCCTCAAGTAAGTGATCCTCCAGCCTTGGCCTCCCAGAGTGCTTGAATTACAGGTGTGAGCCAAAGCACACGGCCCTGTACATCCTCTTAAGCTCTCAGATTTGCTGTAGCTTCTCACAGCTTGTGGCACTGCAATAAAGCAAAACAGCTACACGAACACTCTGACGTCCTCATAGTGTGGTGACCTGAACTACCTGCTATAGCCCCTCACATGCTTCTTCCCAAATTGCTTCACATTCTCCTCTCTTTGTCATCTCATGATTCATAGTCCCTGCTTGCCACCTCAGACCCAATTTTAGGCATCACTTTTCAGACAGTATTGTTTTAGCTGTTATGGTTTATTAGAGGCTATGGTCCTTTTAGATTTTCTGCAGCTTGATTGGTAAGTGGAAATTTTAAGACATAGACTTAGTATGGAACAGATGTATCTACTTTTATAATTTGCATGTATATTTCAAATCTGTGATTTTTTTTTTTTTTTTT
>NW_003852486.1:2439962-2441048 GCF_000181295.1 Otolemur garnettii | reverse complement strand
CTCCATTTCTAGTTATTTTTCGGGAGCAAGTTAATCTCAGAAAATTCTAACAAGGGTATTTTTACCTTCTGAACCTTTCATCTGCCAACCACTGCATGTGCTGTCACAGGCTATAAGTCATTTGGCAGCCACCCTGTAAACGGAGCTTATTATGCCCACAGAAATTTCAGAAGCCAGTATTAAATTCTAAGCCCATCTGAAGACCTCATAAAGTCTCCCATACAATCACAGCAATTATCTCCAAAGGCACCGGCAGGGAACTTCTGAGCAAGCTGTCGGCAAAGAACGTCAACTCTAAGCCTTGGGAGGAAAACAAATTCAAGTCAAGCTTTGGAGAGTTCTGTGCATTGCAAAGTAGGCCCATGTATCCACCTGAGCCCACCCAGCAAATAGAAGTCCCACAGAGACTTCAACAGAGGAAGTTGAATAGAATTTTTAAACATAATAAGAAAATAACTTTAAGATAAAAGAAACTCCGCATAGAACCCTAGGGCTGAAGGAGAATATCCAAACAACACCTTGGAAGGGGGGTCCCTCCTGAAAGCTGGGGGGCAGACCTCACAGGAGAAGGTACAGTTCAGTCCCTCAGAGGGCAGAGAAGTTGACAGGCTGGTCCAGGCCAGAGCTGGTCTGCAGTCACGGGACAAGCTGGAAGCAACCGGCCTGGCCTGAGCAGCAAGGCGGCAGCGGAAGTAGGGCTTGGTAGAAACCCCCTGGCAGCAGGGGGACTCAGCACAGGTGGTGTGAGCGTCTGAAGAGGGGATGGGGCACTGGTTTCTATGTCAGAAGGTTCCTGCTAGGCTGAGGGTTCAAGGTCACAGAGCACCTCGGGGCTCTGGGGACATGGCTGGGCAGCACCACACAGATGCTCTCAGGGCCCTCTGTGCCTCCACCCTCAGGAGCTGAGAGCTGCAGGAGTGTCCCTTCCTCCTGCTGTCCCTGTTCCTCCAGGGTCCTTTACTGAAAAAGCAGAACACTATGCTGACTTTACAGGAGAAATATTACACAAATCCTGTTCATTGTCACTAATCCTATAATGAAGGATGGATTTGAAGCAGAGTAGCCAGAACGTGACAATCAGCACAG
>NW_003852486.1:2437927-2439409 GCF_000181295.1 Otolemur garnettii | reverse complement strand
TCTAAGGCTAGAACACCAGTCTCCTGATCCAGTGTACCTGGTGCCCCACCTCACAACCTCTCCTTTTCAAAACCACACTTCAAAGTCCCCTTCCTCCAGGAAGCCTTCCCTGAGTAACCCTGGACCAATCTCCTTCTCACTTAGCAATCTGAGAATTCGTTGCATAGCATTGACGATATCTGGGGATAATGGTTCTCTAATTTCAGCTGAACACCTGTATCCCTAGAAAGCTTGAGTATTGGGCCCCACTCTCAGGGTTTCTCACTCAGTGGGTCATGGGGTGAGGCCCATAATGAACATTTCTGCCAAGTTCTCAGGTGCTGCTGATCAGGCAGCTACAACTGGGAACCACTGATTTAGAAGCTAGCAGGATCTTTACCCCATCCTAGGTTCAGACCTCCAAGTCCAGTGTAGAGAAGGCCAAATTTTACTGTTTCAAACAAAGACTTTCCAACAGTTAAATCTCATTTTTTCTGGATCTTCAGAAGCCCTGTCCATAGCTGATTTCCCAGAGGGGCAGACAGATGATTTAAACTTGGCCTCCTAATTGTTTTAGCACCAAGAAGGTTTACTGTTTATCAAGGTTTCCTGCTTTGTCCTCTTTAAGCCACAAGTAAAACATACAGCTGGGGTGTTACCATCATCATTACAATAGCATGTGCCTGTCTAGGGTGTCTGAGCCGTTTCCCATACATTGTATTGTTCTTTTTAAGAGACAAGGGCTTCCTCAGTCACCCAGGCTAGAGTACAGTGGCCCAATCACAGCTCACCATAACCTCAAACTCCTAGGCTTAAGTGATCCTCCTACTTTGCCTCCCTAGTAGCTGGAACTACAGGCACCTGCCACTACACACACTTTATTTTTTTAAAGAAGAAAACTTGCTACATTGCCCAGGCTGGTCTCAAACTCTTGGCCTCAAGCAATCCTCCTCCCTTGGCCTCCCAAAGGGCTGGATTTTTACAGTGTGAGTCACCATACCCCACCCATTGTCTCTTTTGAGAGCTACAAGTAGGAGAGAAGGTGCTTTTTCAACATAATACATATATACTATGACTGCTTTTAATAAAGTTACATCAAGTAAAAGCTTGAAACACCTCTGTTTCTCACAACCTCATTTTCTTTAAAGAGAAAATTTCCTTCTTTGATTGTAAATCGAAATTCACAGTAGGAATTATGTCAGAAAGCAGCCAATATTTCATTCAGGGCAAACTTTTTTAAAGGAAACACAAACTAGTAGCTCCTGGGTTGCAGGCAGCAGATAGGTATTGAGGTGTCTCTCACAGGATTTTGTCAAAGCTTGAGTCAGCATATTGAAAAACCGAATGTTCAGGGTGGTGCCTGTGGCTCAAAGGAGTAGGTTGATGACCCCATATGCTGGAGGTGGCAGGTTCAAACCCAGCCCCGGACAAAATCTGCAAAAAGCAAATGTTCACATCAAACTCCAGATTTCCAGTTTGCTTGAAAAATGTAGGTTAGAACTA
>NW_003852486.1:2426315-2434600 GCF_000181295.1 Otolemur garnettii | reverse complement strand
GTGCCCAGAGCCCTGCCCCACTCACCTTCGCCCCTACCCCAGACCCAGAGCAGCTCCCAGAGCTGTAGCAGTAGTAGGCGCCGCATGTTGCCAGAAGCGAAAACCTTGCACAGCTCCGCCAAGCTCTGGACTCGCACGGCCTCTCTTGGGGAGGTTGCGAGCCAATCCCCAGGTCCAGACGCAGGCAGCCGTCTTACTGAGAGTAAGTAAACAGTCAGAGGTTTGTTGCTTCTGCCACGAGGTCCCCAGATGTCAGCTCTTACAGCTGCGGGAAGATCTGGGTCTCCCCGGAGTCCAGACGCCGCCGCTGGCTTGAGTGAGTTTCACAAACCCGCTGGTCTCTATATCCTGTTTCGATGGATAGAGAGTCTGGGACAGCTTGTGGGAAGTTTCCAAGCAGAGGGGAAACTTACATTTGCCTTATGGGATCAGTGCGGGTCAGAGAAGGCAGAGAGGAGGCCAGGTCTCCAGCTAGCATGGAAACCCTTTCCTCCCAGCACAAGTTACAAGTTTTTTTTCCTTATAAGGAAGAAGAAGAAGGAAAAAAAAAAGGGAAATTATTGCTTTAGCAGTGGATGCCTCCAGGTACAAAGACTACTGGGTGACCTTAATCTGCTTTAGACTTTTATGCCTTCTAAAATTTCTACAAGTGCAAGTATCACATTTCTATCAAAATAAAAACATGACAGTGAATTTTCGCATTCCAGGCTCTGCCCATGGCCTCCTTTTACCCGCTTCCGGCAGGAACATCCCTGGATCATCCTCTTTTGCTCTCACACTCCCTCCTGGCCTCTCTGCCTGCTCACTTTCTCCGCTGGCTCCTCACTCATTCACTCTCCCAACAGGAACCTCTGTTTTCAAGTTCAAAGGTGAGATGTCAGTGTGTGTACCTGGACAGTCCGCTCCCACTTCTCATTCTGAAACTAAGCAAAAGCAACCAAAACAGTGGTTCAGAACCTTAGATCACCCCCTGGCAAAGTCAGAACCTGGGCAGCACCCTGGCATCTCCCCCTCCCTCGTGCCTTTTATCCAATCCATCGCTAGTTTACTTCTTTTTCAATGCCTCTTGAATGGGTCCTCTTTTTCTCTACTTTTCCACCTTTGCCAGAGCCCTGACCTTTTGCCTGGTGGCCCCACCATTCCTGGGTTTGAGAAGAAAATCATCCACACAGTCTGCAAGAGTCTGTGTGATGGAGCCCTGGTCTACCTTGAAACCTCGCCTGGCACCCATCTCAATGGCTCTGCTCTGCAGCCTCACTGATAGCCTTTCAGTTCCTCTAAGATAAAGGCAAAACCCCTTCCTGTCCAAGGTTCTGCACAAACAGTTCCTTTTCTGTGGAAAACTCTTGGCCTTCTCCTCACCTCACCCCCTCCCAATGCCGACTTATTTCCATTCAGATCTCCGCTCAAAGGTCGCTTTCTCAGGGGAGCCTTCTCAGACCTCCAGAACTGTGTAGTAACACAAGTGAACTAGGTCAGCCACGCCCCTAACCACTACTCCTTGTATACCAGCTAGCATGGAGACCCTTTCCTCCCAGCACATGTCAGAGCTTGTAATTATAGAAATGGTTACATGTCTGTCTCCTTCTGTGTCCTCTTCTCAACCAGTTGGAGAGATACCAGAATGCAGGGATCATGTCTCTTTACCCTGGTTCCTCCCATGCTGCCAACATTCATGCTTCTCTTCTACTACACCTTATTGTAGTAAGAGCCGTGGAGAGAATAGTTTTCTGTCTCTCCCTCTAGACTGGGATCTTGTTGATAGCCCTAACCCATCCTTATCTCATTATGCTTAATGTTGACCCCAAACAGCTTAGAATAACAGAATAACTTGCTCTTGTAACAAATAAGGGGTTACGTTATTAAAGTGATTAAATTAAGATGACCATTTATGCAAATAATAAATAGGAGGGAAGATGTGTTGATGGAAGTAAAAAGAAAAAGGGTTATAAGGAATCATGGTGCAACATCTAACTCTGTATTCATCAAATCTCAAAGCTCCCTTTAAAACTTGAACAGTTCTATTTAGTTTAAAATTTAAAATTTCCAGGGTGCTAAAATTTATTTAAAATTTTCAAGTGCTAACTTTTTTTTTTTGAGACAGAGCCTCAAGCTGTCCCCCGGGGCAGAGTGCCATGGCGTCTCAGCTCACAGCAACCTCCAACTCCTGGGCTCAAACGAATCTCCTGCCTCAGCCTTCCAAGTAGCTGGGACCACAGGTGCCCGCCACAATGCCAGGCTAGTTTTTGGTTGCAGCCATCATTGTTGTTTGGCGGGCCTGGGCTGGATTTGAACCCACCACCTTAGGTGTATGTGGCTGGCGCCTTAGCCACTTGACCCACAGGCGCCGAGCCCAAGTGCTAACATTTTTATGGACTTAAAGACAAGAAGCTGTTTTTTTGTTTTTGTTTTAAATTGACAGAAACCAGGTAATTTAACTTGAAAAATTTAAGTTTTTTTTTCCCCAAGGTTAGTTGATTCATACATTTTCTGTCTATTACAACTTCCACCACTTTCTTCTGGGAAAAGAATCACTGAATCCTGGAATGTTTTGAGATTTGGTACCTAGAAAGAATCTTCTGTAGTAAGACTAACTCAAAATACCAGAACACAGAGAAATGGTGATTTACTCAAGGCTTCAAAATAAGCCTATGGGTAGTAAATGATCTCACTTATATGGGAATTTAAATTAATCAAATTTATGAAAGTAGAGAGTAGGATGATAGTTGCCAGGAGCTAGAGGAAAGGATTACATGAGATTATCTTGGTCAAAGGATACAAAGTTTCAGTTATGCAGTATGAACGAATTTTGGAAACCTAATGTATAGTGTGGTGAAGATAGTTAACAATACTATATTGTATACTTATAATTTGCTAAGAAGATCTCAGATCTTCTCACCACACACAAACACATGCATGCACAAACTAATAACTAGAAGTAAGGGGTATGTTAATTGACAATTATGGTGATTATTTCACAGCCATTAAAAAAACTTGAGACAAATTAAATTTAGCAGTGTTTATTTGAGCAAAGAAACAATTCATGAATTGGGCAACATCCTGAACCAATAAAGGCTTAGGGACCTCTACCCAACATCATAGGCAGTCAGTATTTATAGACAGGAAAAGAAAATGACAAACAGAAATAGCTTGATTGGTTACAGCTTTGCATTGACCTTATTTCAACATGTTTCAGCAGTTTACAGACTGTGATTGGTTGAAAGCTTGACTGCTATTATTGCCTGAAACTCAGGTTACTGTTATAAGAATATGCTCTCAAGTTTGGTTGAAGTTTGTTTACACACTATTGCATACTAACTTAGGTTACAGCCCACTATTACAGAGACAGCTTAATTGAATTTAATTCAATGTAACACAATGTACACAAATATTAAAATACCAACTAGTGTGCCTTAAATACATATAAGTTTTATATGTTAATGATAACCCAACAAAGGTATTTTTTAAGCCTATGGTGAGAAGTCAGTACATAGTACTGTCCACTTTTCCAAGGGATTGGCTGTGATCCATGCACCTCAATTAACGATTTCTTTTACTTCTAGAGTAATTTTAGCTTCTAAAGAACTTTTACATATACCATTTTGTTTAATTATGACAGTAACTATTAGAGGTAGAGATTATTAGTCTTAATTTGTAAGTGAGGAACCCAAATCAAACAGAGGACATGTGACTCTCCAAAGCTGCACATGGTTAATCACTTGGAGATGGAGCTAGAAGTTTGATCTCCTAACCCCCAGTCCAGCTCACTTCCTTTTCTCCCATCCGCATTCTGTGGCTGTGGAGGTGGTTAAGTGATGGGGCTAGTGTGGGTACTTTCCTTTTGGTATTTTATAATTCTAGATCACTGTTCTGGGGAAGACTGTAAGAATTTCTCATATCAGAAGAAGGTATGACTACAATCAAAGAATTACAAATGATTTGACAAAAATAGATGTAAATATAATTCATCATGGAACAGTTAAAATATAAGAAGAAGCCCAAGTGTGAGGCTGACAGTACATTTTTTTTTTTTCTTCTGCAGGTGAGGAAAATAATAGGTGCCACCTTTGTACTGCCAACTACCCATCTGGCTTCAAAGTCTCCTGTCTCTCTGGATTGTATTCTGGTTGTTCTGATTGCCATATACAGATTTGCTTCATTATTTTTTTACTCCTAGCATTCCTTTTGGATTCTCGTTTTACTTCTAGCATTATTGTTCAGTTATCCAAATTGATTTAATTTCTGAAATAAAACTTTCCCATTGATGTTGAAAGTACTTTTTGTTTGCTTTCACTGATTTATGGGAATCATATTCACATATCATTAGCCGAAAATAACTGGCTTACTTATTTTGCTTGTTTATTTTCTGATCTCCTGCCTCTGATCTGATCAAATACTATGCCCCAATGCCTATAGCACCGACTAAAGCATTATAGATATCCAGTAAACATTTGTTAAACAAATACATTTATTTCCAAGTGCATTGCCTGTGTCTGTATCTATTCTAACTGCTTTATAGCCATTTTCTTATTTAATCTTGGTAAAGACCCTACAGAGTAACTTCTTGCCTTTGTTCACTGCTGTCTCCAGCCCCTGGAATAGTCCTGGGAAAGCTAAAGCACTCAGTCAGTTCTTTTTGAAAGAATGGAGGTATGAAAGAATGAATAATCCATTTTAATGGCTGAAAAAATTAAGTGCTGATATTTTTAATAACTTTTCACCAGCTGGCAAATATTGGCTCTAGATTTACATATAAGTCAAGAACCTTCATTCTTGAGGTTTTTGTACTGCTCTGCTTGTCTTCCCTGATATTGCCACAAGGACCAAATGAACATACCACCAGGGGTGCGTAAAATGGAAAAAGAAGTCACAACAACAAGAAAAAGAAATAAATGGGAGTTAATTAAGCTAAAAAGCTTCTGCACAGCTAAGGACACAACAATTAAAGCAAACAGACAACTTTCAGAATGGGAAAAGATATTTGCATGTTATGAATCTGACAGACAAAAGGTTGATAACTAGAATCTATAGAGAGCTCAAATTAACCAACAAAAGAAAAGAGCAGACAATCCCCTGTACCACAGGACAAGAGACGTGACTAGAACCTTCTCTGAAGAAAACAGATGAATAGCCAACAAACACATGAAAAAATGCTCATTGTCCCTAATCATCAGAGAAATGCAAATCAAAACCACCCTGAGATATCATGTAACCCCACTGAGAATACCCCACATCTCAAAGTCTGAAATCTGCAGATGCTGCCATGATTGTGGAAAGAACATGGTTGTGGTGGGACTACAAACCAATACAGCCTCTTTGGAGTGAATTATGGACAATCCTCAAAGAACTAAAAATAGACCTTCCATTTCATCCTGCAATCCCCTTGCTAGGTATCTACCCAGAAGAAAAAAGTCATTTTATCATAGGGACATTGGCTTTAAATAGTCTATCACAGCTCAATTTACAATTGCCAAGATGTGGAAACCACCTAAATGCCCATCAACCTAGGAATGGATTTATCAAATGTGGTATATGTGTGCCGTGGAATAGTATTCAGCCATAAAAATGGACACTTTATATGTTTTGTATTAACCTGGATGGAATTGGAGAACCTTCTCTTTAGTAAAGTATCATAAGAATGGAAAAGCAAGTATCCAATGTATTCAGTAGTAATATGAAGCTAGTAGATGACTTAATTTGATTCAAGCTGGGGGGGGGGGAGAACGGAGGAGGAGAAGGGAGGGAGGAGAGAGGAGGAGGGAGGTGAGAAAGGGAAAGAGGGAGGAGGATTCCTGTCCTCTCATCTGATGGGCACAATGTAAGGGTATATGGCACACCTCCTGGGTGAGGGACACAACTACAACAGGAACCTTACCTAACAAGTGCAAACATTGTAACCTAACCATTAACACCCTCATATTAATCTGAATTTTTTTTAAAAGATTAAAAAAAATGGAAAAAGAAGTATAGAATTAAGAATATCCAGGACCTTCAACCCTGAAATACTTGGGAAACCAAGTTTACGTGTGTGTGTGTGAGAGAGAGAGAGAGAGAGAATGAGAATATGCCTCCTTATCTAGAAGATGCAGTGTTCAGGGTAACATGGTAACATCAAAAGCATAGCAAACATTGGTGAATGTTTAGAAGGCCAGGGAGCTGGGAATGCTCTGGTTATACCCTTTATATCTTCTACAGCTCACCCAAGTATTTGTGCCCTGTATGCTAATATGGCAGAGCAAGAGAATCTAAGATTGGATTCAAAGTTTCCTACACCATTTCTGTAGATTCACCGTGGACAGAGACTTACTGTGTATAGGAAATCCGCCCCTCTGATTTTATTTCTTTCGTGTATTCTCTCCTTTTTTCTTAGTTACTCTAGCTAAAAGTTTTTACAGTTTATCTTTTTTAAAAAACAACTTTTAATTTTATTGGTCTGTTGTATTTTTTCAGTCTCAATTTCATTTATTTCTGCTGTAATCTTCATTATCCTTTGCTTCTTCCAATTTGGGGTTTGCTTTGTTCTTGCTTTTCTGGTTTCTTGAGGTGCATCCTTAAGTTTAACCTAGCAATTGTAACCTAGCAACGTGTAACCTAGCAATTCCACTCCTGACCAGATACATAAACGCAGGCCTATGTGCACCAAGAAACATATACAAGAATATTTACAGGGGCATTTTTTGTAATGACCCCAACAAAAAATATTTGTCATTTATCAACTCAAGAGTAGTTGCATTTCTTTAAATAGAACTCTTATATTTTTCTTTAGTTTGGGAATGTTCTCTTTTATCTTTTTGGTGGTTGCGTCTGCATCCTATTCTCTATGTCACTTTAGCTTGATTTTGAAGTTTCCTTCTCCTCGTCTCTGCTACAATGTGAATATGGTTTGTCCCCACCAAAACTCATGTTGAGGCTTGGTCCCCAAGGTGATGGTGTTGAGAAATGGTGCCTTTCAGAGGTTATTAGGTCGTTAAGATAGATTCATGTCTCTCTTATGAGACTGGGTTAGTTCCAGTGGAAATAGATTAATTCCTGCAAGAACAGGTTGTTATAAAAGCGAGGTTACCTGTCATGTTTTGCCCCTTGGGGGAGGTTTCCTGTCTCCCCTTCCATTTCTCCATCATGTTTTGACATAGCATAAAGCCCTCATCAAAAGCTGCCCCAGGTGGTCTTCTGATCTTGAACTTCCCAGCCCAGAGAACTGTGCACTAAAAAACTCCTTTTTAAAATAAATTACCCAGTTTCAGGCGTTCTTTTATTACTACACAAAATGAATTAGGTATGAGATGTCCAATTTCCTAAGTACTAAGTTTGACAGGTGATATCGCTGACATTTCCCTTTGACACTTCTTGTTTTACTTTCATGATGCTACATCCTCAGTCTTTCAGACACACATTTTGGCTTGTGATTACCTTTGAAAAATTTTTAGAACAATTTTTGTGAAACCATGGATAAGTCGAAAATTCATGTTACTTTCAAATGAGTTCTTCATGGAGCCAACACAGTGCAGACAGCTTGAAACATCAATGAAGTGTTTGGGAAGGATGTGACTAACAAATGCATAGTACATCCGTGGTTTGAGACATTCCATTCTGGTGACTTTAATCTTGAAAGGGAGCCATGTGGGAGACCTGACACCAAGGTGAATAATGATGAGCTGAAAGCCGTAGTAGAAGCGAATCCATCTCAACCTATACCTTGAATTAACAGCAAGGTTTGAGGTTACTATTCCAATAATACTGGGCCATTTGAAACAAATGGGTAAAGAATCTGGGTGGATGAGTTCTGCGTGAATTAAATGAGCATCAGAAGAGAAATTATCTCAAAGTTTGCCCTTCCTTTACTGTCACAACATAAAGACAAACCATTTCTACACTGTATTGATCCAGGTGTTGAAAAATAGATTCTTTTTGACAATCACGAACATGTGCACGAACGTGTGGCACAATGGTTGGATAAAGATGAAGTGCTGGAACACAGTCTAAAACCCAAATATTCAACAAGAACAAAAAGATAATGGTGTCTGTTTGGTGGCCCAGAACTGGTATCTGCTTACAGCTTGACGAACTCTGGTTAATCGATTGCTACATGTGTCCACTGTGATCAACATAAGGATGCTTGTGATTAAGCTGCTGAGATTAGTCAGGAGAGACAGGCCAGTCCTTATGCAAGACAACGCTCAACCACATTGTTACACAAACAATGCTCTGCTGAAACTACAGAGGCTGGACTTGGAAACTCTGTCATCCACTGTATTCCCCAGACCTTGCATCAGTGACCACTACTT
>NW_003852486.1:2414261-2426209 GCF_000181295.1 Otolemur garnettii | reverse complement strand
CAGTAAGATGCCAAAACGGTGTCAACAGTAAAGGCTCATACTTTGATTGTACTGCTTCTTGTCTGAGATATAATAAATGATACTTTTGACTTGGAATTGGACATTTCACAATTAATGACTTAATCATACAATCTCAGTGCAATTTTGGCTAATTTCTTCAAAGTTATCTTCTACTTTCCTAAGTTCATGTTTAATTATCTCTCTTCTGCTATTAACATGTCCATTAATTAGTTTAAATTAGTGACAAATTTCTCATTTCTCAAACATTTAATATTTTAATGGCCCTTTTGTTCTTTTTATTATACTGTCCTATTTTTCATTACAGTTTCTATTCTTTCTTTTTCCTTCGTAGATATTTTAAGCATATTATCTTTTTCATGTTGTTTTATTACTTTCAATACTTGGGACATAAATTTTTTTTATTGTGCCTGCTGACCCTCCTATCAGCTTAGGTTGTGAAAAGTCCTTACAGAACTATTATGTATTTGCTCCTACCAAGTCTCCAGGAGTATCAGTGGCCCTGGACCAGTTCTTGTGTTAATTTCTCCAAGTGTGGTTCATACTCTATGCAGACAATAAAACATTGAGATTCCAAACTCATGCATATCTCAGGCCTGGGGTTATAATTTCTGGAGGCTCTAGAAGACTAGGACCCAAACACCTATGAACTGCCACTCTGCCAGCTCTCTGTTACGGATTTACTGTTTCTCACTGGTTGTTTTTATTTTTATTTATTTATTTATTTTGAGACAGAGTCTCACTTTGTCACCCTCAGTAGAGTCCCGTGGTGTAACAGCTCTTAGCAACCTCAAACTCTTGGGCTTAAGTGATTCTCTTGCCTCAGTCTCCCAAGTAGCTGAGACTACAGGCACCTGCCACCAGGCTGTTGTGCTTGTCATCCTTGGTTAGCTGGCCTTGGTCAGATTCGAACCTGCCACCCTCAGCGTATGTGGCTGGTGCAGTAACCATTGTGCTGCAGGCACCTGAGCCTCAAATCTGTGTTTTCATTGCCATATATAGACTTGGAAAAAGTAAAGAAAAAGTGTTAATTTGCATACATATTTTCTTTGTATAGCCATTTTGCTGGGTCTGTGCTTTGAATGGGAATGTTATTTTTATGATCTTTTTAGCTTCTCATAGGATTGACCTGACATTACAAAGCTTAAAAAAATCAGGCAGGTACCAAACAATTATATTATGTGATAATTCTTGACTATAGGGAAAGGTGAATCGTTAGGTATTTTTATGCAAAATTTTCCCTCTACCTATGAATATTTGCTACTAGTTTTATTAGCAACTTGGGAGAGGAGCTGTTAGGCAATATAACCTAAAGAGAAAGTAAAAGTTTGCAACTGGAGATCAATCTGAAAGGCAAGCCAGAACATCCTGAAATAGTGTGTGAGTCAATGTGAAACTAGCAGTTCATATTAAGTCAATTTTCACTAAATGTTCTGGGAATATACTTTTTGACAATGAAGTAAGCTTGTTCTTAAACACCAAGTCACAATTGTATTCAACTGTTCTTTGATTCAGTAATACTAGACACTATTCTGAGTGCTAAGAGATAAAGCAGTGAACAAAATTAATAAAAATCTCTGCCTGCGTGGAGACTAATCTCTAGGGAGGAGAGATGTGTCCAATAGGGTGGTTTAGAGTTAAGAGAAGGTAGGTCCAGGGATAGAAGTGGAAAGTGGACTTATTTGACTATGTTTGGCGTCCTTTGGTGGAAAATGTAAAGAAATGGTGAGGCCCAGGGAGGAAGTGAAAATGAAAATTCTGTGGGTGAGGCAGCTGTGGGGGCCAAGGGGAGGAAGCCCCTGGGTGGGAAAGGAAGTGCTCAGCCTAAGAGGCTTGACAGTGGGAAACAGAACTTGAAGTCCTCTCAGTGCTCAAGTACTTACAGAACTGAAAAAATTTATATTTCATTCTCCATGCCCAGACAACTTACTTTATACAATTTTTTTCACATTAAAGCCTTAAACAGAATTCCCTGCTGAAAGATTTCATTGTAGAACTATCAGAGGCTAGTTAAGTTCTGTTGTGAGGAAACCGTTTACAGACATGAAATACAGGGCGGGGATATATGAATAGTTGTTTAGTGGAAAAAGATAGGTTGCAGGTGTTCCTGGCAGTCAGAAAAACATGCAATTTTCAGTATAGATTAGTTCTATGATATTTCCCCCTTCCTGAGAGAAATAAGAGAAGAAATAGTGGGGGTCATGACACAGAAGCACTGGTGCTGCAGTGTTTCATCAGAGACCTCATCAGTGCCCTATGTGTGCACACCACCCTAAACTCTTCCAGTATTCAGTTGGCAGAGGGAGGTGTTGCAAACTGAAAGAAATCTTACAAAAACTTACAGATTATGAAGCAAAAAGTAAGTCTTGAAATAGAGAAATATGAAGGTAACATAATTCAGAAGAAAATAATGCAAGGAAGCCATTGTTAATATTAGAGATTTCAGAAATAACTCTTAAAAAACTAGGAGTAATAGTTGATGAAGAAAAATCTCTGCATTCAATAAAAACTTCTCAAGTCTAATTGTATCATATATAGGCAAGATTGCAGCTGTGATCTATAAAATCAAACAATTTTACAATTGGGAGGGACTCAGAGTTCCACAGGCCAACCTGTTCAGAGTTACCAGCCACATAGCAGAAAAGGAGAGGATCTCGGGCTCATGATAGCTGATTTTCTGAAGGCATTTAATTTCATACTGCAGCAGCTGAAATAATGACAGGTTTGGAATTCTACATCTTAGAAGCCAATCTGTAAACACGGTTCTCTTCTTAGACAAATCTGTGCTTAAACAGAGTAGGGGATAGTGGAGATAGGTAATATCTAGGTAGAAGATTGTGTAGCCCTACAAGAAAGAAAGGAATTTTTATATATTCATTTTGAAGGGAAATTAGGAAGAAAAGTGAAACAAAATGAGTCAATGCCATTTTAAATAGGGGAAGGCCCGTAGAGTAGTAGAGATACGCAAGAGATTTTCTAGACCCCCAGGATTTTTCTCAGGATTGGTGCAAAGGAGGGATGGCAGGTGGGGCCTGGCCTACAAGTCCTTTCCCTTAATGGTGTCAAGATGCCAATTCTTCCTTACTGGGTCATTGTCACTAATTCTAATTTTATATCCCCGACTTTCCCCCAAGAAGCGTGGTTATGCAAATGGATGTGGTTAATGCATTTTCTCCCTTTTTCTATACTTTCAAGGACAAGAACAATGAGTCCTCTATTTTTTATTCCCATGATTTTATTTTTCATCACTATAAGCGTATGTGGGAAATTTACCAAGAATCCAGAATCTTGCAAAATTCTTCCAGTCACAGCCTCTGTGCTACACTATTGTATTCCCTTGTAACAGGTGTAGACATACAGCAAACTGAGTATAGGCATAGAAGAGTACCTGATTTATAGGACTACTGTGAGAATTCAAAGGCAAGAAGTACATGTAAAGAGCTTAATATAGTGCTGGTATGTAGAAACTCCCAATATATATTGATGATTAGGGTCTGTGATGGTTAATATTATGTGTCAACTTGACTGGGCTAAGGGATGCCCAGATAACTGGTAAAACATTATTTCTAGGTGCATTTATGAGGGTGTATTTGGGAGAGAGTAGCATTTGAACTGTTAGATGGCAGTAAAGAAGAAGACCCCTCCTCCCAATGTAGGTGTCATCATCCAATCTGTAGAGCCCCTGAGTAGAACAGTGTGGTGGAGAAAGGGTGAATTGGCTCTTGGCTTGAGCAGGGATATCCATCTTCTTCTCTTAGACATCTTAGGGCTTCTGGTTCTGGTTGATGCCAAATGGGCCTTATCGCATTGGTTGCCATGTTTCTCAGGCCTTTGGATTTGGACTGGAATCACCCTACAAACTCTCCTTGGGCCTCCAGCTTATAGCTGGGAGCTTGTGGGACTCTTCTGCCTCCAAATCATGTGAGCTTGTGAGTCAGTCCTCCTAATACAGCTTTTGCTCTCCATATATATGAGTTTTATTTCACTGGAGAACCCATCTCTGACTAATACATGAACTTTACAATAAAAAGAGATAAATTCATCCAAATTTCCCACTCCAAATGCATGCCGTAGTGATGAAAGAACCCCTCCACTGTGCATGGCCCCTTTTCTCAAAACCTAGGATTTTATTGCAGATAAGTTTCAAAACTTTGCCGGAACTCACACTAAAAAGCACATTTTTTACCTTGATTATTTACACACACACAGTTATTTCACAGAACAATACTTATCCTTGCTGTTTGTGGTTCATTCTGACAGTTTCCATCCTGTCCTTTCCAACTCTATTCTACTTTGTTAAAACAGAACTGCTTGTGGTAACCCACTAAACTTATTCATATTTCTTGAAGGGCCTTTCATTATGGTTTGAACAACACTTCTGTGGAGGAGATCTGTGCAGAACAAATGCATTTTTTGCATTTTGAGGACTTCTAGGCTTTGTGAGAGCCACATGACTAGGTCTCTAAATCAAAATAGCAACAGGTTTATCCAGACAACTCCTTTCACATCCCACCAAAAACAAAGTACAGGCTGTCCCTGAGTTACAGACATTCAGTGGACGTACAACTCACATTTATGAGGCTATTACCTATAATGGGTAAATGTACCTGTTCCAACTTACATACAAATCCAACCTGCAATACAAACTTTGTAGGGGAAACTTATCCCTGATCTTTAGCATAACACTCAATTCCTTTTTGAGAGACCTGGAGATTCATGAGACTGGCATGTGAGTTGTGGGTGTTCAGATCAGATAATTTGCCTCCAAGAGAAAATGTATTTGTGAGGTGTGGCAGTAATAATTATGGTAAAGATTCTTTACATTCCAAAGGTCTCTTGGTGCTGCAGGCAGAAGTTGTGCTCAAAGTTTGTGTTTTTGCAAAAACAAAGGTGGAGACGTTCTGTCTGACCTTCTCCATGTCCTCCGTACTCAGTGCTAATGTTGGATAAGCAGCGTTGGTCTACTTCTTCCTATTTTATGATAATAAATATGGATAATATGATACAAATATGATAATAAACCTGAGGTTTGCTCTGGAGGGCTCCTCCCAGAGTTCCTTAGTCCCCCTGACACAGACTTTGTGTCAGGACCCTTCATTCCTCAAGCCAAGACCCCCTCATCTGGTGACCCCAAACCCCTTCACAACTTAAGAACAAACCCAGAAAACCATTGTTCATAACGTGGGGAACACCTGCATGTCCAGTTAAGTACACAGTTATATTTTAAAAACAGGACTTTAACCAAAAAAACATTTATGGAGCACCTGTGATATGTGTGACCCTGTGCTTAGCACTGGAGATGCTGAGATAAAAGGAGAGATCCCTGTGCTCTAGGAACTCATGGACTAGTTAGGGAGGTAGCCCCGTAGACAGTGGCCTTGTGATGGGAGCTCACATAGAGGCATAACAAGGGTCTGTGGGAACACAGAGCTGTCACTCAGCTCAGATTGGGTGATGGGGGTGCTGGTGAGGGGGAGATTCTGGATGCAATGGCCTGAGAAGTGACAGATCACTTCATTAGGAATTAGCCTGCAGAAAGAAATGCATAAGTTGGGGAGCTGGCATGTGTTACTAAGAGAAATTGGATTGGAATTCAACTAAATGATTAGTATGTGCCAGATTGTACACATTGACTCATCTCCTACGTAAGTCTCCCCTGAGATTCTCATTCTGTAAATAAGTAACCTGAGGCTTGTTTTTAACTCCTCTTTTTAGGCTCCTTTAGTCCAGTATCTCTATTTTTATTTATTTATTTATTTATTTATTTTTTTGAGACAGAGCCTCAAGCTGTCCCCCTGGGCAGAGTGCCATGGTATTACAGCTCACAGCAACCTCCAACTCCTGGGCTCAAGCGAGTCTCCTGCCTCTGCCTCCCAAGTAGCTGGGACCACAGGCGCCTGCCACAACGCCCGGCTATTTTTTGGTTGCAGCCGTCATTGTTGTTTGGCGGGTCTGGGCTGGGGATTCGAACCCGCCACCTTAGGTGTACGTGGCTGGCGCCTTAGCCGGTTGAGCTATAGGCGCTGAGCCCAGTATCTCTATTTTTAAAAGTGGTCTAGGGAAAGCTAGTCAGATCTTCTAGTGTCACTGTGAAAAATGAAACTCTGGCAATATTGTTTGTGGGGATATCTGGGCTCACTTTGGATATTCCAAACCATTCTTGTTCCAACCATGCCACTGGGTAGGCCTGAGGAGCCAAGTGTGTCCTGTGTGTCCCTCCCCGGTGGGCTGTGTTGCCTAGTGGTTAAGAATCCAATCCCATTGCTGCCACCCTCTAACATACAACCTTGGGGAGGTCACTTTACATTTCTAAAACTTGGCTTTCTCATCTGTAAAATATGGTTAATAATGTTATCTAACTTATCTGGCTCTTGTGAGAATCAGGAGAAAAATGCCTGTAAAATGCTAACTGTAATGCTGGCACATAGAAACTGCTTGAGAAATATTAGCAACTAAAGCATTATACTAAGGGGAAAGGTCACTTCCCTAAACTCAAGTTTCACTCACTGACATGAACTCTGGTTGACATCTCACCTTCTCTGAAGCCCACACTGTGGTTGGAGATTGTGGATGAAACAGCAACTGACCACAGGGGCCAGGACCAGGGCTCTACCAGAGAAGCCAGCTGGGTAGAAATCCAATTTCTAAGCTCCTGGACAGAGCTTTCAGCTCCTAGAATACGAGAGGCACATTTCCATTAGGGATGTGAGTGAATACTCTAGCCAGGAGCTAGGACAGAAGAGAGGGGGGAGATAAGAAAGTAAGGGGAGGAGGGGAGAAGGGTGTATAAGAGAGAAGGTGGAATGGGGTGGCCTGAGAGGATGGAGATGCAGATGGAGGGAAGCTAGAAAGAGGGAATGAGGAGAAATGGGACAGAGAGGGAACAAGGAGAAATGGGAGCAAGGGGGAGGAGGAGGAAGGTGTGATTGGGGAGAATGAAGCAAAAAGAATGAATGAAACATTCAGGAGATGAGGCAATATTTTGTTTAAAAAACTCTAGCAGGTGTAGGTAGGTGGCTGTTAAGTGATATTTACTCTTCAAAGGTGTTTGGTTTGTAAATTGTGGGTCATAGAAGGGAAAAGGGAAGATTACAAAATGACAACTTCCCCCTCTCACTCTTTGAAATCAACATGGGAGATTCTGTGAAAGTAGCCATTAAGATGCATTTCCCTCCATCTTTTAGCTACTTTATGAACGTCGTTCCATTTCGCTGGTGGTTAATATCTCCCTGATATGTCTAATCTAAAAGCTTACATTTGCAGCTTGCTCGAGCTATACACCATGAAAGGTGAGTCCATGAGATTACAATTTTGTCCCCAAATTGAAGACTCTCAAAATTTGACGGCCCCTGTCCATTCAGTAGTCTATTTAAGAGCACATTTGGCAGAAGACGATCCAGGTCCAGTGTGGGCATCCCTATTGGCAGAGCTAACAAACAATCGGATCATTCTTTATTGGATAGCTTGTGTTGAATTAATATTTGTCACCTGGTAAATTTCACATAGTGGGCCTAATGCCGCCAGCAAAGCAGCTGAGAAGCCGGGGAGTTCCCATTTCTTCAAGACAGGTCTTCAAACACTGAAGAGTCCTTCAAATCGTTTCTCATTTTGATGCTTGAAGAACTCTCCCCATTCTGTATGGCCTCCTCTAGACAGGATATAATTGTAAATGCTCCCCTTCAGTAAAGTTGCCTTGAACAATACAGCATCAAACACTACATTGCACAATTTCTGGCAACAGGCGGAATGAGGTAATAGAGACTTCCCACCCATCTCAATGAATATTTCAAAGGCTTGTCAATGCTGAGTGAAATGTAACCTAAAGATTTTAAATAACATCGTTAAGCTGTAAGGGACTTGTCTGTAACAAGGAGAAGCAGTAGAAGGCTAGGCACAGTGGCTCACGCCTATAATCCTAGCACTCTTGGAGGCCGAGGAGGGTGGATCGCTTGAGCTCACAGGTTTGAGACCAGCCTGAGCCAGAGCAAGTCCTCGAGACCTTGTCTCTAAAAATAGTCGGGTGTTGTGGCAGCCGTCTATTCTCAGCTACTTGGGAGGCTGAGGCAAGAGAATCGCTTGAGCCTAAGAGTTTGAGGTTTCTGTGAGCTGTTATGCCATGGGACTCTACCAAGGGTAACAAAGTGAGACTCTGTCTCAAAAATAAATAAATAAAATAAAAAAATCAAGGGGAAACAGTAAATCCATAACAGCGAGCTGGCAGAGTGGCAGTTCATAGGTGTTTGGGTCCTGGTCTTCTAGAGCCTCCAGAAATTATAACCCCAGGCCTGAGATATGCATGAGTTTAGGATCTCAATATTTTATTGTCTGCATAGAGTATGAACCACACTCCGAGAAATTAACACAAGAACTGATCCAGGGCCATTGATACTCCTGGAGCCTTGGTAGGAGCTAATACATAATAGTTCTGTAAGGACTTTTTACAACCTAAGTTTATGTGAAGGTCAACAGGCATGATAAAAAAAATTTATGTCCCAAGTATTGACAGTCATAAAACAATGTGAAAAAGATAATATGCTTAAAATATCTAAGAAGCAAAAAGAATAGAAGGAATCTATAATGAAAAATAGGACAGTATAATAAAAGGAACAAAAGGACAATTAAAATATTAAATGTTTGAGAAATGAGAAATCTGTCACTAATTTAAATTAATTCATGGATGAGTTAATAGCAGAAGAGATAATCAAATGTGAATTTAGGAAAGTAGAAGATAGCTTTGAAGAAATTAGCCAGAATAACACTGAGATAAACTTGTAACCATTTCCAAACTTTTTTTTTTTTTGAGACAGAGTCTGACTATGTCACCCTTGGTAGTATGCTGTGGCACACAGCAACCTCCAACTCCTGGGCTTACATGATTCTCTTGCCTCAGCCTCCCAAGTAGCTGGGACTAAAGGTGCCCGCCACAACGCCCGGCTATTTTTTTGTTCCAGCTGTCATTGTTGTTTAGCTGGCCCAGGCCAGGTACGAACCCACCACTCTGGGTGTATGTGGCTGGTGCCCTACCCTCTGAGCTATCATTTCTATAATTACAAACTCTGATAGGTGCTGGGAGGAAAGTGTCTCCATGCTAGCTGGCATACAAGGGGCATGGCTGACCTACTTCACTTGTGTTACACGGTTCTGGAGGTCTGAGAAAGCTCCCCTGAGAAAGTGACCTTTGAGCTGAGATCAGAGTGGATGGAATAAAGTTGGCATTGGGAGGGGGTGAGGTGGGGAGAGGGCCAAGAGTTTTCCACAGAGAAGGAACTGTTTGTGCAGAACCTTGGACAGGAAGGGGTTTTGCATTTATCTTAGAGGAACTGAAAGGCTATCAGTGAGGCTGCAGAGCAGAGCCATTGAGATGGGTGCCAGGTGAGGTTTCAAGGTAGGCCAGGGCTCCATCTCACGGACTCTTGCAGATTGTGTGGATGATTTTCTTCTCAAACCCAGGAATGGTGGGGCCACCAGGCAAAAGGTTAGGGCTCTGGCAAAGGTGGAAAAGTAGAGAAAAGGAGGACTCATTCAAGAGGCATTGAAAAAGAAGTAAACTAGTGATGGATTGGATAAAAGGCACGAGGGAGGGGGAGATGCCAGGGTGCTGCCCAGGTTCTGACTTTGCCAGGGGGTGATCTAAGGTTCTGAACCACTGTTTTGGTCACTTTTGCTTATTTTCAGTGTGAGAAGTCGAAGCAGACCGCCCAGGTGCACACACTGACTTCTCACCTTTGAACTTGAAAACAGAGGTTCCTATTGGGAGAGTGAATGAGTGGGAAGCCAGGAGGGAAAGTGAGCAGGCAGAGAGGCCAGGAGGGAGTGTGAGAGCAGAAGAGGATGATCCAGGGATGTTCCTGCCGCAAGCGGGTCAGAGAAGGCAGAGAGGAGGCCAAGACCGGCATAGCAAAGGCCTGGACAGGAGGAACGAGGGGGTGGGGAGCGCTGAGATGGAGGAATCCTCTCAATGTACGATTGCAAAAATTCACTGTCATGTTTTTACTTTGATAGAAATGTGATACTTGCACTTGCAGAAATTTTAGAAGACATAAAAGTATAAAGCAAATTAAGATCACCCAGTCTGTACCTGGAGGCATCCACTGCTAAGTAAGAACTTTTTTTTTCCTTTGTAACTTGTCCAGATTTATCACACACATGTAAGTTTCCCCTCTGCTTCGAAACTTCCCACACTCTGTCCCAGACTCTGCATGGAAACAGGATACAGAAACCAGAGGGTTTGCAAAACTCACTCCAGCGGGAGGCGGCGTTTGGACTCCTGGGACCCCGATCTTCCCGCAGCTGGAAGAGCTGACATCTGGGGACCTCGTGGCAAAAGCAACAAACCTCTGGCTGTTTGGTTACTGGCAGTAAGAGGGCTGCCTGCTCCTGGGCCTGGGGATTGGCCCGCAACCTCGCGGAGAGAGGCCGTGCGCGTCCAGCGCTTGGCCGAGCTCTGCAAGGTCTCTGCTTCTGGCGACATGCGGCGCCTGCTGCTGCTGCAGCTCTGGGCGCTGCTCCGGGTCTGGGGAGGCCCGGAAGGTGAGTGGGACGGCGCTCTGGGCGCGCGCCGGGAGGGCTGAGGGAGGGACCGGATAGGGACCGAGGGAGACTTGAGGTGGATGCGGGTGGAGCTTGCACCCTTCGCGGGTCCAGCCGGAGACCTCATGGGGTCGGCTCCGGGGAAGGGGAGCGCTGCCGGGCGCTCGCACGCTCCATCCCTCCTTCCACGCTCACCCTCTGCTGTTCCCATCGCCCCTCCTCACCCGCGCGCCCTCTCTCTCCGCCACTTGCTGCGCCTCCGACTCCATCTTTCCCAGGCCCGCAAAGGAGCATCTCCTTCCGCTGCTTGCAGATCTCGTCCTTCTCCAACAGCAGCCAGGTGCGCACGGATGGCTCAGCCTGGCTGGGGGAGCTGCAGACCCACAGCTGGGTCGACTCCTCGGACGCCTTCCGCTTCCTGAAGCCCTGGTCCCAGAGCGGATTCAGCGACCAGCAGTGGGAGAGGTTGCAGCACATCTTTCGGGTTTATCGAATCAGCTTCACCAGAGAAGTACAAAAATTCGTCAAAAAGCTACAAGTAGCCTGTGAGCTGAGGGAGGAGTCCTGGGAAGTTACCGAGGGGGGAAGATGGGCGCGGACGCCCACCTGGGTGGGAGACCAGGCCCCCACCTGTCCATCCTCTTCTGATTTCCATTTCTGCCTGGACATGTCCCAGCCTCTAACTCCCCACAATGTCCCCTGTTCCTGCCCGCTCTCGGTCACTCATCCTCACACTGATTTCTTCTCTTTCACCCTGTCCCGTCTTTTAAACCCTTCTGTGATCTCCATCCACGCCTCTCCTCAGATCCCGTTGAGATCCAGCTGTCCGCCGGCTGCGAGGTGCGCCCAGGGAACGCCTCCTCAGCAAACTTCTTACACGTAGCATTTCAAGGAAGCGACTTCCTGAGTTTCCAAGGAACCTCCTGGGAGCCAGCTCCACAGGTCCCAGACTGGGGAAACTGGGTCATCGGAGAGCTCAACAAGGACCAGGGCACGAGGGAAACAGTGCAGTGGCTCCTCAGTGACATCTGCCCCCAACTTGCCGGTGCCCTGCTTGAGGCGGGGGCTTCAGAGCTGCAGAAGCAAGGTCAGCCTGCCTTCCTCACGCCTGATCCCTGCTCCAGGGTTTCCCAGTCCAAGGTTCTAATCCCTTCCAGCTGCTGCAAAGAGAAAGGGACAGGAGGGGCTGGATCTGCAGGTGGGGATGGGGGCGGGGCGGGGATTTACCTCTCCCGGGTTCCCTGTATTGAATCACCTTCACGCTGGGGGTCAAAGCCGTTGGGTAGGTAGGATCCCTGCTTGTGGGGGAGAGGAGAAGACAGATTAACAATCAAAACGGCATCTGAGACTGGGTACTGTCACAGCTGAACAAGGGTGTCTAGGAGTGCAGAGGGAGGACA
>NW_003852486.1:2413393-2414156 GCF_000181295.1 Otolemur garnettii | reverse complement strand
ACACGTGGGGAACAGGAGCCAGACATGAGGCCCGGAACCTTTAAATCTAAGACTCCCCATTCCCTGTTGGACACAGTGAAGCCCGAGGCCTGGCTGTCCAGTGGCCCCAGTCCCGGGCCTGGCCGTCTGCTGCTGGTCTGCCACGTCTCAGGATTCTACCCGAAGCCAGTGTGGGTGATGTGGATGCGGGGTGAGGAGGAGCAGCCCGGCACTCAGCACAGCGACCTCCAGCCCAATGCTGACTGGACCTGGTATCTCCGAGCCACCCTGGAGGTGGGGGCTGGGGAGGCTGCCAGCCTGTCCTGCCGGGTGAAGCACAGCAGTCTAGAGGGCCAGGACATCGTCCTCCACTGGGGTGAGAAAGAAGAAGGTCCAGGCTGGACATGGGAGGAGGAGGTCCTCGGGCACAGAAGCAGGCCCTGGGGCAGGAGGGGCTTGATTGCCCCAGCAGGGAGGGGTTTCCAGAGATGAGAGGGACAGAAGGAGGGATTCCGGATACAGGAGAGAAACAAAGCCCAGAAACTCAGAAAGGACTAAGGTAAAATGTTCCATATACAAGATAGAACATGAAGAAAAATCTCAGAGATACAGAAGTAGGGGGCAAATAAAGAATCCCATGAGGATTCAGTCCCCAGCAGGGAGGGGTCAGGGATTTTAGACAGGCAGGCTGACAAAGAGAGCTGTGGTTTGTCCAGTGCTTCCTGCATGGGGCTGGTGACCATGCACACAGTATCTCTTCTCATCCTCAAAATTCTCCTTTGAA
>NW_003852486.1:2411170-2412586 GCF_000181295.1 Otolemur garnettii | reverse complement strand
CCACACCTGCCTCTCTGAAACTCAGGACCACGAGTTCCCAGGACTTCAGTTCTGGTCTGCCTAGGAACTGATGAAAGGAGAGGAAGCTTGAAGAAGTAGAGAACAGTTGTCAGGCAGCTCTCATCACATCCATTGACCGTTTATGAAAAAAAAAAATCAAGATTTTTTCATTATATAGCAAGTTTATATGCCCAGATGGCTCAGACCTGAACCAGGGAAGCAGATAAGCGCTGGAGTCTAAGTGCATGTGATGGAATCTGCAGTGACCTGGAAAACAGGTGTCCTGTCCAGAGGAAATGTCTACAGCTGCTGCTTGTCAAGTAGAAAGTCAGAAGGTGGCTTAGTTCTAACCTACATTTTTCAAGCAAACTGGAAATCTGGAGTTTGATGTGAACATTTGCTTTTTGCAGATTTTGTCCGGGGCTGGGTTTGAACCTGCCACCTCCAGCATATGGGGTCATCAACCTACTCCTTTGAGCCACAGGCACCACCCTGAACATTCGGTTTTTCAATATGCTGACTCAAGCTTTGACAAAATCCTGTGAGAGACACCTCAATACCTATCTGCTGCCTGCAACCCAGGAGCTACTAGTTTGTGTTTCCTTTAAAAAAGTTTGCCCTGAATGAAATATTGGCTGCTTTCTGACATAATTCCTACTGTGAATTTCGATTTACAATCAAAGAAGGAAATTTTCTCTTTAAAGAAAATGAGGTTGTGAGAAACAGAGGTGTTTCAAGCTTTTACTTGATGTAACTTTATTAAAAGCAGTCATAGTATATATGTATTATGTTGAAAAAGCACCTTCTCTCCTACTTGTAGCTCTCAAAAGAGACAATGGGTGGGGTATGGTGACTCACACTGTAAAAATCCAGCCCTTTGGGAGGCCAAGGGAGGAGGATTGCTTGAGGCCAAGAGTTTGAGACCAGCCTGGGCAATGTAGCAAGTTTTCTTCTTTAAAAAAATAAAGTGTGTGTAGTGGCAGGTGCCTGTAGTTCCAGCTACTAGGGAGGCAAAGTAGGAGGATCACTTAAGCCTAGGAGTTTGAGGTTATGGTGAGCTGTGATTGGGCCACTGTACTCTAGCCTGGGTGACAGAGGAAGCCCTTGTCTCTTAACAAGAACAATACAATGTATGGGAAACGGCTCAGACCCCCTAGAGAGGCACATGCTATTGTAATGATGATAGTAACACCCCAGCTGTATGTTTTACTTGTGACTTAAAGAGGACAAAGCAGGAAACCTTGATAAACAGTAAACCTTCTTGGTGCTAAAACAATTAGGAGGCCAAGTTTAAATCATCTGTCTGCCCCTCTGGGAAGTTATCTATGGACAGGGCTTCTGAAGATCCAGAAAAAGTGAGATTTAACTGTTGGAAAGTCTTTGTTTGAAAAAGTAAAATTTGGCCTTCTCTACACT
>NW_003852486.1:2409591-2410114 GCF_000181295.1 Otolemur garnettii | reverse complement strand
CTGTGCTGATTGTCACGTTCTGGCTACTCTGCTTCAAATCCATCCTTCATTATAGGATTAGTGACAATGAACAGGATTTGTGTAATATTTCTCCTGTAAAGTCAGCATAGTGTTCTGCTTTTTCAGTAAAGGACTCTGGAGGGACAGGGACAGCAGGAGGAAGGGACACTCCTGCAGCTCTCAGCTCCTGAGGGTGGAGGCACAGAGGGCCCTGAGGGCATCTGTGTGGTGCTACCCAGCCATGTCCCCAGAGCCCCAAGGTGCTCTGTGACCTTGAACCCTCAGCCTAGCAGGAACCTTCTGACATAGAAACCAGTGCCCCTTCCCCTCTTCAGACACTCGCACCACCTGTGCTGAGTCCCCCTGCTGCCAGGGGGTTTCCACCAAGCCCTACTTCCGCTGCCGCCTTGCTGCTCAGGCCAGGCCGGTTGCTTCCAGCTTGTCCCGTGACTGCAGACCAGCTCTGGCCTGGACCAGCCTGTCAACTTCTCTGCCCTCTGAGGGACTGAACTGTACCTTCTCC
>NW_003852486.1:2405100-2408601 GCF_000181295.1 Otolemur garnettii | reverse complement strand
ACTGGAGTTAGGTGATATCTCAAAGTAGTTTTGATTTGCATTTCTCTGATGATTAAGGATGGTGAGCACTTTTTCATATATCTGTAGGCTGTGCGCTGATCTTCTTCAGAGAAATTTCTCTCCAAGTCCCTTGCCCACCCTGAGATGGGATCACTCGTTTTCTTCATACCAGGCCTGCCAAACAACAATGACGGCTGCAACCAAACAATAGCTGGGCATTGTGGCAGTGCCTGTAGTCCCAGCTACTTGGGACAACTTAAAACTTAGGAATATATTTCACAAGAATGGTATAGATACATATAAAGAAAGCTATAGAGCTCTCTGCAGGACAATAAAGCTACTGAGTTAATGAAGAGATATATGAACATATAATAAAGTATTAATGACACTTTTAATATTATAAATTAAAATTCTAAGTAGTATGAAAATGGCCCCCAAATATTAAAAAAAAATACCAAGGGTGATATGTTATAGTAGATATTAAAATCCAGAGCCAATGTTATCAAAACATCATGGTAATAAAATAGAAATTTATAAATAGAAGAATAGAGGAGTAGAAAAGAATGCTAAGAAATAGATCTCAGTATACATGGGAACTATGTATCACGTATTATTTCATTATCACTGCAAACAATAATAAATGGACAGGCTATCTGGGAAAATTGTAATTGGAATTCTGCCTCATAGGATAACCACAAGTAAATTCCAGATGTATTAAAGATAGGGAGATTTTAAACTTTTTAAAATTGAAAACAAGAATTCAGAAACTATAAAGGATAATAAATATAACATATATTGAAAAATAAAAAGTTTTTATGGCAACTGGGCGGCACCTGTGGCTCAGTGAGTAGGGCACTGGCCCCATATACCAAGGGTGGTGGGTTCAAACCCAGTCCCAGCCAAACTGCAACAAAAAATAGCTGGGTGTTGTGGCGGGTGCCTGTAGTCCCAGCTACTCGGGAGGCTGAGGCAAGAGAATCACCTAAGCCCAAGAACTGGAGGTTGCTGTGAGCTGTGACACCACAGCACTCTACTGAGGGCAACAAAGTGAGACTCTGTCTCTAAAAAAAAATAAAACAAAAAAAGTGCTTATGACCACAGATGGTATAAATCAGCTATAGATTTGAAAAATATATTACAGGTGACAGTTTATTAATAATGAGCACAATCTCTTTACAGATTCATAAGAAAAGTTTCAATACTCAAATTCTAAGTGAAGAAAGACTGTGAGAAGATAACTGGTGAAGAGAAAATTCAAAATGGGTAATAAACATAAAGATAACTACCCTTTGCCCACTTTTTAATGGGATTATTTCTTTCTTTCTTTATTTTGCTGTTGAGTTGTTTGAATTGCTTGTACATTCTAGCTATAAGTTCCTTATCAAATAAGTACTTTACAAATAGTTTCCCCTTTTCTGTCGGTTGTCTCTTCACTCCTTCGATCATCTCTTTTGCTGGGCAGAAGCTTTTCAGTTTAATACAATTACATTCATCTGTTTTTGTTTTTGTTACTTGTGCTTTTTAAGTCTCAGCCATAAAATCTTTGCCTGACTACTGTCTTGAAGCATTTCCCCGGTCTTGTCTTCTAGTAGTTTTATGGTTTCAGGTCTTATGCTTAAGTCTTTGTTCCTTTCTGAGTTGGTTTTCTACATGGTGAGAGATAGTCTCATTCTTATGGGCTTATGGACATCCAGTTTGGCCAGCACTGCTTATTTATTTGCTTGTTTGTTTGTTTATTTATTTCTGCATCACACTCAGACTTTATTGACATTACTTAGCAATTTATTGGACAAAGGTCGACCTTTTTGTTTTTATGAAGCATCTTCCATGGTACAAAACTGTCATCAGTAATGTTTGTACAATTTAACAGTTTCAATAGCTGTTCAGACACAAATTTCTTTCAAATATATACTTGGCAAACATAATTGATTGCAAGTTAGAATTAGACTACGCCCTGGTTATAAGCCATTAATGTGTCTGCAATTTACATTTGCTCAATTATGGTTAGCAAAGTAAAGTCCACAGTATGGCTAGAAGTTACTATTATAATCTCAGAAAGTCAGAATTCTTTAGGTTCAGAAGTTCACTGCTATAATTTAGCAAGCACGATTCAAAGGCACTATTCAAAGCTTGTGTGCTTGTTCAAAAGCCATGATCTTTCAAAGAATAAGAAGAACTTTCCTATTAAACACATAAAGGTAACAAAAACAAAAATCCATTTATCCAGAAAGAATTTCTTCCTCCTTTCCCTCACTTCTTGCTTTGGGCTTTCCTAACCAGTGTGATGCTGCAGCTGTAAGATGAGGCATGGTCAAAGTTAATTCCTTCATAACTACCATCAAGCTTACAATATACACCTCACAAGTAAAGGTATATTTTTTACACTTTGATACTCAGCCTCTCAAAACCAGAAATTCATTTATTAATGCAGCAGGGAAGCTGCATTAAAATCAAAGAGAAAAGAAAAACTAAAAAGTAAAGCCAACCCTATAAACAAATCACATATACACACAATGATCCCTACACTATTCTCAGTGCAAAGGGTAAAGCAGAGCCCAAGGACCTTCCAGTTAGTAGCTGAGGCAGCATCATTTATTGAAGAGAGTGTCTCTTTTCCGATGGATGTTCTTGGTGCCTTTGTCAAAAATCATTTGGCTGTAAACATGTGGGCTTATTTCTGGGTTCTCTGGTTCCACGGGTCTATATGTCTGTTTTCACACCAGTACTGTGATGTTTGGTTACTGTTTTTCTGTACTATACTTTGAAGTCAGGTAGCATGGTGCCTTCAGGTTGATTCTTTTTGCTCAGCGTTGCTTTGTCTTTTTGGGGTTTTTTTGTGGTTCTGTACAATTTTAGGATTTCTTTTCTATTTCTGTGAAGAATTTCACTGGTATTTTGATAGGGTTTGCTTTAGCCATCCAGCACCATGTTGAATAGGAGTGGTAAAATTGAGCATCCTTGTCTTGTTCCAATTCTTAGAAGGAAGGCTCTCAGTTTTTCCTCATTCAGTGTAATGTTAGTTGGGGATTTTTCATATATAATTTTATATTGTGTTGAGGTATATTCTTTTTATGCCTAACTTGTTGAGAGTTTTTATCATGGACGGATATTGAATTCTGTCAAAAGCTTTTCCCAAATCTGAAGATGATCAAATGGTTTCTGTCCTTCATTCTGTTGATCTGATATATCATACTTATTCATTCGTATATGTTTTGTGCAGTATGAGCTGTTAGGCTTACTATAGAAAGAATGGAATTTTAGATGTTACAGAGATTTACACATAACTACATTTTAAATCCTTTCAACCCAGTAGGAGATAGTTATCAGGAAGACCAGATCAGTTATAGACAAAATAAAGAACTGTAATTCTCTTCACAATTCGTCTACAATTGAAATGAAATAAACAATTTTCTGGCTTGGTATGAAAGCTTGTGGGAGAAATTTGTCCCTATGGTAATGTCAAACTCCCTCAGGTATTATAAAACTATTTTTTTTTTTTTT
>NW_003852486.1:2399348-2405064 GCF_000181295.1 Otolemur garnettii | reverse complement strand
CTCCAACTCCTGGGCTCAAGTGAGTCTCCTGCCTCAGCCTCCCAAGTAGCTGGGACTACAGGCGCCCGCCACAATGCCTGGCCATTTTTTGGCTGCAGCCATCAATGTTGTTTGGCGGGCCCGGGCTGGGGATTCGAACCTGCCACCTTAGGTGTATGTGGCTGGCGCCCTAGCCGCTTGAGCCACAGGCGCCAAGCCAAACACAAAATTTCTTAACAGAACTTTATAAAATCTAGCAATGTAGAAAAAGGTTATTATATCGGGATCATGTGGGGTTTTATCACAGACAAGGAAGTTTAGCTTAATATTTGGAAATCAAGCAGTATAATTATTAATCACATTAGCAAAATACAGGAACATAATCATAGGTTTATTTTGCTAGATAAAAATACAAGATTTGAAACATACAACATCTATCCATAACAAAAATTCCCAGTTAATTAGGAATAGAAGGAAACTTCTTCAATTGGATAAAGGACAATAACACAAATTTATAGATGACATCATAGTAAATGGTGACATCATTGCTTTTCTTCTAAATTGGAAACAAGGGAAAGATTTGCTCTGTATTTCTATTCAGCACTGTATTGGATGCCCCAATCCTATTAATTGAGTCTTAATAAGGCAACCCCCCAAATAAAGTAAAGCCTTGAAAAATAGAAAAAAATAAGCCTAACTACATTTATTTGTAGGTGACATGATAGTCTGTGTCACAAAGAACATTTCATCCCATTCTGTGCTCTATACTCAGTACACAATTTGCAAAGTTGGTGGGAGAATAAAATTAGCAATACTGTAATCCAATTCAGGACAAAAGACAATTATGGAATGTCTGACGAGAAATGCATCACTGAGTTAACAAACTGCTTTTGCTTTATCTATGATTTTAAATAAACATGAACAGCGGCAAAAACCAACATGAAGTATAATGTTTGGATAAAATGGCATATAGAAACACTTAGATATGTACAATTCAATCTGGAAAAACTGCCTTTCATAGAAATAATGACTGCAAAACAAAACTCACACATGCAAAAACTTCATATAGGCAAAATTCAACTTTTGATTCAGCAGTTAGTTTTCTAACCATAAATTTTTTCATATAAAATTTGATCCCAATGAATATAGTTTTAATAAAACACAAAGTTGGGAAGATACAAATTATTTAAATGTGGTTTTTAAATAGCAGAATTAATTTTATGGAATGCATTTGGTGTAATTAATTTGGAGATTTAAGTAAAGAGCGACTCCAGGAGGCTAGAGAAATTAGGATTATTTAGATAACAAATGCAATAGGGAGATCTCGTTTAAGAATGATTGTAACTATGCGACAAAACATGGGGGAAGTAGCCGAGGGGCAGGTGAAATCCTCGGTTTGCAGCAGTCTTACCTACAAAGCTCCCCACATCAATGTAGTTTACTTACAAGTATCAATCAAATGGAGTTTGCCTGCTCTTCTTACAGTTGTGGGTTTAGATAAGGACTGCAGCAGGTGCACAGCCGTTAGTTCCCTGCAGCTGTTCTCTATCAGGCACCGGATTTTCACTGCAGAATGAAAAGCCGAGCTATGTAGAATTTCAGGGGGTTTTCTCTTGAAGCACCCCTGACGAGCTTTACGAAGATGTTTGTAAATATCTACATTTTGCCACTAGATGTCGCCGAGACGTAATCGATTTTGAAGCTGTGGAGCGTGTGAGTGAGCGCGCGTGTGTGTCTGTGCGTGTGTGTTTGCCCATAAAACATGAGAACGGTAGGTGGCTCTTGTATCCTGCCTCAAACCCCGGTCTGCTTTTTTCCTCCCCAGCCCTTGCCGGGTACATGGTTACACAACCTCACTTCAGTTCACTGCACGATCCTTGCTTATTTGCTCTGAGACTTTTTTTTTTTCAGGATGTGGTTGGAACCCCTGCGCGGAACTTAGCATTTGTGAATCCTCAAAACTGCACAAGTGTGGGAATTAACACCCCACGGGGCAATCCTTGGCTACTGGGAAGTGGGAGTCCTGGGTATGTGCTCCTGTCATATCCTTCAGGTGGTCAATTCTGAGGGATTTGCCTGCCTCATCAGAGGGTCCTGGAGAGGTCAGATCCCAGTTTTCAGCAGGGAGTGACCAGCCTGAGAATATCACCGTGCTGACTTTCTCTCCTTTCCTGTTTTAACCCTTCCAGTATCTTACCTCTGGTACTTGGTATCATGTCCCCAGATAAAGTCATACTTAGAAAATTCCCGTCACTGTAATTACGTTGGCTCTCTCTATCCTTTCCTATTTTATGGTCTGCTTTCTGGAAGGAACCCAAGCACAATCTACTACCCTGATAAAGAATATTTTCAGTGCCCAGAACTCTCCCTCATGGCTCCTTTTCCTATCCAACATTCTTTAAAAGTCAATGTTCTGATCTTTATCATTTTAGACTAGGTTTGAATCTATATTTGAACTTCATAATTCTGCAATCATATGGTAAGTACTACTTTGTGCCAGTTTTATTTCATTCACGTTGTTTCTAGGTTATTGTATGTGGCAGCAGTCCACTCTTTTCCATTGCTCTGCAGTATTCCAGTGTGTGAATGCACCAAAGTTTATCCATTCTACTCCGGATAGTCATTTGAATGGCTTCCACATTTTAGCTATTTTTGATAATGCCACTTTGAACATTTTTGTACAGTTCTCTTTGTGAGCAAAAACACCCTTTTTGTGGGTGTTTTATATGCACACATTTTGTGGGTGTTGTAATATGCAAATTAAATTTCTGGGTCATAGTTTATACATATATTTTAGATTTAACAGACACTGACAGTTTTTCTTTTTTCTTTCTTTCCTGAAACAGGGTCTTGCTGGGTCTCCTGGGCTGGAGTGCAGTGGTGTCAGCTTGGCTCACTGTGAGCTCAAACTCCTGGGTTCCAGCTATCTTCTTCCTTCAGCCTCCTGAGTTGCTGGGACTACAGGCATCCACTGCAACTCCTGGGTAGTTTTTCTATTTTTATTTTTTGGGGTATAATGTGGTGATTTTTTTCTTTATTAAATCATAACTGTGTACATAATGCATTTATGGGGTACAATGTACTGATTTGACATACAATGTAGAATGCTTACATTGAACTGATTAACATAACCATTGCCTTGCTTAGTTATTTGTTATGGTAAGACAATCATACTCTTTTCTTAATAGTTTTGAAATGTACCATTGCATGATGCACATTATAATACCTCAAAATACCCTCCCTCCTCCCAGTCTATCCTCTTCCCTCCCCTCTTCTTCTCTCATTCTTTTTGGACTATAGTTATGTTTTCCCATTTCTATGAATGTGTAGGTGATTATGTATTGATTTCATACTAGTATTGAGTACATTTGATACTTTTTCTTCTACTCTTGAGATACTTTACTAAGAAGAATATGTTCCAGCTCCATCCAGATAAACATCTGGATGTAAAATCTCTTTTTTATGGCTGCATAGTATTCCATGGTATACATATACCACAATTATTTTTGGTAGAGATTGGGTTTCACTCTTGCTCAGGCTGATCTCAAACTCCTGTGCTCAAGTGATCCTCTCATCACAGCCTCCCAGAGTGCCAGGATTACAGGAGTGAGCCACTGCACCAAACAATTTTTCACAGTGGTTATACCAGTTTACCTTCCATCTTTTCTACATACTCATCGATATTTGCTATTACTAACTCTTGTAATTTCAGCCATAGTGGTGGGGTTTAGCATATCTAATTGTTGTTTTAGTTTGTATTTCCCTGTTGATGAATCATACTTAACATCTTTGCATATATCATTTAGTCATTTAGATGTATTCTTTTTGATATGTTTACGCTATTGGCTATTTTGGGGGGCAGGGGAATGTCAGTGTTTTTCTTATTTATGTAAAGTTCTTTAGGTTTATCTGGATACTAGTTTTGTTGGATGTATGTATTGTGATTTTTTTTAACCAGTCTTGTTTTCTTTTCATCCTCATAAAACTGTATTTTGATTTTTCCTTAATGGGATATAGTTTATTGACATTTTTCTTTATGGGTATTGATACTTATTTCTATAAATTATTATTCTTACTCCAAGATCATGAAATATTCTCCTTCAGCAGTGCTTGCCACACTTGAATGGACATCAGAATCACCTAGATGACTTTTTAGAGAACAGATGGTTGGATCCTACCCCTTGAGTCTCTGATTCTTTGGTCAGGGAAAAGGTCTAAGAAATTTGCATTTCTTACATATCCCTGGGATAGAGGATTGGTATTAGGTATTAGTTCTTTGATATTTGATAAAGCATTCAGTTGGGAAGCCATGGATCTGGTCCTAGATAAGTTTTCTTTTTTTTTGGATGGGAAATTTTTAATACTGATTCAATATCCTTTCTTGATATTGCTGTGTTTGGACTTATGATTTCTTCATAATTCAGGCTTTGTAGGTTGTGTTTCTAGGGATTTATCCATTTCTTCTAGGTTATCCAATTTCTTGGTGTATAACTGTCTGTAGTAGTCTATTATGAGCCTTTGTATTTCTGGGTTATCCACTGTAACCTCTTCTCCTTCATTTCTGATTTTATTTATCTTCTCTCTCATTTTTAGTCTAAAAGTTTGCAAATTTTGTTTAGCTTTTCAAAACTAAATCTATTGTTTTTCTAGATGTTGCACTGTTCTTTGTTTTTTTCCTGTTTCTTGTACTTTCTTATTTATTTCAAAATATTAAGGAGGTACAAATGTTTTTGGGACATGAATATCTTAAGTCTGGGCTGTTGGTGTGCCCATAGCCTGAATAGTGTTTATTATATAATACATATTAGGTAGGTTTTTATTCCTCCTTTCCTTCTCGCTTCCCTCTTCTTGATTTTCAATGACTTTTACTTCTCTGTGTGTCCACACGTGCCCATCAATTAGTTCCAAATTATTAGAGAGTATATGTGGTGTTTGTTTTCCATTTCTGAGATACTTCACTTAGAATAAAGGTATCTACTTCATCCAAATTGCTGCAAAAGGCGTTAATTCATTCCTTTTTTATGGCTGAGTAGTACTCCATGTTTTATATATGTGTATATATATATGTATCACATTTTATTAATTCCCTCATGAATTGGTGGGAACTTGGGTTGATTCTACTTCTTGCATTTGTGAATTGTGATGTCATAAACATTCAAATTTAGGTGTAGTTTTTAATAAAATAACTTGTTTTTCTTTGGGTAGATACACAGTAGTGGGGTTGATAGATTGAATGTTAAGTCTATATTTTGTTCTATGAGGAATCTCCATAGTGTTTTCCATAAAGATTGCACTAATTTGCACTCCCACCAACAGTGTATGAAAGTTCCCTTCTCTCTATCCAGCATAGATTTTTTTTTACTTTTAATTTTTACTCCCACCAACAGTGTATGAAAGTTCCCTTCTCTCTATCCAGCATAGATTTTTTTTTTTTAGTTTTTAATAAAAGCCACTCTAACAGGGGTAAGGTGATACCTCATTGTATTTTTAATCTGCATTTTCCTGTGGTTAGTGATGTGGAACATTTTTTCATATGATTGTTGGTGATTTGTCTATCTTCTTTTGAAAAACTTCTGTTCATATCTTAAAACATTTTTTAAATTAAATCATAGCTGTGTACATTAATGCAATCATGGGGGTACAGTGTGCTGGTTTTATATACAATTTGAAATATTTTCATCAAATTGGTTAACATAGCTTTCATGGCATTTTCTTAGTTATTTTGCTAAGACATTTA
>NW_003852486.1:2394587-2398942 GCF_000181295.1 Otolemur garnettii | reverse complement strand
TCAAATGGCAGGTCTATTTTTAGTTCTTTAAGTATTCTCCAAACATCTTTCCAAAAGGAACATATTAGTTTTCATTTCTACCAGCAGTGTAGAAGTGTTCCCTTTTCTCCACATCCACATCAGCATCTCTGGTTTTGGGATTTTGTGATAAGGGCTAATCTTCCTGGAGTTAGATGATATATCAAAATAGTTTTGATTTGCATTTCTCTGATGATTAAGGATGATGAGCATTTTTTCCTGTGTCTGTAGGCCATGTGCCTGTCTTCTTCAGAGAAGTTTCTCTTCAAGTCCCTTGCCTACCCTGAGATGGGATCACTTGTTCTTTTCTTGCTAATATGTTTGAGTTCTCTGTGGATTCTGGTTATTAAACCTTTGTCAGAGACATAACCTGCAAATATTTTCTCCCATTCTAAGGGCTGTCTGCTTGCTTTACTTACTGTGTTCTTGGCTGTGCAGAAGCTTTTTAGTTTGATCAGGTCTCAATAGTGTATTTTTGATGCTGCTTCAATTGCCCGAGGGGTCCTCCTCATAAAATATTCACCCAGGCCAATTTCTTCAAGTATTTTCCCTGCACTTTCTTCTAGTATTTTTGTATTTTCATGTCTTAAGTTTAAATCTTTAATCCAGTGAGAGTCTATCTTAGTTAATGGTGAAAGGTGTGAGTCCAGTTTCAGTCTTCTGCAGGTCACCAGCCAGTTCACCCAGCACCATTTGTAAAATAGGGAATTTTTTTCTCACTGAATCTTTTTAATTGGATTGTCAAAGATCACATAACATAAGTAGCTGGGTTCATCTCTCGGCTCTCTATTCTGTTCCATACATCTACCTCTCTGTTTTTGTGCCAGTACCATGCTGTTTTGATTACTATCGATTTATAGTATGGTCTGATGTCTGGTAGTGTGATTCCTCCTGTTTTGTTTTTATTTCTGAGTAATGTCTTGGCTATAGATTTCTGTTCATATCTTTTGCTTATATTTTTCTTGAAGATTTGTTTGAGATCTTTGTAGATTTTGGATATTATCCCTTTACTGGATATGTAGTTGGGGAATATTTTCTTCCATTCTGTAGGTTGTCTATTTGTTCTCTGCTATGCGGAAGCTTTGTAATTTAATCAAGTCTAATTTATTTTTGTTGTTGCTATAATTGCCATTGAGGTCTTAGTCATAAATTGTTTGCTTAGACCAACATCTAAAAAAGTTTCTTTTATATTTTGTTCTATAATTTTTATGATTTCATGCCTTACATTTAGGTCTCTCTTTACCTACTTTGAATTAATTTTTGTGAGTGGCAAGAGATGAGAGTCCTATTTTACTCTTGTGCATGTGACTATCTAAATTTTCCCCAATGTATATTGTTGAATATTAGTTGGTTGTAGGTGAATGGTTTTATATCTGGGCTCTCCATCTTATTTCATTGGTGTATGTCTTTATTTTTGTACCAGTATTATGATGTTTTGGTTATGATAGCCTTGTAGTATAGTTTGATATCTGGTAATATGATGCCTCCAGATTTATTCTTTTTGTTCAACTCACTGGTAGTTAGAGAAATGCAAATTAAAACAAGGTATTATTTTATACAACCAAATTGGCATCATCAGAAAGCTGGAGAAGTCCACTTTTTGTAGGGTGGTGGAATAGGTAGGAATTTTTATGCACTGATGGTGGTGAAGTAATTAGAGTGCATGACAGTATCTTGTCAAATTATGTATATGTTGACCCTGTGTTCCCAATTCTGAGTATGTGTGGTAGGAAATGTTCACACAGTTCCGTGAAAGAGCACATGTAACGATGTTTACCACAACACTTTTTATGACAGGGAGGTGTTTGAGGTGCAGTAGATGTTCACCCCTGGGAACACTTGAGAAGAGTGTGGTAGGTGCATGCCATGGGACTCTAGGCAACAGAATAGACGACTGGGAAGGTCTTTATCAGAGCTGAATGAGTGCATTATACATGAGCATAAAGGATACCACCTTTGTGGAGATTAAAGTTGTACAGATGAAATAACATCTCACTTTTTTAAGAACACATAAACAGAAGGATGATGTATTAATACATTAGAATCTGGTGAAGGAAGAGAAATGGGGACACTAAGGGTTAAATCAACACAGGCAGTCTCCAGGTTACAAACAAGACAGGTTTTTAAGATTGGTTCTTAAGTTTAAGTTGTATGTAAGTTGGAACAGGTACCTATTGCCTGTAATAGCCTCTTTTCCTAAGTGAGAGATGCACATCAGTTGGATGTTTGTAACTCAGGGACTGCCAATAAACCAAACAGTTTACAGAGGAAGCCTTCTGAGATCAGATGATATCTGTGAACCAGAAATGAAAGAGGCTGGTTAGCTCACCTATCTGCATTTAATATTCCAAAGCTAGAACACAATACAACAAAACAAAAATTGGAAAATTATCTCTTTAGGACAGTGGTTCTCAACCTTCCTAACTGCCGCATTGTTACAAGTGGAACAAAGGGGTCACGACCCACAGGTTGAGAACCACTGCTCTAGAATAAACAGAGAATTGGGATAAATAGGTCGTACCATTGGTAACTTCCAGGGGGGAAAAATCACAAAATGCATAATATTGTATAAAATAGTTATATACATGTCTAAGTACATAATCAAAAGATCTGTAACATCAAAACTTCACTTAAAAATATTGGCATTTTTGTAATTTGTGTTGTGGAAAACTGCAGATTGAGATTAATTTTATATACCACTATGTGGCAGTAGAGACTAAAAATGAAGATTATGCATGCATGTTCTCATAATCTAAAGTCTTAAGGCTTCCAAATCTTTAAGCAGGTCACAAAAGATGGCTGACTGGAAACATTGTTCACCAGGTCATCCCAGAAAGAAGTTGTCAAAAGCAAAAGCAGAGCCCAGATGGAGTACCGAGGGAGGAGGGTTGAAACTTGCTGCAGATCCCGCAGGAAGACTTTGTAGAATAGAACAAGAAGGAGCAAAGCTCCTTCTGGCAGAGCTCAGACTCCCCCCGAATTTGGAACCTCTCAGAAAGTGTAGGTGATGGTGTTTATTTTTCTTCTTTTTATGACTACGGCAGACAGGTCCTGAACTGTAGGAGAGTCCCTCTGTCCTCGCGAGCCCATGTGCTGCTTCTAGCTGCAAACTGAGAACCTTTGAAGAACAGTGCACTGGCTGCCAGGCTTTCTTTCCCACACCACAGACCTCAGCTGAGGCAGCAGGTGCCAGACTGCTCATTTGCACCCATTGTATGCCGTTATGCTGCCCAGGGACTCTCAGACCTTTCATCTCCTTGTCACTCACTGGACCCCATGCTGACAACCCCCAGCACCCACTAGGACTTTTCCACAACCACAAAGGTCCAGGGAGACACAAGACAGCTCTGGGATTCTTACAGTTCTAACCCATTGGGTGGTTGTCCCCTAGGGGACAGAAGAGTGACCTGAGCCACAGTGGTTTCTGGGACAAAAGAAAGCAGATCATGTGTTCTCTTCTACCTGAGAGCCCCTTGCTTGTGATTTGAAGTTGTCTGGAGCTTTCTCACTGGAGATTTGGGTGCAGAGCAGAGTCTATAGAGCAAGAAAGTGTTCCCACCCCTGGCCAGCCTCAGGCTTGTGGGGGCTGCACCCCCACCACTACTGTGCCCACTGCACCTGGGTTTTGCACAGAGGGTGCAGCTCATTTACTTCCCCTCACAGGGAGGCAGTGTTTTTGCAGGTGTCCTGACCAGGAAATCTCAACTCTTGGGTCTCTGTATTACTAGATTCACAGCTAACATACCCCAGAATGGTGATTTTTAACTGGTGTGCTGTGAGAGAATCTTAGAAGTGCAGTGAAAAATTCTAAAGATCATTAATTAAATTATATTTGAAAGAAATTCAAAGCATAGTAAGTCTATTCTGATTTTTATGGTGTTTTTAATCAACGTAAATTGTGTGCCACAAAAGTTTAACTATAGGTTCAGGTGTGCTGTAAGATAAAAAAGGATGAAGAACACTGCCTCAGAAGATCCTTGAACTGCAGGAGCCTCAGAAGGCTGGTGGATCCCAGGGGAACTGCGAGCTTGGACATTCAGGTCAGCCTGCTTCCAGATGACAGGAGTGTATAGCAGTATGAACATACAGGTGGCATTGACTCCCCAGAAGATCATAACAGCTCTCTAGCAATGGATCCTGACCAAAAGGACAATGCTTGGAGTAACTGAGGAAAGCTTCCCTGGAATTGCTAGAGATTTAGACATCCAGATACAAGAAGCAAACATTGCAAAAGGGACATCATGATGACAGATAGTCATTAGGCTATCTAATGCCAATGTGAAGGAAAGAATTCTGAGGACAGTGAGACGTCAGCAAGACAACAACATCAAATAACA
>NW_003852486.1:2378407-2394506 GCF_000181295.1 Otolemur garnettii | reverse complement strand
CCAGGTTTGAACCTGCCAGCTCTGGTATACTGGGCTGGTGCCCTACTCCTTGAGCCACAGGCACCACCTGTCTTTAGTCTTCTTAAACAGAAAATTTTCAGCCAAGAATTCTGTATCCTGCAAAACTAAGTTCCATAAATGAAAGAGAAATAAAGTCTTTCCCAGACAAGCAAACACTGAGGGAATTTGTTATCACTAGATTGTCCCAACAAGAAATTCTCAAAGCACTCTTAAATCTCAAAGTAAAAAGTTGATACTCACTAGCACAAAATTCAAGGCATAAAACTCAAAAAGCGTATAAAACAGTAACATGATAAAGAATACAAAGCAGCTAAGTAACAAGCAACTGAACAAAATAGTATCTCACATTTCAATAATAACTTTAAATGTTACTGATCTAAATACTTAATCATTAGGGAAATACCAAGTAAAATCTCAATGAGATACTACGCTGTCAGAATGGCTGTTATTAAAAAGTCAAAAAACAATAGATATTGGCCCAGAAATGGTGAAAAAGGAATGCTTATTTACCATTGGTAGGAATGTCAATTAATATAACCTCTATGGAAAACAGGATGGAAGTTCCTCAAAGACCAAGAAGTAGATGTATCATTTGATCCAGGAATCTCAGTGTTGGTGATATAGCCGAAGGAAAGGAAGTCATTGTATTAAAAATACACCTGCAATTGTATTTTTATTGCAGCGCAATTCACTATCACAAGGATGTGGGAGCAACCTAAGTGCTCATCAACTAATGAGTGAATAAAGAAAATGTGGTATGTATACAACGTGAAATAGTATTCCCACATAAAAAGAATGAAATAATGTCTTCTGCAGCAACTTGGCCTGAGCTGGAGGTCGTTATCCTTAGTGAAGTAATGTAGGAATGGAAAACCACATCTTACCTGTAAGTGGGAACTAAGCTATGAGTACATGAGGGCATGCTGAAGTATAATGGACAGTGGAGACTCACAAATGGGGAGGGTGGAAGTAGGTGAAGGAGGAAAAACTACTTATGGGTGTTATATGCACATATATTATTCTAGTGATGAGTATTTAAAAATCCAGACATCACCACTATACAATTCATCCATGTAATGAAAAACCACTTGTACCCTTATATCTGTTGAAATAAAAAAGGAATTAAATGATTAAGTCTCTTGAAAATTACTTACAAAAGCATGTACATAATATTAAAAATATATCAATAATGATATAAGAATAGAGACCAGTGAAATGTATGACCAATAAAATAAGATGAAATGAAGAATGAAGTAAATTTAAAAAAAAATGCCATGTTACACTCCCTATACGCTAGTTATTAGGAGTCCATAGTGAGTAAGAGAAAGTCAGTCACACACTCACAATGTTTAAAAGATTCAGATAATAAATTGCTCAACAAAACATAGCTATTCCTGGTCCTAGAGCCCCAGAAACATACATTTCTCCCATCAGTTCTTATAGCAGAGAAACTATTTGGGATACTGAATAACATTCTCAGGAAAGCTCTTTCAGTGAACTTTGTGAGGTCTGTAGATCTGTTTGTTATAAGTTTCTTGAAGTAAGATGGTTATGTCAGCTTATGGTAAAAATTAGAACTTGTATTTGAACACAACATAATAGGCTCTGGTCCTAGGGTGCAGCTTTCTAATATTCTGGCAAAGTCAAGTGTAGATTTTACATTTTCTATAACAGTGAATAGATCTGAAGTACAATTAGAATTAAATATTCTCTCCATATGAATTAAATATTGAACCAATATAATTTATTTTTGAGTAGTAGCAACTTTGCATCATACATTCTAACACATACTTTATGAAACAGTTTTATCTGTTAAGTGCAAAGTGCAAAGCAGGAGCTTTCACAGTCAGTTGACTTGTGGGTGGAATTGGCAGTTGGATATTTCTTGTGACTTTTGAAGATCTCCTTAAAGACTAGCACCCGTAGGGAGAACCAAGATTCTTCCTGAGATAAGATTTTGGTTTTGTTCTAATAAAGAGGCACTGTTGACCTAAATCTAACACTAAATCCTAACACTAAATCCCTGCATCCCAGTGCACAACCAATTCTGCATCAGAGAGAATGCCAGATAGTACCTCAGATGGGAAAGTATTCAAAAACAGGTACAAATCTTAATATAGGTATAAAGAGAAAAGCACTGGGGGTCCTTGAGCTATTGTTTACAGATGACCCATTGAAGTACAACTGGTTAGCACCTATACCTTGGTGTATCTAAATGGACAGATAGATGGCTTGCTAAACGGGGTTATATAGTAAAGAGTACTCGTTGTCTCTCAGAATCTGTTTTTCACCTTCTATGGAATAAATCAACCCCCAATTATTAGAAGGGAAGAATAAAAGCTACATTTCTTAGGTACTCTTTGAGCTGGTTATGGTTAGTTATATGATTACAATTTTGCCAATGACCTGTGGGAGGTGGGAGTGCCCAATTCTTCCCTTCCTCCTTAGTGCTGGCTGGAAAGTACGTTTGACAGAGCAAACTCTGGCAGTCCCCTCAGAGTGTGGGATGACCTTTGGAATGGGATCTGGACCTGTGAGAGGTGGAATTGCTCAACCCTTCCCTTCCTCCTTAGTGCTGGCTGAAAGGTACCTTTGATGGAGTGAACTCTGGCAGTCCCCTCAGAGTGTGGGATGACCTTTGGAATAAGGACCAACCCTGGTAAAGACCGAAACAAAACAAAATTTAGAAATAAAACCCCCCACTAAACAAAAGAGGAAACTGGGAACAAAGTTCCTTATGCCATGGAATGCCAGCCATAACCCTGCATTGCGTCCTCCCAGGCTTTCGTTTTTTAAATTTCAAAATATTAAGGGGGTACAAATGTTTCTGTTCCATGCATATCTCATATAATGCTTAAGTCAGGACTTTTGGTGTGCCTGTCACCAGCAAGCACTCATTGTATCCCATACGTAGGTTTTTATAACTCACCCCTCCCCCTTCTTGGTTTTCATTGCTCTTTGTCTCTCTTTGCGCCCATATGCACCCACTGCTTAGCTCCCACTTACTTATTTTTATTTTTATTTTTTTTGAGACAGAACCTCAAGCTGTCCTCCTGGGTAGAGTGCCATGGCATCACAGCTCACAGCAACCTCCAACTCCTGGGCTCAAGCTGAGTCTCCTGCCTCAGCCTCCCAAGCAGCTGGGACCACAGGCGCCCACCACAACACCCAGCTATTTTTTGGTTGCAGCCATCATTGTTGTTTGGCGTGCCCAGGCTGGATTTGAACCTGCCACCTTGGGTGTACATGGCTGGTGCCTTAGCCACTTGAGCCACAGGCACTGAGCCATTAGCTCCCACTAATTAGTGAGGACATACGGTTGTTTGGTTTTCCATTCCTGAGATACTTTACTTAGTACATTTATTTATAAGTTGCAACCCAAGTTGTTTCAAACAACATTATTTCATCCCTTTTTATGGCTGAGCAGTACTTCACGATCTGTGTATACATTTTCTTTATCTATTTGCGAATGGATGGGCTCTTAGACTGATTCCACATGTTTGCAATTGTGAAGTGCAAAGTATTCAAGTGTATTGTAGTTTTAATTAGCAGGTCTCTGATAATTAGTGATGAGCATTTTTTCATATGTTTGTTTGCCATTTGTCTACCTTCTTTCTTTTTCAAGTTTTTACAATAACTTTTATTTTTTTTAAAGTTAATATTGTCGATCTTCTTTTGAAAAACTTCTGTTCACGTCTTTTGCCTACTTTTTAACATTTTATTTATTTTTTTTCTTTTTGCTGTTTTGTTTGGGTTCTTTGTAGAGTCTGGTATTAGTCCTTTGTTGGATGTACAGTTTGCAAATATTTTCTCCCATTCTATAGGTTGCTCGTTCACTCTGTTGCTTATTTCTTCTGTTGTGCAAAGATCTTTTAATTAAGTCCCATTTATTTATTTTTATTGTTGCCGTGTTTGCTTTTGGGGTCTTAGTCATAAATACTTTGCTTGAGCCAATGTCTAGAAGAGATTTTTTCTTTTTTTTCCCTTCTAGGATTTTTTTTACTTCCAATCTATCTATAAGAGAAATACAATTACATCCTTCAAAAGATATGGTTAGTTTGAATTTTTTGGCACTTGCAGACAAACTTAATCCAAATGAATCCAGGATATAAGCTGAATACCAATTAAATGTTGATAGCTTTGGTTTATGAGATGTTTACCTGTGGCTCTTTATTTTTCTTATTGTGATGACCTACACGGTCTACTTAATTTTTGCCAAGGCAAAATCAAAGTTTTGACCGTTAACGCCCAAGCTGTTTATATGTAAGTTCACGTTTTTTCCATGTATTTCCTAAAGCATGGGAAAGAAAATTCTAGGAAAGAGCTTTAATTTAAAATAAAAATACCAAGCATGATCTATAAGCTATAATAAAAGTTAGAATAAAAATTTAGCATACATTTTCACTGACTTTGAATATGATGAAAGGTTAACATCTATAGTTTAGAAGAACAAATTTAATTCAGGAGAGAATTTAAAAGACAACTATGGAGAATAAAGGATTGTGGAAATGGAGGATAGAATAATGTGTGTGTAATCTTTTGATGGAGCCAAGGTAAGTGGCCTTTGGCTTTGGAAGCTAAGGCATGAGTCTTTGACCCTGTTGGTGTGTAATGGCCTCCACTCTTTGTCGTGTCTGGGTTTCATGTGTTGAATAGCTGCCTCTCTGCTGCTGTGGCCTGGACGGGAATTGTAGGACTACGTATGTCCTGGACATTTGAGTTTTTTACTGTGATAGGTTCGTGCCACATAGGATGACTTTGTTCAGTGTCCAATGGCTGTTTTTATGTAGATGTGTGCTTTGGGTCAATTTCTGAGGAAACAGACTCAGATGGACACCTCCCTGCAGAATGTTTGTGGGGAAGTGCTCTCTGGAATTACTCTACTGAAAGAGAGAGGAAAGCAGTACGGAGCAGAGGGAGAACCCGAGCTGGGATGCCGTTGTAACAGAGGACCCAGCTGGTCTCACAGGGAGCGCTGGAGCTAGGAGGGCCCTTCCAGGACTTCCTAAAATGAGGTAATGAGGACACAGTTTTTACTCCCAGGGGAGTGGGAGGACTTTCCCCAGGGGAGGGATGTCCCCTTAGGAAAAGTAGCTTTCTTTTTTTGAGACAGAGCCTCAAGCTGTCCCCCTGGGTAGAGTACCGTGGCTTCACTGCTCACAGCAACCTCCAACTCCTGGGCTCAAGCGAGTCCCCTGCTTCTGCCTCCCAAGTAGCTGGGACCATAGGCGCCCACCACAACGCCTGGCTATTTTTTGGTTGCAGCCATTATTGTTATTTGGCGGGCCCAGAGCTGGATTTGAACCTGCCACCTTAGGTGTACGTGGCTGGCACCTTAGCTGCTTGAGCCACAGGCGCCAAGCCGGAAAAGTAGCTTTCTTACACCAAAGGCAAGTTCTGGAGGGAGCCCCATGTATGAAGAGTCAATAGCTAATACTCACAACAGTCCTTTCTCCCTGAGAAATGAGCACATTTGTCCTGGAAAGGCTATGCTGGCCACTGACCACAGTAGCCACGGGAGCAGGAGTGTGCTTTTCTGGAAGTAAGGACATGCTTACTAGACCTTAAATGAATGCCTGAACTTCACAGAGTCACTGTTGGAAACACAGGCCACAGGGACCAACAAATCTCAGGAGACCTGCATAGATTCCATAAGCAGGTTCAGTTTGTCTCCTACATTATTATGAGCTGGCTTCAGGGTCATGAAGGAGACCTGTGGAGGAATTAGCCTTGAACTTGTGGCTTGTGCAGAGGCTCGGTTGTGACCTCCCACTATGTAGTCTCCAGCTGCCTCTATCAATTGCTGTTAGATTTTTGAGGCAGGAATTGTGGCTTCACATGCAACAGACAAGTTGCCAAAGGTACCATAATCATAAACAGAAATGATTGGAAGATTCAGGGACATCATGACAATGCCACATACATGTAAAATATAACTGACATTTAAAAATGCGTGAGAAAATTCTATGGTAGCCTACATTCTTTGGTGCATTTACATTCTTTAAAAAGTTTTAATAGTAAAAGATATAATAAAAGTTTATCTATAATTTTTTTTTTTTTTTTGAGACAGAGTCTCACTCAGTTGCCCTGGGGTTGAGTGGTATGGCATCATAGCTCACAGCAACCTCAAACTCTTGGGCTCAAGTGATTCTCTTGCCTCAGCCTTCCGAGTAGCTGGAACTACAGGCACCTGCCACAATGCTTGGCTATTTTTACAGATGGGGGTCTCACTCTGGCTCAGGCTGGTCTCGAACCTGTGAGCTCAAGCAATTGACCCACCTCAGCCTCCCAGAGTGCTAGGATTATAGGTATGAGCCACCATGCCTGGCTTTTTCTAAATGGTTTTAAAAAATATCATACAAGAATGGTATTACTTTTTCAGTCTTAACAAAACATTGGGTTATATTTCAAACACAAATAAATATAAAATTAAAGCCACTGTTGAATATATGATGAGGAAGTTAAGCTGATACCATGATGTTATAGGAATTCAGTTTGTGATAGTCTGTAATACTTCCTTAAAAATTTTGAAGGGATTAATAAAATGATGTGTTCTAGAAAATAAGCCAAAAGTAGATATACTTTCAAAAATATTTGCTTCTAAATTGACATGCTGAGCATTGATTCAGCATGATCTTCAAGTAAAATAAATATCATAAGCAGAAGGATATTAGAATCGTAGTTGGATATATATAATTCCTTGCAAGCTTCAAAGGTTTAAGGGATTCTTTAAAGTGAAGTGATAATATCCATAAGAAGACATCACTGATGCTTCACAAACTGCAGTTTTTTGATTTTTGACTCCAAATGGGACAACATAAAGTTAGTTTTGCTTTGCTGGTTAGTGCCGGACTGAAAAACTTAATCATGCAAGCTGAAGCCATGCAAAGGACCTCAGTAATACAGATTGGGGAAAATTATGATCATTCTGTGACCTTCCGAAGTTTTTGTTAAAATACTTAAAACTGTCAGGCCAGGTGTGGTGGCTCATGCTGGTAATCCCAGCACTCTGGGAGGCCCAGGCAGGTGGATCCCTTGAGCTTAGGAATTGGAGACCAGCCAGAGCAAGAGCGAGACCCCTTCTCTGCTAACCATCTCTACTAAAAATAGAAAAAAACAAAAACAAACAAACAAACAAACAAAAAAACCAGCCAGTCATGTAGTCCTAGCTAGTGGGGAGGCTGAGGCAAGAGGATTGCTCCAGCCTAAAAGTTTGAGGTTGCTCTGAACTATGGTGCCACAGCATTCTCCTCAGGGTGACAGAGTGAGACTCTGTCTCAAAAAACAAACAAACAAAAAAACCCCCAACAACCCTCAAAACTGCCTTATCATTGGTTATAAATATATAGAAAGTGAAAAAAAATAGTAAAACTAATTATTTACTTAGCATACCGTAATTTAAACCATTACAAGCATCCAGAATTAGGGCTTTTTCCTCTGTAAAAAGGAAAAGAGTGTCTGAAGCAGCACTTCCCTGCTCATTCTGTAACTTAAGATACAGAGTATCTTTTTATGCCTTGGTGAATTTTCTTACTCCTTTGTATGGTTGGATCAGCTTCCAGTATTTTGTACTTTGAGTTTTTATTCTTGGGGAGTATCTCTGAGAGTTCCTTTAATGGGGAGTTTTCTGTTGGTGGCACTTCCTTTGGGACACTCGCATCCTTTTCACAGCTACTGTTGTGTCTGGGTTGACGAATTTGCCTTCACTCAGTCCCTCCAACTTTATACCATGTACATGCATCAAGGGTCTCGAAGAGCAGCAGCAGCAGTGGTCCCGTGGGCAGCTATTTCTTCTGTAACTTCCTCTATATTTAATTCAGATCTGACTCTAGCATGGTCACTTCTCTACACTTTCAACTTTAGCGCCCAATTTCCATGTCACGTGGATTTATCCCTGGGATGCAAGGAGATGACACAATTACGTACTATGCTGTCCTTGCATAGAGAAGATTAACAGCCACTGACGACTTCGAAACACATGACAAAGCTGCTCACTCATCATCATGTGCATTTGCGTCTCCACAGTGACTCAAGGACGGAGCCTTTCACAAAGTTACCAACACTTAACATATTGATGGCAACTGACATTTGTGCCATGTTGTTGGGGATTTGTGCTTTGTAACTAAACCGTGATAATTGAGATTTGTGCATATCAAAACTGTGCAAAGAAAAGTCTGTATCAGGAAAAAAAAAGGTTATATTGACTGTGGATTCCCTAGAAATCAGTTTTGTGCTTCTGCTGCCTGACATTGAGTTTCCCTCTCTGGATTTTCACTTCTTATTTGCTTCTGGTAGATTTCCTTATCTTGTGAGTTCAATGTGTGCACATCTAATTTTTAAAATTATGGCTTGTCCAGCTTAGCTGTATGCTTTGTAGTTCTGCTTATTTGTTTCCTGGTCCTCTATTAGTATCTTTCAGTGAAAATATTTTGCCTGTGCTTCACACATTTGCACACAGAAATCTAAGGATCAAATGATAATACGAAACTTTAGGTCCCCAAATTTTGCCAAAGTAGTGCTAAGAATGAATGGATAGGGAGTTTAGGTAAGACTGGTGATGAGAGAGACCCAAGGAACTCAGACAAAGGGTGAGTAGAGAACAGCATGAGATCATAGAAGAAATGGGGCTAAGGAACCAGTAGAGAGAAAGAAAAGAGGATGTAAACAGAGATGAACAGGAGCTCAGGCCAAGCAGAGAAGGTTCAAGCTGAAATTGAATGAGAGAATATCAAGTTCTTCCAGTCCAGTAACTTTACAGCATTTTACAATGCTTCTCATAAGTGGTCCACCCAGGAGTCTATCCTCGCTCTCGCTCTCGGGGTGAAGCCTTTGTGTTGTAGACAGGACAGGGAGGAGGACACAGGCCAGAGATAGGAACTGCTGCTGGAGGCCAGAAAGGGGGCAAATCACTCGAATCAGAGCTGGAGGGGAAACGAAAGGCCCTGGTGGAGGCCATGTGATTTCACTGAAGAGGAAGTGGATGGTGGGGGCAAGGTTTCTGTTGGTGGGAAAGGGGATGACAGGCAAGGCCCAGAGAGATGAAGTGACTTTTTAATGCCACACACCACTTTGCGTAAGGCAGTTAAGGAAAGGCAGTGGATAGGATGGAACTTGGTGATAAGGAGAACAGTTGGAATCTAGAGAGGAGAGAATAACTCTAGTTCAAAGTTATGTGGGGAAATGAGAGATGGAGCAGGAGGCTGAGGTCTCAGGATCAGCAGACATTCTCCATTGTGGCTGGCGGGGGAGACTGTCTGTTGGTGCAAGGAAGTCAGAATAGAGACACAGAGGGATAGGTTTGCTGAGAATAGAGATCAAAGACCAACTTTGCTGAGAGAAGTATCTGTAAATGTCATGCCATTTTTCTAAATGCTATCATGAGCTGTCCTCCTCCCTGGTGGTGGCAAAGTGGATACTAAGAATATCTCTGTCAGCTGCTGCCCAGTGGATGCCTGTGGATAGTGTCATGGGCTTTCCAGGATACATCAAGAAGGGTCCCAGGATGCTTACTATCTGAGTGTACCTGTTTCCAGGTCCAGTTTATTTTTTGGAGGATGGTGACAGAGCATAGAGCCGTAGGTAAGGAAGGCATCATAGCTAAGCTAGTCGTGCTTTTCTCTGTGGTACCTGGTTCCCTTGGCGGTCAACCACCCACGGTGGTCCAGGAACACAGCTTCTCTTTCCATCTGATACAGTTCCCATCCTTTGCCAACCAATTCTGGGGACAAAATCAGGGGTCAGGTTGGCTAGATGAGTTGCAGACTCATGGCTGGGAGAATGAATCAGGCACAATAATTTTCCTGCATGCTGGGTCCAAGAGAAACTCAGCAATGAAAGGTTGGTAGACCTGGAGATGCTGTTTTGTGTCTAGTTCACTGGGTCAACTCGGGACATTCCAGACCATGCCAATTAATTGCAGTTTGAACATAAGTTCAGTCAAGTTAGGGAATTCTTCACAGTGTTCTACGTCAGGGAAATATTCCCTCCTCATTACTGAACCATTTCCTATTATCCCATCTCCTCATAAAATCTGCATGCATAAACTTCCCAGGGGATCTTCCAGACATCGACTCCCCCAAATTTCCTAAACACTTGCTACTTTTGGAAGACTTTTTTCTTATGCTTTATTATTTCCCTCTGTCTCCACCTGTAGCCTGGGGTCCAGAGGCACACATTGTCCCACACCTGCTCTACTTTCTTAAAATATAATCCCTCATTCAGTTTCTTCAAAGATCTACATCCATAGTCCAATACCATTAAGGCCATTTTCATGCATCATAGACCGCTGTACTCCCAACTTCCCCACACAGGTTGCCCCCTCACTCTCTGTCCCATATGATTCAGCTCAGCTCTCATTTCCCCAAACCTTCCTCATGATGATCTCTTGTTAATTCAAGGCATTTATCTCTTATTGTCCCTCTTCCCCATTTCTATAATTTTTCTCTGTTCCTGATCAAATATACCTTTGGCTCACCTTTAACCCCATGTAAGAACTTCCCAATAAGGCCCTAGATTTTCATACTGTTCCTCTTATTTTTTCACTGGAACTCTTTTTTCTCATTGCTTCCTTCCTCCAGATCCTATTGTAAAACAGATGAAATTCAGCTGTGAGCTGTACTCAGAGAGAGCCTAAAAAGCTTCACCCAGGAAGCGTTTGAAGGGTTAGATTTTCTGAGTTTCCAAAGCATATCATGGGTACCTTCTCCAGAGGGTGGGAGTAAGGCTCAGAGTGTATATGATCTGCTCAGCGACTATGAAGGCATCAAGGTACCAGCATGTAGGCTTGTAAGAAACACATGCCCTAGATTTCTCTTGGGTCTCTGGACATGGGGAAGATGGATCTCCAGAGGCAAGGACAATTCAACTCTTCCTTTAAGATTTTGCTATTCAAATCTTATCCTTTCTTCCTATCTCCTTCAAAGTTAGGATAAAAAGGAGAGGGGATAGTAAGTGATAGTTTCCTAGAGGAGGGAAAAGGTTATCTGTGCACATGAATGTGGATATCTGTGCCCCTAAGCTATGTGTAAGTGTCCTCATCTCAACACATTTTGTGTTCTCTGTAGTGAGGGCAGAGGCCTGGCTGTCCAGTCACCTGGGATCTGGCTGGCTTGTCATCTCTCTGGTTTCTAACTAAAGCCTATTTGGGTGACATGGGTGAAGAGTAAGCAGGAGAAACTGTGCACTAAACAAGATAACATTCTTCCTAACACTGATGGGACATGGTATCTGCAGGGATGCTTGGAGCGGTGGCCTAGGAGGCAGCTGGCCTGACTTGCTGAGTGAGGTACAGCATCTAGGAGGCCAGGGCAGCATTCTCTTCTGGGTGAGACTGGATGTTGGAGGTGAGAACAGGGATCCTTGAGATGAGAAAAGCTTGATGATAGCAGACCTAGGTGAGGATGCCATAAAGGAACGAATATAGGCAACTCAGAGATGGGAGGAGCAAGGCATGAGAGACACACATACACAGAAGTTTGGGGGGAGGAGATGGAAATAGAGTGACTAAAATAGGATGACTGATAAGACTCATATCCAATGCACAAGTCGAGCAAGGAAAACTCTTCTAGGTATCTTCTAGATATTGGCCTAGGCTAAGAATTTATGACTAAGACCTCAATGGCAATTACAGCAACAACAACAACAAAATGGGATTTGATTAAGTAAAAAGCTTCTGCACAGCCAAGGGAATACTCAAGAGAGCAAACGGACAACCTACAGAATGGGAGAAAATATCCAAAGCTACACATCCAGTAGAGGGCTAACACCCAGAATCTGTGGGCAAAAGACAAGAACAGAAGCTTTTTAAAAGAAGGAAGAAAAATGGCCAATAAACATATGAAAAAAAATCACGAATCATCAGAGGAGATATAAGTTAAAACTTCAATGAGATATCACCTTATCTCAGTTAGAACGACTTTTATTAAAAAGTTCCAAAACAATAGGTGCCGGCACGGATGGGGAGAAAGAGGAACACTTACACACAGTTGGTGGGATTGTAAATCAGTACAACCTCTATGGAAAACAATATGGAAAGTTGTCAAAGAACGAAAAGACTTACTTTTGATCCAGCAGTCCCACTATTGGGTATTTATCAAAAGAAAAGAAGACTTTTCATCAAAAGATACCTGTAATCAAATGCTTGTTGCAGCACAATTCACAATTCCATAAAGGTCAACTTTTTAGATTTTATGTGTGAGTGAGCTCAAGTGGTATTTGTCCTTCTGTGGTTGGCTTATTTCACTTAGCACATTGTTCTCTAGCTTCCTCCATGTTGTTGCAAATGTTTGTTTTTATGATGAACAGTGTTCCCTTGTGTATGTATAACTCCTTTCTTAATCCACTCGTCAGCTGATAGACACTTAGCTGAATTATATTTTGGCCATTGTGAGTAAAGCTGCAATAAACATGAAAGGGCAGCCATATCTCTTTGTTTTTATGGCTGTATTTCTTATTTCTTATGTTGGATCACATGGTAGGTCTATTTTTAATTTTCTGAGTAAACTCTGTACTCTGGTCTATAACAGCTGTAATATTTCCATTATCACCAATAGTGATACCTACTAAAACAGTGATACCTACTAAAGATTACACATGATGATTGTAGCTGGAGTATTTCAAATTCATGTGTGTACTTACTTTCCCAGTGAGTTTTATTTCTTGTTACATGCTAGCCTTTTTATTTTTCTTTCTTTTTTTTTTTTCTCTTTATTTTTCAATTTGAAGAACTCCTTTTAGCATTTCTTGTAAGACAGGCATAGTGGTATCTGATTTCCTTAGCTTTTGTTTGTCTGGGAAAGTCTTTATCTCATCTTAATTTTTGAAGGATGGCTTTGCCACGTACTATACTTTGGTTGGAATTTTTTTTCCCCCAGCACTTGAATATATTGTCCCACTTCCTCTGGCCTAAAGTTTTTGCTGAAAAGTCTGTTGCCTGGCATCTCAAAATTCCCTTGTATGTTATTTGCTTCTTTACTCTTGTTGAGAATTTTCTTTTCTTTTTCAGAATCCTTTGTTTTGACCTTTGAGAGTCTTGGGGTAGCTCTATTTGGAGCAAATCTAACTGATGACCTTTGAACTTCCTTTACTTAGATATTTATATCTTTCTCCAGGTTTGAAGTTTTCTGTTGTTATATTTCTATACATTTTCTATCCCTTTGCCCTTTTCTGCCCCCTCTTGATTGCCAATGAGCAAAATATTTACTCTTTTGATGTTATATTGTGGATCCTGTAAGCTTTTCTTACTCCTTTTTATACTTTTTCTCCTTTGGCTCTGTGTTTTCAAATAGCATATCTTTAATTTCACTGATTCTTCTACTTCACCAAATCAGCTCTTGATGCTCTGTTCTGAATTTTTTATTTCATTCATTGTATTTTTAATCTCCAGGATTTGTTTGATTTTTTAAAAAATTATTTCAATCTCTGTAAAAGTTCTGTAACAAATTTCTGAGTTGTTTTGCTCTGCTTTTTTGAAGTTTACAGAACTTCTTTACCATAGCTATTTGGAATTCCTTGTTGTTGTTGTGTGTATGTTTTTTTCTTATTTTTGAGATAGAGTCCCACTCTGTTGTCCTGGGTAGAGTGCCATGGAGTCATTGTAGCTTATAGAAATCTCAAACTCTTGGGCTCAAGTGATCCTCCTGCTTCTGCCTCCGAGTAGCTGGGACTATAGGTGCCTCCTACCACACCTTTTTCTATTTTTGGTAGAGACAGGGTCTCACTCTCACTAAGGTTGGTCTTGAACTCCTGAGCTCAAGCAATCCACCTGTGTTGGCTTTCCAGCGTGCTAGGATTACTGGTGTGAGTGGGTGCACCTGGCCATATGTGGAATTCCTTGCCAGAGAAATCAGAGTCTCCATCACTTTGGTGTTTATCATTAGCGTCTTATTTTGTCTCTTTGGAGAGATCCATAATTCCTTGATTATTTTTAATGCTTATGGACTGTGTATTGGAAAGATAGGTGTCTATTCCAATCTTCATAGTTTGGGCTTCATAGTTTTTCTTTATTTGGCTTGTCTGGACTGTAAGCAGATTGAGTGTTGTTAGATCCCATGGTCGCTGCAGCCCTTTTAGCACTAACTAAGCACGGCTTTGCTGAGAGCCTCGTGGGGGCTGCAAGATTGTCTTGGAACCCCTAGCTGGATGGGCCTCAGGAAGACCCAAGGAGGGTACTCAGATTGCGTGAGGAAGCTGACCAGGGGCCTAATACTGGAAGCTTGTCCCATTGGCACAGACTGGTAGATATTTCTGGGAAGATGATCTCTGCACAACTGGGACTATTCCTCAACTGCATTGAGAGGGGCTGGTTCTGGATTCTGTATCCCCTTAATACCTCTCATGGGACAGTGGTTGACAGGTTCACCGTAGGGTTCTAGACTTGTGTACTTCCTAGCAGTTTCCTATATGGACAGGGGAGACCCCCTGACTGCAGTGAGAGAGCTGATGACTGAGAGCCATCACAAGATAGAAGCCAGCAGCCCTCCCTGCTGTCTCAAATGGGTGCACAATGCCCAGTAGTCCCCCACATAAGCAGGAGAGCCCACCTCAACTGCAACAAGAGGGACTGGAGCTGACACTGGGTCCCTTCAGAATCTGCTTTGGGACAAAGACTGGTGGGCTAAAGGAGGTTGGGAAGAGTGGGTAATTCCCAGGGTGTTAGATATGGCCCGGGTTCCTGCTGGGTCCTAGTGTGAGCAGTGATAAGCTGGGACCACAGTTGAGGAGGCTGGAGACAAGTTGCAGGGTAACTTTGAGACTCACTCATAAGGTCAGTGTTGGAGGCAGACAAACCTTCCTGTCAAGTCACTAGTGTGCACGAGTCTTTGCTGACTCCTAGGAGGATGGTTTTGGTTCTAGGTTCAAGGTAAAATTGGGCTGTAGCCAAACCTTTTGGGTGATAGGTCTGTTTCCAGGTTTCAGCCCAGGAGCACCTTTGGTAATTCTGCTACCTGGGTGCTGGTCTGCAGTTTTTCAAACTGTTTTCCTAGGGCTTAGGCTCCACTGAGCTATTACAACATCCTACCCATTTCCTGAGCCTCCTACAGAGAAACCTTAGGTGGGTGCACAATTTGCGTTATTGTGGGGGCATATCAGTGGATTACTTCCTATTCTGCCACCTTTCAGACATAATGTCTGTATTTTTATTCTAAGATTGCCATGTGCGTACTGTAGGATTAGGGGAATGTGTATTTACATCCACTCTGTGTGGGAGAACAGAGAAGTAGAAGTGAGATAGATGAGAAAAACCTCATAGTTCTGAATCTGAAAGTACTAAATATGAACATGAACTGATGATGATATTTATCCTTAACAAAAACCTCAGCCTATTTTTTTAGGTTTGCCCTCTTAGAATGCCTGGAAACCAGGACTAAGCTAGACTATGGTTTCCAGATCATATTTTCCGACTAGAAATGACAAAATGTTTCTGAAGAAATGGCTAATTTCTAGTGTGAGGTAGCAAGTTTCTGCAAGAGCCTGGAGCAATTTTGGCACATCAGAAAATAGAGTCTTCAGTGATGGAGGCATAGTGAAATAATTCAGGAGCAGCTGACTTGAAAAGGGTCTCTGTGTCACAGATGAGACAATTTGAGCCCCAAGGAAAATAGTCACTATGCTCGGGTCAAGCATTTCAAATAAATTGAAATTCATGAGTATGCAGTTACACAAAAAAATTTCTTGTCACCTGTGAAGGGTGCCATATTGGCAAGGAAATGAAAAAAAAAAAGTATTTTTATTCTTTGATTACCTGTGGTTAATGAGAGAATTATTGAGAATACATCCTTTAAAAAATATTCTAACAAATAAAGAATTCATAGTACTTTTGTTTTTAAAGCCCAGGGATACTTGGAGCTCCCCGACATCCTCTCAGAGGGTCCACAGTTCAGACTAATTTCTGTAACATTACTAAGGCCTTATTTAACTTTTCATTCTATTCCTTTCATGAGTGTGCTTTGTTCCTCAGAGACTACATAAAATGTGGTATTGCATCAGAGAGAATGCCAAGGAAGATACGGAAATGTAGCTGTTTTCTATTAAGCTAGACGTTAAAGAGAATTGAAAAATGTAAAAAAAAAAAAAAAAA
>NW_003852486.1:2365251-2378128 GCF_000181295.1 Otolemur garnettii | reverse complement strand
ATAGCTTGAGGCTCTGTCTCAAAAAAAAAAAAAAAAAAAAAAAAGAAAATGAAGATGTTAGTTTTGTTTGGTCAGTCTTGCTCAACAAGGGCAGGAAGCTGCAAGTTCCAGCATGTTTAGAAGTGGTCAGCCCCACCCTAAGACCTTGCTCCCTGCAGTGAGAGCTGGTTGTGCACATGAGGGGCTTCCGCAGCATGGCCCCTCCACCTGCTGGGTGGCACTGAGGTTGGCTCCACCTAGATCTATGGGGATGTCAGAGGAACAGGGTCATGGCCAGCTGCTTCAGCCAAGGCTCCAAGAATGTAGCCATTTGGGTCCTCTAAGATATAGAGAGGCTGAAAATGGTAGGAAAGGACCAAGATGGGGGCTGCACACTGATACCTCAGGGATAGAGAGACCTGGACAAAAAACAAAGCAGACAGCAGCTGCCAACAAAACGCATGAGAACAAATTAATAGCCTCATTTGTAAAAATAAATAAATAAAATTAAATGGGAACATCTAGTAAAAACAACGTATTAGTTTGGGGGATATGTAATTAAGGTTTTACTTTATGAAAGTTTATAAATATTTTCGTAATTTATTAGCTTTTACTTCTTTTTTTTTTTTGAGGCAGAGTCTCACTATGTTGTCCTTAGTTGAGTGCTGTGGCATCACAGCTTATAGCAGCCTTAAACTCTTGTGGTTAAGCTATTCTCTTGCCTCAGCCTCCCAAATAACTGGGACTAGGTGTCTGCCACAATGCCGGCTATTTTTTTTTTTTTTTTGAGTTGTCATAGTTGTTTAGCAGGGTTGGACCAGGTTTGAACCCACCAGCCCTGGTACCACTGAGCTATGGGTGCCGAGCCAATTAGCTTTTACTTCTTTTTCTTTCTTTCTTTTTTGAGACAGTCTCAAGCTGTCACCTTGGGTAGAGTGCTGTGCTGTCATAGCTCACAGCAACCTCAAACTCTTAGGCTTAAGCAATTCTATTGCCTCAGGCTCCCCAAGTAGTTGGGATTACAGTCGCCCACTACAACACCCGGCTATTTTTGTTGTTGTTGCAGTTGTCATTGTTGCTTTAGCTGGCCTGGGCTGGGTTTGAACCTGCCAGCCTCGGTGTATGTGGCTGCCCCCCTACCCACTGAGCTACAGGCCCTACCTAGCTTTTACTTCTAAGACAAAAAAAGTATCTAGCTACCTATTTAGACATGCTTTTTATACACATAATTTTTTGTATGTATCATTTTTGGATGTTCTCAATTGTTTTTTATTGTGGTAAGATATACATACATAAGATTTATCATTTTTGCCACTTTGAGGTACACCGTCCTGTGGCATTAAGTCAGTACACTCACATCAGTGAGCCTTCCTCAGTCAAGTTTACCTGTGTAAGGTGCATCTGAGTGTTAAGACCTGTTGATCTTGGTAATGAACAGAGATCATGAAATGTTATATACCTTTTGTGAGATATACACAGTATAATGACACTCAAATCTGATCACATCACAAATCCATAACATATGGGGAACAAAGAGGATACAGGGCACGTGAAAGGGCATCATAGCTCTGTGATCAGCAAAATCCAAACTGTGAACGATTATCAAAGGACAATGACAAGAGGAGAAATCTACAGATTAAATGGGATTTATGAGACATATCAACCAATTTTAATGCATGGGCCTTATTTTTATTCTAATTTAATAAAGGAACTATAAAACACATTGATAAGATGGTTGGGGAAAACTTGAGTACTGACTAGATATTTAATGATATCAAAGAATCTTTAATTTATAGATATAATAAAGTCATTGTGGTTATTCATAAAAAATGATCTCTATATTTTAGAAATATATGTTGAAACATTTATGGATGAAATATATCTGAAATTTATTGTGATCACGAGTGGATGCACTTTTTAAAGCCGTCTCTTGAGCAAATGGTACGTTTTTTTATATTGCTTTCTCTATTTTGCATATATAAAATGACTAATTAACAAGTTGTAAAGGAGTTATTTGTTACCTGGGGTTTCAAGTCACTTAGCAGGTGGCTCAGTAAACAGATAGACTATTGCAGTATCGCAGTGCTTATGTTTCAGTAGCCCTTATTTTGCTTAATAGTGGCACGAAAACACAAGAGTAGTGATGCTGGCAATTTGAACAGGCCAAAGAGGAGCTGTAAAGTGCTTCCGTTATGTAAAATGGTGAGTGATTTGCTTAGTACACAAAAAGAGAAAATGTATGCCGAGGTTGCTAAGATCTTCAATAAAAATGATTCTTCTAGCCATAAAATTGTGAAGAAGAAACAATTCATGCTTGGTTTGCTGTTGCATCACAAACTGCAACAAGTATGGTCACAGCTCATGATCACTGCTTAGAGAAGACGGAAAAGGCATTGACTCTGTGGGTGGGAGACATGAACAGAAACACGGTCCAACGGACGCAGTTGGGTTTCGTACTGTCTGTGGTTTCACGCTGGGGGTCTTGGAACATAGTCATCATGGAAAAGGGTGAACTATGCAAGTTTACATATTTTCATAAATCATACAATGCATATCCACACATTCTCTCACAAAAATAGTTTGGAAGCCCTTGTGTTTCGTGGTTTAACATTTATTTCTGAAAGTCGTTCATGCACAGGTCATTGTTAAAGTCATGGGTAAATTAAGCTTTATCAAGTTAAGGACACGAAGAGGAAAATTTTAAGTTCCAAAACCACTGTTGAGGGATGGATGATAATTTAAGAAGAATCAGAGGAGTAAAGAAAACAGAGGAAAGACATTAAAAACTATGAAAAAGCTGGTGCAAGACTTCAGTGATCACAGTAATATCAGAATTTCCAAACAATTAAAAATTCAAACTCAATTGGTTTAAAAGGAAAAATGGAACTTGTTAGGTTCATGTCACTAAAATATCCAGATAGTTCAAGTCTCAGGTATAGTTGATTCAGACTTTGGCCCTGTTACCATTTGTTCTGTTATGTTTTCTTTTTGTTCCCTCTCTCTCCCTCCCTCCCTCCCTTCCTTCCTTCCTTCCTTCTCTCTCTCTCCTTTCTCTCTCTTTTAAGACATAGTCTTTCTCTGTTGTCCAGGCTAGAGTGCCGTGGTGTCAGCCTAACTCACAGCAACCTCAACCTCCAGAGCTCAAGTGATCTTCCTGTCTCACCCTCCTGAATAGCTGGGACTATAGGCACATGCTACAACAGGCTAATTTTTCTATTTTCCATAGAGACAGGGTTTCTCTCTTGATCAGGCTGGTTTCAAACTCCTGAGCTCAATTGATCCTCTCATCTCAGCCTATCAGAGTGCTAGAGTTAATAGGCTTAAGTCACCACACCTGGCCTATTTGATTTTTACTGTGAAACTCATGCTTTTGCTGTGAACTCATTATGGTCCAGCTTCTCCTATGGGACAACATTCTGTAGTAGCACACATAATACCAGCCAGACAATGGGAGAGCTCCTCTTTCCCCAAGCAGCAAACATAAATCCTAGGCTTTAGTTGGATCGGGTCAAACAGGTCAGAAATACATGATCAGCCAGTTATTCTGGCTGAAGAGGGGAATGAAATTATGATTATCTCAGATAGTAGCTTTCATCCAGGTCAATTTGTCCTCCTACGGAACATTTAGAATATCTGAAGATACATTTGAGTCACAACAGAGCGCACACTATTGGCCTCTAGAGTCAGGGATGCTGCTAACATCCTGCAGTGCACAGAGCAGCTTCCATAGAAAGAAGCATGTGCCCCCAAATACTAGTAGTTTGGAGGTTGAGAGACCATTAGAACAAGGTTCTTAAATTGAATATACATCAGATTCACCTGGAAGCCTTGTTGGAACAGATCATTGGTTCCCATTCCCATATTTTCTGATTCAGCAGGTGGGGGTGTGTGTAGAAATTTGATTTTCTAGGAAGGTTCCAGGCACTGTTGCTGCAGCCTGTTCATAGGTCCCCCCCTGTGTCCACATAGTTCACAGTGCACAGCAGGAGCATGGCTGTGCTGTGAGATGGGCCAGCTGAATGTAACCCGGAGATGCAGCCAGGTGTACTAATCGAATAGGGAGAAAGCTGTGATTTCACCTATTTTCTACACTTGCCAAATTCTAAAGGTCATGTTTTCCTAAAATGTACTGGTAGGAAAATTGCTTCTAGTACTATTGGCTTCTCCAAAACTTCTATTTCCCCTGACCTCCATTCCTAAATCTGATACCCCCCCAAACATATATTCAAATCAAAATGAATTTGGATGTTTTAAGATGGACAGTTCTAGAAAACTACAAAATAAGCAATGAAATGTAAAGCAAAAATACATTAATACAGCACATACGTCCAGCAAGGACTCTGAGGGCAGGAACAGCCCTCTTAATTCTTCTCCTTGGGTATGTCCCAGTCCCCTGAATTATTCTTCCTCACCCACCCTGCCTCTCACTTATCCTCACTGGAAAAATGGGGAGGAGTATTCTACTACAATGACTCTATGAAGATAGGCTATAGTTGTGGAAAGGATGAAGGTGGTTTTCTTCAGAGGAGGTTAGAGCAGAAACTAGAAAAGCAGAATGGGCTCAGCACTCATAGCTCAGTGATTAGGGTGCTGGCCACATACACCGAGGTTGACAGCTTCGAACCTGGCCTGGGCCTGCCAAACAACAATGACAATTACAACAAAAAATAGCCAGGTGTTGTGGCAAGTGCCTGTATTCCCAGCTACTTGGGAGGCTGAGGCAAGAGAATTGCTTAAGCCCAAGAATCTGAGGTTGCTGTGAGCTGTGATGCCACAGCACTTTACTGAGACAGCACTCTACTGAGGGCAACATAGTGAGACTTTGTCTAAAAAAAAAAAAAGAAAAAAAAGAAAAGCAGAATGATTTTTGGCTAAGTGGGAAATAGTTGAGAAGAGGAGGAAGATCTAGAATATGAATTAAAGGGAGAAAAGGAAGGAAGAAGATGACTCTGGAAAAAGACCATCAACTTGACAGTCAGTACTCAGATCTAATTTTTACTGGGAAAATGCATTTGCAGGGAGGAGGTCTTGCCAGGGATCCACAAACAGGCAGCACTGCTCTCAAGGAACTAGCAAGGAGGAAAGGTAGAAACACCAAATAACTGCAGTGCTGTGGGTGCTGAGTACAGAGGGTGTGTGGGTGATACCAGACAGGGAGAGTTACTCCCATGGCAACAGCAGGAAAGGCCTGCTGGAGGAAGAAGCTCCTCAGCCTTTGAGGGTGAGAAAGTCCTCTAGGCAGAGACAGAGAAAGTACATGAAAATGCCCTGGTGGGCAATCTAATTATCTCCCCCAAATTATATTTAGCTTACTTCAAGAAATGGGATTGGGCAGAAGCAGAAGGAGAAAACTTTTTATTTATTTATTTATTTTTTTGAGACAGAGCCTCAAGCTGTCCCCGTGGGTAGAGTGCTATGGCTTCACTGCTCACAGCAACCTCCAACTCCTGGGCTCAAGCGAGTCTCCTGCCTCAGCGTCTCAAGTAGCTGGGACCACAGGTGCCCACCACAACGCCCGGCCATTTTTTGGTTGCAGCCATTATTGTTTGGCGGGCCTGGGCTGGATTCGAACCTGCCACCTTAGGTGTATGTTGCTGGCGCTTTAGCCGCTTGAGCCACAGGCGCCAAGCCAAGAAGAGAAAACTTTTTAAATGGAAAGCGAAAGAGAAGTCCCCATTAAGTTGCACACACCATGTTTCATTTATTGAGACACATCTTTTCTCATACTTTAATATCTAGATCACACGATTCTTACAGATTAGTGATAAATTCACAGTTTTAAATTGTCTTTGGTGTTTAGGTTATAATTGATCTCAAAATCTTAGAAAAGTCTAATTTGATAAAATAATGATGCGCATTTGAAGAAATGTGAGGAGACTGGCTCCTGGGTTGACACTGTGGGATCTTGACCCTTTGGTCTTTGATCCAAATGGAAGAGAAGATACAATAAGGACTCAAGGTGCATTCTGATAGAACCTGTTAAAACAGGTTACTTCACTTTTACTGAGTGAAATAAGCCAGCCACAAAAGCATAATTACAGCATGAGTTACTTATGTGGGGTATCTAGAATATATGAAGCAAATTCATAGATACAGAAAGTAGAGTCGTCCTGTACAGGGCCCAGGAGAGGGGAGAGGGAAACGGGGAATTGCCGTTTAATATGAATAGCTCCGAGGGATGGAAGCACTCTGGAGAGACGGCTTAATGTGAATGCACTTACTAGCACTCAGCTGTACCCTGGAAAATGGTAAAGATGGTAAATTTTGTTCTGTATATTTTAACAGCATTAAAAAATATGTCTCCATATAACAGCAGATGGGAGTTTGGTAAAAAGGATCTGGCAAAAAGATTGATGTTATATCAATTATATTGATATTATATTGATGTTATGTCAAACATCAAAAGATTGCTGTTTTATCTAAGCAGAGAAATAGATAAAATAATGGGAAAGAATGAGCATGGACAGAAAAGAAAGATTAAGAAAAAAAGAAAAAGAAAAGAAATAGGAACTCACCAGCTTCTCATATACCATAATACAAGACACAGCGAAAGGATGAATGAGGGCAGTATTATTGCTAGCCAGATCAAGGGGAAGGAGATGGGCTGTTCTGGAAATTGGCAAAGAAAAAAGATGTCACATTCCATCCCATGCCCTGAATCCCCTGGCATCCTTGAACACCTGCGTGCCAGCGTCAGCACTCACTTGCTTCCAATGTGTGGTCATCCCCACCTCCCTCTTTATATTCCTGATTCCATCCACCATCCTATGATCCTTCCAGCCCCAATCTACAGGTCCTTTATTCTTACCTCTTCCATATCTTGGCTTCTCTGTTTTATTCTTGTTGGAAGTTGTGTCCCAGAAACGAATCAGTCTCACTCTCTGCCTCTTCATCTATTAAGCCCCATTCTTCCCCAGTGACTCCCTCCATGCTTGAGGACCTCCTCCTCCCATGTCCAGCCTGGAACCTATTCTTTCTCACCCCAGTGGAGGATGATGTCCTGGCCCTCTATGCTGCCGTGCTTCACCTGGCAGGACAGGCCGGTCACCTTCCCAGCCACCACATCCAGGGTCGCTTGGAGATACCATGTCCAGTCAGCATTGGCAGGAGGTCGCTGCGCTGAGTGCCCAGCTGCTCCTGTTCACCCCATATCTACATCACCCCCATGGGCTTTGGGTAGAATCCTGAGACATGGCAGACCAGCAGCTGACGGCCAGGCCCAGGGCTGGGGCCACTGGACAGCCAGGCCTTGGGTTTTACTGGGGCAGGAAAGGACAGTGAGAGTATCTTATCAGGACTTGAATTGAAATGACAGGGACTCAGAAACACACAAGATTGGACATTGACCCCTTTCATTGCTTTGAGAAACAAGTGGTTTGTTGATTAAGTCCCTATCCTATCAGATACTGTCCTAGTCTTTGGCTCAGTGAAGTAGAGAGCAGGACTCACCTTGCCTTTGCAGCTCTGCCTTCCCTGTGTTTAGGACGCTCAAGAGAAATTGGGGGGCAGGTTTCTAACAGGAGCTTCTTCGCTGTATTTATCACTACTTGATGTTACACGAGTAGCGCACACACCTGCTGCGCTGAGCTCCCCCACTCCGGGGAAGGCACACAGGTATCATTGTGAAATCTCAGGAAATCCAGTCATCTTAAAGCTCTGCTCAGGAAGCTTACTATGGATCCCCCAGATAGGAGCTCACAGCCTGCTATGCCTTGGATTTCAAAGGGGCCTAGGTAGAAAGAAAACAGGGATTAAGTTATGAACCATGCATAGAAACAAAACCATGAGAAAAGGACCCAGGATGTTACATTTTCCCTGGGATGAAGTTCTTGGATGTGAAATGATGACCGAACCCCAATTCAGCATTTAGAGTTTTCCAGGAAGAAGAGCCTTGGGAAGCTATGAGGGATATAGTAGAAGGGGGGTGGGGAGGCAGAGCGTGATGCAGCCCAGAGCACAGCACTTCAGTGTGAGATACAGGACCACAGCAAGAGCAGTGCAGGGAGGAGATGGCTGAAGAGGTGGACCAGAGGAGGGAGCCACAGTATAGGTTACTTGGGACAGGGAGAGAATAAGGGCCCTTGAGGAGCCAGGTCCATAACATAGAGCAGAGGTTGGTTCGCTACTGGGCCTGGGTCTCTCAGAGGCGGCCAGAATCTGCAATAAGTGGTTAGGTGCAGAGTCAGAGTATGAATGCATTTGGGTAGAGCAGAAGGCAGGGGAGGAGGACCAGAAGCATTAATAATTTGCAAAAAGAGAGAGGAGAAATCTTTCTAGTTCATGGGAGTGAACTCACATTCCATCTGGAATTCACTGGCCTGCGTCTGTATTTCTTGAATAAATCCAAATAAGTAAACTTGGAATATCTTTTCCACTTCAGCAATCTCCTCTTCATTGTAGTTTCCCTTGGACCAGGGCTTCAGGAATATGGCAGTGCCTGAGTCACTGTTCAAGCCTTGAATCTGCAAATCATCCAACCAGCCTGAACCTTGATTTTTTGCCCTTGTGCTGTTGGCAAAGGATGAGATCTGGATGATCCTATAAGAGGTTGGTCCCTGGAAGCCTGTGAAGAGAAAGGGATGAGCAGGAGGGAGTGAGAAGGAATGGAAATGGAAAAGATCCAGATGACAGGAACCTGGATGCTGAAGAACAAACACGTAAAGGCTGACACATGTGACTGCCTTGGGGATTCAGTCTCCATCCCCAGCATCTGGAAAGGCAGCAGAGGGCTGGAGACCTCAGACCTTTCCTATTCAAATGCACCTGGGTAGTTCAGCCTGGTTTTACCCAACACATTTGCAACAGTGCAGGGAGCTGCCAGAGTGACTTTTACCATCCTCACTGTCAGCACCTGGGAGGAGAACAGCTAGCAATTGAAATGACAGAAGCAGCATTTCCCTGGGAGATGGAACTTTTCTCTTGTAGAGCTGGTGTTTGATGTCTAATTTCAGCAAACCTTCTCAGTAGCTGCAATGACTTCCTCTCTCTTCTAACTGACAAATCTCTTCCGCATCCAAATTGCATTTCAGAGAAAAAAATGTGCCTCCTGCAGCCCTGAGTCTTGTAGCCCGACTCTTGTCCCCCACTGCCCCAGCCCTGACTTCTAGACTTTCTTTTTCCTTCCTGCATTCCAGCTGCTCTCTGTGGCCTCAGCTTCCTTTGGACCACCATGGAAAGCCCCCAGGTGATTCTGAAAGGTCATTTCACCTTCCTAGCCTTTATTCCCATGTGTGTGGCATAAAAGGTAGAGATAAAGCAATTGCTTATCTCCCAGTCGGCTGTAACCTTGATGGAGCCTTTGGTTTGTCCACCTGACTCAGCCTTCCTCCCTCGCTGCTGCCCTCTCTTCTCAGGCCCTCTGTCACTGCTTCCTGACGTTCTCAGTGTGTCCTCTTTCTTATCTCACCCCTCCTTGTCTAATGCCCCTTATCCTCCTTTCTAGCCTGTCAGGCTGTGTGTGTGTTGATATTCACTGACATGAAGGCAGAGCTTTTAAAATGCCAAGTGTGCTGTAGAAATACCAACCCAAATCCTAGAATCAAATGTCAGTTTCTGCTGTTCATAATCCAGGCAATATTATTTTATACTTTAGCCAATGTTGAGGGGAAAATGTCACTTGCTACTGGCATATGAACTTGTCTTCAGTAGCTCTTGACTTTTGGAGTTTTGAGTAACAAATTTCCACGGCATCAGCAGAGCTCCATATGCTATATGAGCTCCAGCCTAAGTCAAAGATAACTCTAGGACAAAGTTCTGTGCACATAAGAGCCACTTTCTCCTTTTGCAATATCTCACAACCTCTGTCTACCTTTATGCCTTCCTGTCACCATATAAGGCATTAATAAGAGAGCAAGGAGATTTAATTAAAAAAAAAAAAAAGAGGGCAAGGAAGCTGCTATTTTCTCCCCCAAAGCATAGAGATGTTCTTCCTGAGAGGTCAGTTTCTGTGCTCTCTTTGTATGCCCTTTGCAAGTTATCACAATGTGTTTAGAATCCACTGAGTGAAAAATCTGTACTTTAACTAATATGTTGGCTTAAGGAGGAGGTTTTTTGTTTTTTGTTTTTTGTTTTGCAAGTGTTAGACCAAGTTTATTGAGAAAGAGAGCAAGATATATGTTTATAGACAAGATATGTTTGCCACAGAAGATGAACAGGCCTTTTGTCATAACAAAAGGCCTAAGGATGATTTTTAAATTTTCTCCAATTAGGAAAAAATACATCTACATATCATGCATAAACATACATGTACATATTAAATTTGGTGGCAAATGATTCCAAACGTAATGGGGTGTCACCAACTCATTCTGTTATGTAGACAAGAAAATGAAAAATCAGAAATGTGGCATTTGCTATTATTAGGAATAAATGATTCACAAAATGCTCATCATTCCTAATCATTAGAGAAGTGCAAATCAAACCCACCCTGAGATATGAACTAACGCCAGTGAGAATAGCCCACATCACAAAACCCAAAGCTGAAGATGTTGGTATGGATGTGGAGAGAAGGGAACACTTTTACACTGCTGTTGGGATTGCAGAGTAATACAGCTTCTATAGAAAGAATTGTGGAGAATCCTCAAGGACCTAAAAGTAAACCTTCCATTAGATCCCACAATCCCTGCATTAGGTATCTACCCCAAAGAAGAAAAACATCATTTTACCATAACGATATTTGCATTAGAATGTTTATTGCAGCTCAAATCATAATGGCCAGGTGTGGAATCAACCCAAGGGCCCATTAACCTATGAATGGATTGATAAACTATGGTGGATGGGTATCATGGAATACTATTCAGCCATAAAAAGATGGAAACTTTATATGTTTTGTATTTACCTGGATGGAGCTTAAGCACATTCTCCTTAGTAAAGTATGACAAGAATGAAAAAATAAGTATCCATTGTACTTAATACTAATGTGAAATCAAGCAACTATACACCAAATACTAATACACCTAATTAGAAAGTCTGGAATAGTTTTCCAAATTTCAAAGTTTGTATCTCTCAGCAACATTCTCAGATTATAATACCTAATAGAATCTAATCCACTTTCAGGGGATCAGCCATAGACAACAGCAGAGACTTAACATTAAGTGTAATCAACATGAATATTATTATTTTTTAATAAGCCATTTATTTTGGGTAGAACACTCAATAGAGAATTCAGGGAAAGCTGGTAGACAACCTGTATTATTTTCCATTAAAATGCAAGAGCAAGACCTCCAAAGTTGAATTGATGTGAACTAAATGTCAAGTGTTTCTCACTTTCAAAAATAATCCGATGAGTTAGCAGGGCACAAAAGACTATCACAACACTAGTCCCACACTCACCAAATTTTAAAAGAACATAACCCTAAAATATCACAAGAGTAATTTAGATAAAATTATTTCATCAGAAGAGAGTATTCAGTGTCACCCAAGGCCATGTTAGAATCTGAGTTAAGCCTGAGGGAAGGAAGGTAGAGGGACAAATCTTGGTTTCAGCTTTAACAAGATGTCAGTAAGTCTGTGCCACATATGTGCAGAATGCACATGACAATGCAAATGATAAGCAGAGTCTTTCTAGAGGACAAAGATACTTATTTGGGAATAGAGCATAGCAGTGGAAATATAGGTGATGAAGTCAACTATATATGTATATTCAGGGAGGTATAGGAAGAGGAATTTTTAAAGAAAACCTGAGGATTACAAAATTGTTCGGAAATAATTATACATATTTAGAAAGATTAATAATAAGGACGATGGCCATCAGAGGTGGGACAGGCAGCTTTTGCACAGATGTCATTGCAGAAATATTTTTGTGTAAGTTTGTGATGCCCTTTGTGCAAAGCCCTGGGTATTCAGAGTCTTTGTTGATAATTTTTGTTATTAGGCAGTAATCAGGAAAGCCCTCTCTGCATGACCTTCCCCAGGTCTATCTACTATTATTATCTTTTTACACTGTGACTCCATTTTGAGTCTGACAACTTTTATAAGAAGATGACTACAAGTTTAAACTCAATAAGGAAAATTTTCCAACAAAAGGAGGGTGTTGGAAATATTCAAATATATTTGAGAGAAAAATCCACCTTATACAATTTGGCTTCTCTCAGAAACAGCAGCAATTGAAACAGGGTGAAAGATTTAGAAATTAATCGTGTTTGCAAGTTATATTCTTTCTCAGAGTCTATGCAGTGTCTCCTACTTTCTGGCTGTTTCAAAAATACAGAAAATACGTGTTGGGTCTCAGAAAACAGCACCCCAAATAAAGAACTCAGCAGCATCCTCAGAAGCAATTTTTTCTTTGATTTTTGTCCTCTTGTGTCTCAATCTCTTTCTCCCTGGAGGTTTGGCATATTGGAATATCTCTTCCCCAGGGGGTTCATAAAAACCAGAACCCCTTTTCTTGATTGCCAACTTTAAAATGTAAAAATTGGACATAAAGTATCTGACCTACACTTTTTGGCTGTAAGACATAAGACTCCCCAGTCCAGACAGCCTTCTGCCCTGCACCCAAAAGGAAGGAATGAATGCTCACAGGGACGAGAGGAATCTGGAAATATAGGTCTTGCTGGGTTTCCCCATTCAGTTTATTAGCATTAGATCAGCTTCTTTTTGTTCAATCATATTTCTACATAGCTGTCCATAGTAAGTTGGTTTCTACTCTATTTTTGAGTTGATGTTGGTATATGGTGGGAGATGGGGTCTAATTTCATTCTTTTGCATATAGATATCCAGTTTTCTCAGCACCATTTATTTATTTATTTTATTTTATTATTATTTTTTAAATCATAATTTTATTTTATTTTTTTTTGATTTATTTTTTATTTTTATTTATTTTTTTTATTGAATGGTAACTGTGTACATTGATGCACTTTGGGGGTACAGTGTGGTGTTTTCATACACAATCCAAGACACTTCC
>NW_003852486.1:2348752-2359094 GCF_000181295.1 Otolemur garnettii | reverse complement strand
CTTCATAGATTCTGATTCCAACCAGTTTTTCTTCCTTTGTTCAGGAGCCTCTGACCAGGGTTGCTACCAGTCGGCCATCTTCCCAGAATCCCTCAGCACCATTTATTTAAGAAGGTTTGCTTTACCCAGTATGTGTTCTTGGAAAATTTGTATAAAGCCACTTCATTATGTAAATACATGGATTTATTTCTGGTTTCTCTATTTTGTTCCATTTGACTATGAGTCTGTTTTATCCCACCACCATACTGTTGTGATGAGTATAGTTTTGTAGTATATTTAAAAATCAGGTAATGTGATTCCTCCAGCTTTCTTGTTTTTGCTCATGATTACTTTGACTATGAGGGTCTTTTGTGCATGCATACACATTTTATGATTTATTTTTATTTTGCCAAGAATTTCAATGGGATCTTGATAGGGATGGCATTGCATCTGTAGAGTGCTTTGGGTAGGATCATCATTTTAACAATATCAGTTCATTTGATTCACCACCATGCCGCACTTTTCCACTTTTGGTATGCTCTTATATTTCTTTCATCAGTGTTTTTTATTTGTTGTTGTAGAGGTCTATTACCCCCTTGGTTCAATTTATTCTTAAGGGTTTTGTTTTGTAGCTATTGTAAATATGAATGATTTCTTGATTTCTCTTGCAGCTAGTTTGTTATTGTATAGAAATACTACTGCTTTTTCTATGTTGATTTTGTAACCTGAAACATTACTGAATTTGTCTAACAGTTCTAAGAGACTTTTGGAGGCATCTTTAGGTTTCTCTGTATATAAAATTATCTTGTCCACAAAGAGGGGTAATTTGAGTTCTCTAATTTGGATGCTGTTTATTTCTTTGTCTTGCCTCATTGCTCATTTCTGATACTCTGAAATTAGGGTTGTGAAGATGAGCATCTTTGTCTTGCTCCAGTTTTTAGAGAAAGGTCTTTCACCTTTTCCCCATTCAGCATGATATTTGGTGTGGGGTTGTCATATAGGGCCTTTATTATGTTGAAGTATTATGTTTGCCCATGCCTAGTTTGTTGAGAATTTTTATCAGGAAGGGCTGTTGAATTTTGTGAAATGGTATTGTTCATTTATTATGATGATCATGTGTTTTTTTGCTTTTCATTCTGTTGGGATGATGCTATTTTGGTTGCCATAGCCTTGTTATATAGCTTGAAGTCTGATAAAGTGATGCTTACCTATTTTTCCTTTTTGCTTAAGGTATTTGGGTATTTGTTTCCTTTCTGGTTCCATACAGTCCGTGAAAAGGACATTGGGATTTTAATATGGATTGCACTGATTCTGTAGATCACTTTGGGTAGTATAGACATTCTAACAATGTTGATTCTGACAATCCATGAACCTGATATGCTTTTCCTTTTATTTATATGCTCTGATATTTCCTTCCTTAGTAAGTTTTCATTCTCTCCATGGAGGTCTTTACCTCTTTTGTTAAATATCTTTTGGTATTGGTTAAACGCCCTTCTAGGTGCTTCATTGTTTTTGTTGTTATTATGAAAGTAAATAAGTCTACGATTTCATTCTCAGCTTGACTGTTGTTGGTGTATAAGAATGCTATTGATATGTGTACCTTGATTTTGTAGCCTGCCAAATTCATTTATAAATTTTTGGAGCCTCTCAGTGTAATCTTTGTGGTTTTCTAGATATCAGAGCATATCTTCAGGAACGAGAGATAGTTTGGTTTCTTCTGCCCCTGTTTGGATGTCCTTGATCTCCTTCTCTTATCTGGGTGTTCTTGCTGGGACTTCCAGCACTGTGATGAATGGAAGTGGCATAGGTGGAAACCTTGTTTAGTTCCAGATCTGAGCAAGAATCCTTTCAATTTTCTCCCATTCTGTATGATGTTAGCAGTTGGTTTGTCATTTATGGCTTTTATAATTTTGAAGTATGTTCTATCTATGCCTATTTTGTTAAGAGTTATTGTGAAAGGCTGCTGAATTTTGTTTACTGCTTTCCTTTGTCTATTGAGATGATTATATGGTCTTTGTGTTGACTTCTGTTTATGTGTGAATCATGTTTATAGATTCACATATGTTGAACTATACTTACCTCCCTGGAAGTCATGATAGATTACCTTTTGATGTGCTGCTGAATTTGGATTTAAAGGAGCAGGGGAAGTAGGAAAGGTTGTAGTGCAGAAATTAGAAGATAAAAGCAAAAGCAAAGACAGTTCTTTCAAGCAACAATAAGACCTGGAAATAATGCCTGTGAAGTTACTTAAAAAGTGGATTATATACTTTGGAAAAAGGGAAAACAACCAGTGATGTAGAAACAACAAAAGAATGTATTGTCAAATTTGTAGGATGCTTAGACCTCAATAATGTTTCAAAGAACAAACAACTGCCTCTTTCAACTAGAACCAGAACTGACCAGCAGCATGAATTACCCTTTAACTTAACAGAAGCACTTCACACAACAATTCTAAAGGGAAAAAATATTTATGATTCAATTGCTTTGGAGAAATCATGATACTACTGTTTAAGTACAGGTTTTTTTTTTTTTAGAAACTGTTTCTTTTTCTTTCTTTCTTTCTTTTTTTTTTTTTTTTTTTTTTTTTAGTTTTTGGCTTGGGCTGGGTTTGAACCCACCATCTCTGGTATATAGGACTGGTGCCCTACTCCTTGAGGCACAGGTGCCGTCCATCAGTACAGGTTTTATATACCATTCCGTTCATCACAGAAGGTTTTCTTTGCTCTGAAAAGTTATTCACTTTGGGTACTTTTGGGAACAACAAGAATAGATTTCTTTAGCCAGTTTCATGATAAATGTCATGAAGTTGGACCTAACTGGGTACAATTTGTGAGTGTGTATACAGACAGTGCACCTTCCATGACAGGAAAACATGAAGGGCTTATTGTACAGATAAAAAAAAGATAAACAGATACAGATGCTTTCATTTCTTTTCATTGTACCTTGCATCAGCAAAATCTCTGTGCTAAAGCTTCTACTTTAAGTAACACTTTGAAACAAGTTACAAGTATTCTTAACTATATTTGTGCTAATGCTACATGAGATTATTGGTTTCCTAATATGCTAACGTTGAATGGTGACGTATTCAGTGTGGATTTGTGTTATCATTCTAAAGTGCATTGGCTATTGCAGGTACAGGTGGCAGCCAAAACTTTACCTGTGTGAAAAGTGACAGTCAAATTTTATGAAGAATAGAATCAGCAATGTAAATTACTGAAAACAGATTTCAGCAAGAATGTGGCATTTCTGCGTGATATCATGTCAAATCACAATGATTTGGATATTTATTTTATGGTAAAACTAAGGCAAAAAATCTAAGCATTTCAAAAACAACTATCTTTTTTTTCCAAAACATTTCTTTTTCAAAATGACATTTTGGTTGAACATTTTCCCCAGTTATAAAAGGTCAGTGATGAGCTGGATGTCATATGTGAATCACATGAGGAATTAACAGCTATTACAGACAGATTAATCGAAGAATAGAACAAAAGTTTCACTGAGTTTGAAAGTCATGTTCTAATAGTCAAATTAGCATTTCAACCTCACCTAGCTGGTATCACCAGAAGCACCTAAATAATAATGGAGAACTGAGCTCTAAGTAGATGACATTGAAGTCACTGATGCTTAGAAGGACATAATTGAAATATAGAAAATGCAATAGAACATCTACTCCTTTTGTAACATGCCTAAAAATGCTTTCTTGCTTTTCAACCACTTCTTGCTGCAAATCTACATTCTCCTACCTAACCCCAAACAAGACACCCTTACGGTCACTGATGACTGAGAGCCACTAGAAGATCAGTTGAAACTGCAGCCCTTCATCTTCAATCAGAGACTCAGATGAGTTCCAACAATAGCAGACACAACAAAGTCATTAAAAGATTAGTTAACTTTAAACTTAACAAATAGTTTTCATTTGTTGAAATTATTATGTGCACAGTAGTTTGATGTTTACAATATTGTACATTTTAAAGTATATCTCATTGAAGCTCCTTGATGTGGCCTTATTTGATTATAGGTAAGTTAGTGCATCCTTAATGAACAGGTTCCCCACTTCCGATCCAGGTAATGGATGGAGATTATCAAATGTTATATACCTCTTATGAGATATACCCAGTGTAGTAAAATTTGAATCTGATCACATCACAAATCAACAACTAGTAGGATTAAGGGCATAACATGGCATCATAGCTGTTAAATCAACAAAATCCAGACTGCAGATAATTATTGATACTTAAGAAGAAGAAGGATGTAATGTCTTCAAAAGGAAATTCTAGGGTAAGAGGGGAGAAATTTATAGACTAAAAGAGATCCATGAGAAATGTCGACTAATTTTAATGCATTCCAATTCAATGTATTAATTATAGAAAATAATTTATGAGACTGTTGTGAAACATTTGAGTGCTGATTAGATATTTAATGATACTAAGGAATCTTAAATTTATAGACAGCATAATGTAATTATTGTTATACTTAAAAATTATATTTTAGAAATACATGTTGAAACATTCATGGATGAAATATGATATCTGAAATTTATTTCAATTATGAGTGGACATACTTTTCAATGCTGTGTCAGGAACAGAATTGAAATGGGGATTGAAATTGGTGATTCCTGATTGTGCTTTGTCTTTGCATGCATAATATTACTAATTAAAAACCTGAAAAGGAGTCATTCAGTATCTGTGGTTTCAAGTCACTTAGCAGGTGGCTCAGGAAACAGCCACCTGCAGATGAACTATTGCGATATTGCAGTGCTTATATTCAAGTAGCCCTTATTTTGCTTAATGGTGGCATGAAAGCACAAGGGTAGTGATGTTGGCAATCAAACATGCTGAAGAGAAGCTATAAAGTGCTTTCTTTATGTGAAAAGGTGAGAGATTTGCTCAATACAGAAGGAAAACAAAATGTATGCTGAGGTTGCTAAGCTCTTCAGTAAGAATGAGTCTTCTATCCATGAAATTATGAAGAAAAACAAATTTATGCTTGTTTTGTTGCTGCATCTCAACCTGTAATAGGTATGTTCACAGCTTAGGAACACTACTTCATGAAGATGGAAAACATGAACAATTGACAGCAGTTGGGTTTGGTACTGTCTGGGGTTTCCAGCACCCAAGGGGGTCTTGGAACATACCCACCATGGATAAGGGCAAACTAATGTTCATTAATATATTGGTAAGAATCACACAAACACATATACACACACATGCATTCTCTCACAAAAATAGTTTGGAAATCCTTGTGTTTTGTGGTTGAAGATTTATTTCAGAAAGTCATTCATGTAGTGCTCATAGTGATACTGAATTTCTCTTCATGGTATTCTTGCTCTAGGGAATCATCTGAATTCACAGAATTTCACTCAGGTAAGTGAAAGTGATAGTTTTCTAGTTTATTTAGTTTATATAAGATAGGAAAGCTTCCAGTACAATGAAGGGGGTCCCTAATGGGTTGTTATATAGCTTGGCTGTTTAGTGGATTGTAAGACTTACCTGCCTACAAAACCCTTGTTGGTAAACAGTGATTGGTTCCTAGGAGTCTGGATATCCTAGGAGTCCAAGTCTTTGATTTGCCTTTTACTCATACCAGAGTGCTTTGTTCCCCCAATCCAGTGAGGAAGTCCTTCCCCTGGCAGCCCTGCCCAGCAGTAGCCAGTGTCAGTGACCAAGGGCTACTGACAAAGGCTGCACAGGTCACGTGGGCACTATGTGGTGGCCACGAAACCTCCCACTGGGGACCCTCCAGACTTGCCGACTGACCACCCCTTCTTCTTCAGGCCCCTTTTCCCTGTTTCTGCTTAAAGCCCTTTGACTCCTATCAATAGTAAAAGTAATGAGAAAATTTAGGTTTATCAAGGTAAGGACACTAAGAGGAAAATCATAAGTTCAAGAAACACTATTGAGGGATCATAATTTGGGAATAGACAGAATAAGAGGAGCGAAGAAAACACAGGAAAACAGAGAAAAGATATGAGAAAATATGAAAACCTGGCTCAAGACATCAGTGATCACAATAATATCAGAATTTGCAAGCAACTAAAAATTCAATCTCAATTGGTTTAAAAGGAAAAATGAAACTTATTAGGTTCTTATAACTACCTGAAATAACCAGAGATCATTCATGTCTCAGGGGCAGTTGATTCAGGCTTTGGCTCTATTATTATTTGCTTTTCCTATGGCACAAAATTCTATTGCAATTTTGAGCTGTGCGCACATGACACCAGCCAGATAACGAGAGAACTCCACTATCTTCAAGCAGCAAATGTAAATCCTAAGCTTCAGTTGGATCAGGCCAAAAAGGTCGGAAATACATGATGAGCCAATTATTCTGGCTGAAGAGGGGAATGAAATTATGATCATTACCTTAGATCATGGTTTTCATCTGGGTCGGTTTGTCCTCCTAGGGAACATTTAGAATGTCTGAAGATATATTTGACTCACAACTGAGCACACACTGTTAACCTCTAGTGGGCAGAGTCAGGGATGCGCTAACATCCGACAGTGCACAGAGCAGTTTCCACGGCAAGAAACATGTGGCCCAAAATACCAGTAGTGTGGAGGCTGAGAGACCATTAGAGCACAGTTTTCAAATTGAATATACATCAGATTCACCTGGAAGCCTGGTTGAAACATCATTGGTGCCCATTCTCATATTTCTGATTCAGCAGATTGGGGTGAGGGGTAGAAATTTTATTTTCTAGGAAGGTTCCAGGCACCGTTGCTGCAGCCTGTTAATAGTTCACCCCCTGTGTCCATACTGTTTACAACACACAGCAGGAGCATGGCTGTACTGTAAGATGGGCCGGCTGAATGTAAACCTGAGATGTAGCCAGGTGTAACTAATACAAGGGGGAGTAAGCTGCAATTTCACTCATTTTCTACCCTTGTCAAGTTCTACAGACCATGCTTCCTAAAATGAACAGATAGGAGAATTGCTTCTAGTACCCCGGGCTTCTCCAAAACTTCTCTTTCCCCTAACCTTCCTTCCTAAGCCCTAAAGATATATATTCAAACCCTCAGGACTCTTACTATTTTAATCAAAATGAATTTGGATGTTTTAAGATGGACAGTTCTAGAAATCTTCAAACTAAGCAATGAATAAATTGAGATGTAAAGCAAAAATACATTGATACAGCACAGACATCAAGCAAGGACCCTGAGGGCAGGAAGAGCCCTATTAATTCTTTTTCTTGGGTTGAAGTCCCAGTCCCCTGAACTATTCTTCCTCACCTACCCTGCCTCTCACTCATCCTTACTGGAAAAATGAGAACCAGTATTCTACCACAGTAATTCTTTGAAGGTAGACTATAGTTACAGTAAGGACATGGGTGATTTTCTTCAGAGGAACTTAGAGTTGAAACAAGAAAAGCAGAATGATTTTTGGTGAAGTGAAATATGGTAAGAAGAGGAAGATCTAGAATATGAACAAAGGAGAGAAAAAGAAGGGAGGAGACGACTCTGGAAGAAGACCATCAACTTGACAGTCAGCACTCAGATAATTTTTACTGGGAAAATGCATTTGCAGGGAGATCTTGTCAGGCAGCTCCACAAACAGGCAGCATTGCCTCAAGGAACTTACAAGTAGAAAAGGGAGACCCAGCAAATAACTGCAGTGCTGTGGGTGCTGAGTACAGAGGGTCTGTGGGTGATACCAGACAAGGAGGGTTACTCCCATGGCAGCAGCGGGAAAGGCCTCCTGAAGGAAGAAACTTCTCAGCTGGGCTTTGAAGGTGAGAAAGTCCTCCAGGTAGAGACAGAGAAAGTACATGAAAATGCCCTGCTGAGCAATACAATTATCTCAGCACATGCACATTGAGTTTACTTTGAGAAATTATAGTTAGGCAGAAGCAGAAAATGAAACTTAAAAAAATAGAAAGTCAAAAGAAATCATTATTAAGTTGTATATGTCATACTTCTTTTATTCTGAGACACGTTATTCCTCACATTTTAATATATAAGACATGGATCATACTATTCATACAGACTTGTAACATATTGACTGTTTTAAATCCTATTCTACTGGTAATGCAATTATAATTTATTTTGCAATGAACAGAAAGTCCACTTTGATAAAATATGGCAATCATTTGATGAAATGTGATGAGACTGACTCTTGGGTTGACACTGTGGGATGCTAGGCTTCTTGGTCCTTATTCCAAATGGAAGAGAAGACATGATGAGGACTCAGGGGATATCTTGATATGACCTGTTAAAACCACATGATACAGGGCTCTCCATAAGAGATATTTGTACACCTGTGTTTATAGCAGTATTATCCACAACAGGTCAAGGTGGAGGCAAGTGCAGTGAGCACAGATGAATGAATGGATGATCTGAATGTGTCAGGGCCACAAAAGAAGGGAACCCTGTCACAGGCTATAACAGAGATGATCATTGGGGATCTTATGTTAAGTGAAATAAACCAGTCACAAAAAGTCAGTTACCATATGTGGGCATGAGTCCACCTACATGATGCATCTAGAGTTGGCAAATTCATAGATACAGAAAGTACCATGTTCCTGTCTAGAGGCTGGGGATGGGGGATGTGAAAAACTTCTGTTTAGTAGGAATAGAGTTTCAGTTCTGAAGGATGGAAGAGCTCTGGAGATTGTTTCATAACAATGTGAATGCACATTATAGCACTCAACTACACTCAAAAAAAATGGTCAAGATGGTAAATTTTGTCTTGTGTTTTTTTTTTAAAGGATTAAAATAACATATCTCCATATAAAGGATGTGGAAATGGTCTTCTGGACAGATTGTGACTAAAGCAATGAAATAGATAGTATGATGGAAAAGAGTGAGGGCATGGTCAGAAAGAAAGATTAATAAAACCCCAAAACTCACCTGCGCTTTATATGCCATAGTGCAACACATAGCAAAAGGATGATGGAGGGCACTAAAATTGCCAAACAGATTAAAGCAATAGAGATGGGTGGTCCTGAGAATTGGCAAAGGAAAAAGAATGTCATGTCCCATCCCATGCCCCAAATTGTCTGGCATGCTTTGGACACCTATGTGCCAGTGCCACCACTAGCCAGCTTTCAATGTGTGGTCATCCCCACAGCCCTCTTTATATTCCGATTCCATCTATCCATTCTATGAATGGAGGACTTTTATCCCAATTCCACAACCTATAGGTCCTAAATTATTACCTATTCCATATCTTGCTTCCTCTGTTTTTATTCCTGTTGGAATTTGTGTTCCAAAAATGGATCAGTCTTTCTCTCTCTTCCCCTAATCTGTGAAGCCCTATCCTTCCCCAGTGCTTCCTTCCCTGCCCGAGGACCTCCTTCTCCCATGTCCAGCTTGGAACATGTTCTTCTTTCTCACCCCAGTGGAGGACGATGTCCCGGCCCTCTAGACTGCTATGCTTCACCTGGCAGGACAGGCCGGCAGCCTCCCCAGACGCCACGTCCAGGGTTGCTCGGAGATACCATGTCCAGTCAGCACTGGGGAGGAGGTCGCTGTGCTGAGTGCCTGGCTGCTCCTGCTCACCCCGCATCCACATCACCCACACGGGCTTTGGGTAGAATCCTGAGACATGGCAGACCAGCAACAGACGGCCAGGCCCGGGACTGGGGCCACTGGACAGCCAGGCCTTGGGCTTTGCTGGGGCAGGAAAGGACAGTGAGAGTGTCTTATCAGGACTTGAACTGAGATGACAGGGACTCAGAAAGCCATAAGGTTGGACAGTGACCCCTTCCATCACTGTGGGAACCAAGTAACTCTCTGATGAGCCACTGTCCTTCTTAGTTATGTCCTGGTATTGAGCTCAGAGCAGGTGGTGGGAAGGGAAGTAGAGAGCAGGACTCACCTTGCCTTTGCAGCTCTGCCTTCCCTGCATTGAGGACACTCAAGAGGTATCGAGGGCAGGTTTCATATAGGAGCTTCGTCCCAGTGTCAATGATACCTTGATATTCCATGATTAGTGTGCAGGCCTGCTGGGCCCTGCTGCCCCCCTCTGGGGAAGGCACACAGGTATTATTGTCAAAGCTCAGGAAATCCAGTCCTCCTACACCACCACTCAGGAAGCTTGTTACGGATCCCCCAGGCAGTAGCTTACAGCCTGCTATGCCCTGGATCTCAAAGGGGTCTGGATAGAAAACAGAAAACAAATTATAAAACATGAATAAAAAGTAAAAAGTATTTAAGAAATGAGTATAATTGTGATGGATGTGTTACTTAATTCAATGTAAGCATTTCACATTGTATATTGAAGCAGTATCCTCGACCTCATAAATGCAGCAATGTACAAAGTTATGATTTAATGAAAAATAATATATAAAAAAAGAACAGGAATGGAAGAAAAAGTATCCAATGTACACAGCCCTTCTATGAAACTAATATATACTTCTCAAATGAAA
>NW_003852486.1:2342806-2348471 GCF_000181295.1 Otolemur garnettii | reverse complement strand
AAAAAAAAAAAAAGAAAAAGTATGAGAAGAGGACCTAGGATGTTAGATTTTGGTTGACATGAAGTTCTTAGATGTGAAATGATGAGCCAATCCCTAACTATAGCTTTTAGAACTTTCTAGAAAAAATAACTTTGGGAAGGTGTGAGGGGTATAGTAGAAGTGGGGGGGGGTGGAGGCAGAGCATGATGCAGCCCAGACCATAGCACTTCAGCGTGAGACACAGGACCACAGTGAGAGCAGTGCAAGGAGGAGATGGCTGAAGAGGCGGATCAGAGGAGGGAGCCACAGTGCAGGTCACTCAGAACAGGTAGGGAATAAAGGCCCTTGAGGAGCCAGGTCCACAAGGACAAAGCAGGGGTTGATAACATGGAGCCTTGATCTCTCAGAGGGGCCAGAATCTGCAATATGGTGTGAGGTGCAGAGTCAGAAGGAGGGATGGCTCTAGATGAGCGTGTGCATACAGTTGGGGAGAGCAGAAAGAGGGAGGAGGATCAGAGGCATTAGTAATTTGCATAAAGAGAGAGAAGAAAGCCCTTCAGAGTCTTTTCAATTTAGCGTTTTGAACTCACATTCCAACTGGAATTCATTGATACGCGCCTGTATTTCTTGAATAAATCCAAATAAGTAGACTCGGAATAGTTCCTCCACTTCAGTAACCTCCTCGTCACTGAGGTTGCCCTTGGACCAGGGCTTCAGGAATATGGCAGTGCCCGAGTCACTGTCCCAGCCGTGAATCTGCAAATCATCCAACCAGCCTGAACCTTCATTTTTTGCCCATGTGCTGTTGACAAAGGATGAGATCTGGATGACATGGTAAGAGCTTGGTCCCTGGAAGCCTGTGAAGAGAAGGGGACAAGCAGGAGGGAGTGAGACGGAATGGAAATGGAAAAGATCCAGATGACAGGAACCTGGATGCTGAAGAACACATAAAGGTTGACACATGTGACTGCCCAGAACTTCAGGCTCCATCTCCAAGACCCAGAGAGGCAGAAGCAGGCTGGAGACCACAGGGCTCAGACCTCTCTTTTCTTAGTGAACCTGGGTACTGCAGCTTTCCTTTATCCAATACTCCCGTAATCTTGCTGGGAGCTGCCAGAGTGACTCTTACCATCCTCACTGTCAGCACCTGGGAGGAGAATAGTTAACAATTGAAATGGAAGAAGCAGCATTTCACAGGGAGATGGAACTTTTCACTTGCAGAGCTGATGTTTGATGTCTGATTTCAGCAAACCTTCTTCTCAGTAGCTATAGTGACTTCCTCTCTTTTCCAACTGACAATTATCTTCCGCCTCCAAATTGTGCTTTAGTGAAAAAAAAGTGCCTCCCACATCCTGGAGCTTTATAGCCTGCCTCTCGTCACCCCACCCCTTTCTCTTTCCTCCCTGACTTTCAGCTGTTCTGTGTCCTCAGCTTCCTTTAGATTACCATGAAAAGCCCCTATGTGATTCTGAAAGGTCATTTCACCTTCCTCCCCTTTATTCCCACGTGTGTAGGTTAAGAGGGTGATGTAAAACAATTGCTTATCTCCCAGTCTGCTCTAACTTAGATGGAGCCTTTGGTTTATCCACCTGACTCAGCCTTTCTCCCTCCCTGCTGCCCTCTCTTCTTAGTCCCTCTGTCCCTGCTTCCTAAGATTCTCAATGTCTCCTCTTTCTAATATCGCCCCTCCTTGTCTGATATTCCTTACCCTCCTTTATAGTGTGTGTGTTGATGATATTCACTTAGCTGAATGAAGAGCCTTTATGATGCCATGTGTGCTGTACACCCAAATCCCAGAATCAAATGTCATAGATACCATCATTCATAATCCAGGCAATATTATTTTATACCTTAGCTAATGTTGAGGGGAAAATAGCACTTAGTACCAGTATATGGCCTCTACAGTAACTCTTGGCCTTTGATGTTTTTTTGATTTTTAATTTTAATTTTAATTTTAATTTTTTTGAGACAGAGCCTCAAGCTGTCACCCTGGGTAGAGTGCCGTGGCATCAGAGCTCACAGCAACCTCCAACTTCTGGGCCCAAGCGAGTCTCCTGCCTCAGCCTCCCATGTAGCTGGGACCACAGGCGTCCACCACAACTCCCAGCTATTTTTTGGTTGCAGCTGTCATTGTTGTTTGGTGGGCCTGGCTGGATTTGAACCTGCTCCCTTAGGTGTATGTGGCTGGTGCCTTAGCCACTTGAGCCACAGGCGCCAAGCCTGGTGTTTTTTTAAACAAGCGTCCAGGAGACAAGCAGAACTCTGGAGGTTGTGCTCTGTGCACCTCTCACCTATGTCAAAGGTGCCTCTTTCAACAAGATTCTATAAGCAGTAGAGCCATATTTTCCTTTTCTACTATCTCAAAACTCTGCCTACATTTATGCCTTTCTATCAACACATAAGGCATTAATATGGAGCCTAGAAGGGATCATCTCCTATCTCCTCTTTCTATGCCTTTTGCAATATTTTTTTAATTTAATTTTTTTTTTTTTTTTGAGACAGAGTCTCACTATGCTGCCTTCGGTGGAATGCCGTGGTGTCACAGCTCACAGCAACCTCAAACTCTCGGGCTTAAGTGATTCTCTTGCCTTAGCCTCCCAGGTAGCTGATACTACGTGTGCCTGCCTCAATGCCTGGCTATTTTTTTAATTGTAGTTGTCGTTGTTTTTAGCAGGCCTGGGCCAGGTTCGAACCTGCCAGCCCCAGTGTATGTGGCCGGCGCCCTAACCACGGAGCATGGACACTGAGCCAGCATTTTACAAATTTTGAAAATGTGTTTAGAATCCACTGACTGAAAAATTCACACTTTAACTAATAGGTTGGTTTAAGTATGATGTTTTATTGCCATCATAAGATGAAATTTCTTGAGGAAGAAAAAGGTTCATAGAGCAAGAGCAAGTCATAGTTATAGGCAAGATATGTTTGCCAGAAAGGAAGAACAAAAGATATCATGACAAAACATATCATAACAAAAAGACCTAAGTATGATTTTTGAGTTTTCTCCAATTGGGAAAAAATTATAAATTTGTATAAATCTACATATCATGCATAAATATGGTGGGAAATGATTCCAGATGGAAGGAGGTGTCACTACCTCATTCTATTATGTAGGGGAAAATGAAAATAAGGAACTGGCATTTGTTATTCTCAGAAATGACTGGTTCACAGTATTAATAAGAGTAGCCTCTAAAGTTGCAACTGATACGAACCAAATGTCAAGTATTCTTCACTTTCAAAAATAATCCAGTGGGTTAGCAGGGCACAAATTACTATCACTAAATTCTTCAATATGTGATAGAATCTAATCCTCTTTTTGGGATCAGTCATAGAGAATAACAGAGACTCAACATTAGTTGTCATTGACATGAACATTCCTTTTTCTTCATAAGCCTTTTATTTTGAGTAGAACATGCAATGCAGAATTCAGGGAAAACTGGTAGACAACCTGGATTATTTTCTATTAAAATGCAAGAGGAAGATCTCCAAAGTTGAATTGTGAACTAAATATCAAATGTTACTCACTTTAAAAGATAACCCCAAAGAGTTAGTAGGGCACAAAAGACTATCACAACACTTGCCCCATACTCACTAAATTTTTGAAGAAGGGAACCCTAAAATATGACAACAGAAATTCAGATAAAATTATGTCATCATGTTAGAATCTGAGTTGGGCCTAAAAGAAGGAAGATAGAGGGAGAGATCTTGCTTTCAATTACAACAGGAGTTCAGTACGGCTGTGCCATATATGTGCAGATTGTCAACACAGATGACAAACAGAGAGTCTCTTTAGAAGACAAAGATATTTATTTGGGAATAGAGCACAGCAATGGATATACAGGTGTTGTAGTAAAATGTATGTGCATATTTAGGGAGGTATAGAAAGACAAATTATTAGTTTATTTATTTATATTGCTTGGAAGTTCATTGAGGGTACAAAGAATTAGGTTATACTGATTGCATTTGTTAGGTAAAGTCCCTCTTACAATTGTGTTCTGCCCCCAAGAGCTGTGCCATACACCATGACCCTTGAACCCCCTCCCTCCTCTTCTCCCCCTGCTCCCTCATTCCCCTACCCCCCACCATGTATTAGGTTATCTACTGCCTTCATATTAGAATCGAGTACATTAGATTCTTGCTTCTCCATTCTTGTGGTGCTTTACTAAGAAGAATGCCTTCTATCTCAATCCAGGTTAATACAATAGATGTAGTCTCCATCTCTTTTAATGGATTCTATGTATATACAATAGTATTCTATGATATATGTATACCACAGCTTGTTAATTCATTCCTGAGTTGGTGGGCATTTCGATTATTTCCACATCTTGGTGATTGTAAATTGAGCTGTGATAAACAGTCTAGTGCAAATGTCCTTGTGATAAAATGAACTTTTTCCTTCTGGGTAGATGCTGAGTAATGAGATTGCAAGATCAAATGAGAGGTCTAATATGAGTTCTTTGAAGATTCTCCATACTTCCTTCCAAAAAGGTTGTATTAGTTTGCAGTCTCACCAGCTGTGTAAAAGTGTTTCCTTTTCTCCACATCCAAGCCAGCACCTGCAGCTTTGAGACCTTGTGATGTGGGCCATTCTCACTGTGGTTAGGTGATATCTCAGGGTGGTTTTTCATGTTTGTTAGCCATTCATCTGTCTTCTTTAGAGAAAATTCTATTCATGTTTCTTGCCCAGTGATGGATGGGATTGTTAGCTTTTTTTGTTAATTAATTTTAGTTCTTTATAGATTCTGGTTATCAAGCCTTTGTCAGATTTGTAACATACAAATATCTTTTCCCATTATGAAGGTTTTCGATTTGCTTTGGTTATTGTCTCCTTAGCTGTACAGAAACTGTTCAGTTTAATTAAGTCCCGTTTATTTATTTTTGTTGTTGCTGGAGTTTCCATGAAAGACTTCCTCAAAAAACCTTTCCCCAGGTCAACATCTTCAAGAGTTTTTCCCACATTTTTGTTGTTTCATGCCTTCATTTTCAATCTTTTATCCATCTTGAATCAATTTTTGTAAGTGGTAAAAGGTGTAGGTCCAGTTTCAGTCTTTTACATGTGATTATCCAGTTCTCCAACCACAGTTTATTGAGTAGGGATTCTTTTCTCCAGTGTATGCTTTTGTTTGGTTTGTCAAAGATCAGGTGGTAAGATTCTAGTTTAATCTTATGGTTTTCTAGTTGATTGCAAATGTCTATGTCTCTATTTTTGTGGCAATTTCATGCTGTTTTGATCACTATGGACTTGTAATGCAGCCTAAAGCCCAGATAGGGTGATGTCCCCAGCTTTATTTTTATTACTAAGAATTGTCTATATGGCAATTGGCTAGATGAGTTTTTTTCTGGTGCCATACAAAATGAAGAACTGTTTTTTTCCAAGTCTTCAAAATATGATGATGGCATTTCTGTGGAGATTGCACTGAATTTATAGATTGTGCTGGGGTATAGACATTTTAATAATGTCTCTTGTAATGTAAGAAGTATTTAAATATTAAATTACTAGAAATAGACATTTTAATAATGTCTATTATTAAATTATTATTTATTTTTTCTTTTTTTTATTAAACGGTAACTATGTACATTAATGCACTTCTGGGGTACAGTGTGGGGTTTTCACATGCAATCTGAAATACTTCCATCAACTGGTCAACACAGCCTTCATGTCATTTTCTCAGTTATTGCTTTAAAACAT
>NW_003852486.1:2328884-2341749 GCF_000181295.1 Otolemur garnettii | reverse complement strand
AATCCAGTGAGAGTCTAACTTAGTTAATGGTGAAAGGTGTGGGTCCAGTTTCAGTCTTCTACAGGTTGCCAGCCAGTTCACCCAGCACCATTTGTTAAATTATTATTAAATTATTAATGTCTATTATTAGACATTTTTCCCACCCAGGAGCAATATGTTCTTTCATTTCTTACTGTTGTTTGCTATTTCTTTCTTTAGGATTTCATAATTCTCTTTGTAGAGATCCTTCACATCTTTTGTTGAGTATATTCCCATGTATTTCTTTGAAGCTACTTGTGTAGCTGAATTGTGTCCTTGATTTGCTTCTCACCTTGACTGTTGTTGGCCTATACTAAGGCTACTGATTTGTGGACATTGATTTTAGATCTTAAGATATTACTGTATTTTTTGATCACTTCCAAGAGTTTTGGGTTGTCTCTTTGGGGTTCTCTATGTATGAGATCATATCATTTGTAAAGAATAAGAATTTGACCTCCTCTGGTCCCATTTGGATTCCCTTTACATTCTTTTGTTGTCTGATTGTGTTGGCTAGAACTTTCAGCACTATTTTGAATATTAGTGGTGATAGAGGACATCCTTATCTGGTTCCAGTTCTAAGTGGAAAAGCTTTCAGTTTTATTCTGTTCAGTATGATATTAGCTGGGTTGTCATAGATGGCTTCAATCAGCTTAAGAAATGTGCCACCTGTACCTATATTCGTAAGTGTTCTTGTTAGAAATGGATGCTGAATTTTATCAAATGGGTTTTCTGCATCAATTAAGAAGATCATATGGTCTTTGTTTTTGCTTCCATTGATATGGTGAATTACCTTTATGGATTTGCAAATGTTAAGCCAGCCTTGCATCCATGGGATGAAGCCTACTGGATCTTGATGTATGTATTTTTCAATGTGTAGCTGTAATCTATTGGCTAAAACTTTGTTGAATATTTTTGCATTGTTATTCATTAGTGAAATTGGGCTGAGGTTCTCCTTTTTATTTGGATCTTTTCCTGGTTTTGGTATCAGAGTGATATTTGCTTCATGAAATGTGTTAGGGAATATTCCTTCCTTCTCAATTTTTTGGAATAATTTCTGCTGTATTGGTATAAGTTCTTCTTTGAAGATTTGATAGAATTCTGGTGTAAAGCCATCTGGTTCAGGGTAGTTTTTGGTAGAAGATTTTTTTATTGTTTCTTTGCTCTTAGTGCTTGATATTGGTCTGTTCAGGAGATCTATTTCTTCTTGGTTAAGTCTAGAGAGAGGGTGTGATTCCAGGTATTGATCCATTTTCTCCACATTGTCAAATTTCTGGGCATAGACTTTCTTGTAGTATTCAGAAGTAATTTCTTGTATCTCTGTGATATCTGTTGTTATTTCTCCTTTATTATTTCTGATTCAGGTTATTAGAGATTTTACTTTTATGCTTCCAGTTAATCTGACAAAAGGTTTATTTATTTATTTATTATTTTTTGTTGCTTAGACAGAGTCTCACCCTATTCCCTGAGCAGAGTGCAATGGCGTCATAGCTCACTGCAATCTCAGACTTGGGCTATGGGCATCCTGCTGCCTCAGCCTCTGGAACTGCAGGGATTATAGGTGCTTGCCATGGTGCCAAACTGTGTTTTTCATGCTTTTATGAGTTGGGGTCTCACTCTCCCTCAGGCAAGTCTTGAACTCCTGAGCTTAAGCAATTCTCCCTCCTCAGCCTCCCACAGTACTGGGATTATAGGCATGAGAAATCATGTCTAGCTATTTTACTTATTTTTTTTTAAGAATCAAATTTTTTTCATTAATTTTTTGAATGAAAAAATTCATCTTTTATTTTCAAGTTCATTAATCTCTGATTTAATTTTGGTTATTTCTTTTCTTTTACTAGGTTTGGGATTAGATTGTTCTTTTTTTCCCATCTCCTTAACATAATTCATTGGTTAGTTGATGTGCTCTCTTTCTGATTTTTGGATATAGGTATCTAATGTGATAAATTTCCCTCTTAAGACTACTTTTGCAGTATCCCACAGGTTTTGGTAACTTGTAGCTTCATTGTTGTTATGTTGGAGGATTTTAACAATTTCCTTCTTTATTTCTTCCTTGACCCAACTGTCATTCAGCATAAGGTTGCTTAATTTCCATACCTTTGTGTGAGGATGTACGTTTTTGTTAGAGTTGAGTTCCACCTTCATTGCCTTATAGTCCCAGAATGTATGAGCTATGATATAGGCAGAAAGCCTATAAATAAGCCTTTAAATTGTTCCATTTTGTGAAGTCAAGTTTGAAGTCTTTTGTGAGTCAGAAAGCAAAGATCCTGGATAGAATTCCATATGTGACTAAAGTTCTGGTCACATAAAGGCCTGGCTTCGTGGGGGCAGGCCTGCAGGCAGGGACCTGTATATCTCAGGAATTTCCAGACTACTCCCTAAAGATGAATGACTGCCTCCAGATGGTCTGTTAAAGTCAAGCATTCAAACAGCTTATTCCCCTAGAACCTTGTTTTTTTGGTTTTGTTTTTGATTACTTAGCATAAGAATAACTTTAGATAATGTTAGTGAAGTGGTTATCAGTTAATGCATTGACCTGTAAGCACCAGGCAGTTTAAGACCTGGAGTTAAGATTTAAGTCATATGTTTGTTGATTAATTGTGTGTATGTGTAGTATTGCCTATATGAGCTTTGGTGGGAGAAATAAAGTTGTTGCATACCATGAAAGAGCTACAGCCTTCCTTATTTCCCATACAATTTCATTGCAGGTTTTAATCTCTGTGGCACTGCACCAGTAACTTTCACACAACAGTATAATTTCAATTCTTTTAATTCTGTTGAGGTTTGATTTGTGTCATAGGACATGATCAATTTTGGAGTATGTTCCATGGGCTGATGAGAAGAATGTATATTATTTAGCTTTGGGTAGTGTGTTCTGTATGTTTATTATGCCCATTTGTTCTACGTTCACATTTAAGTCCTTTGTACCTTTGTTTAGTTTCTATTTAAAGGATCCATCCAGTTCTGTCAGAGGGGTTTTAAAGTCCCTGGCTATTATTTTGTTATGGGATATCATATTGGTCAAACCAATCAAAGTCTGTTTCATAAATCTAGGAGCATTTAAGTTGGGGGCATAAATATTTAGAATTGAAATGCCCTCTTATTGTATTGTTCTCTTGACCAGTGGCCATCTTTGTTTTTCTTAACTTTAGTTGCTGTAAGAACTCGTATCTGAGAATAAGATTATACCCCCTCCTTTCTTCTAATTTCCATTTGCCTGAAACATTGTTTTCCATTCCTTAGTCCTGAGTCTTAATTTTTCCTTCAAGGCTATGTAGATTTCCTGGAGATAGACTGTGGATGGCTTTTGCTTTTTTATCCAAAAAGCCAGTCTGTACATCTTTACTAGAAAATTCAAGCCATTAACATTTATTGGAAGAACTGATAAGTGTGGTGGAGTTCCATTCATCTTACTTTGTGAAAGTCCATTGCATAGTTTTATCCTTTGTACCATTGTGGAAGCTAAATTTTGACCTTTAGTTTCTGGGTTTTTACTTTGCTGGTGGTCCATTGTAAAGATCAGTGTTGAGAATAGGTCTAAGTATTTCCTGTAGAGAAAGTCTTATTGTGGAAAACTTCCTCAATGTTTGTATATCAGCAAAAGATTTAATTTCTTCTTTGATTTTGAAGCTTAGTTTAGCAGGATATAAAATTATGGGTTGAAAATTGTTTTGTTTAAGAAGGTTAAAGGTAGATGACCATTCCCTTCTAGATTGGTAAGTTTCAGTTGAAAACACTTAGAGAACTAAAAATAGACCTGCCGTTTGACCCTTCAATTCCTTTATTAGGTATATTCCCAGACAACCAAAAATCACATTACAACAAAGATATTTGTATCAGAATGTTTATTGCAGCCCAATTCATAATTGCCAGGTCATGGAAGAAGCCCAAGTGCCCATCCATCCACGAATGGATCAACAAACTGTGGTATATATACACCATGGAATACTATGCAGCCATAAAGAAAGATGGAGACTTTGCGTCCTTCATGTTCACATGGATGGAGCTGGAAAATGTTCTTCTGAGCAAAGTATCACAGGAATGGAAGAAAAAGTATCCAATGTACACACACCTATTATGAAACTAATTTAAACCTTTTTATATGAAAGCTATAACCTAATAACAACCTAAGGATATGGGGGGAGGGAGGGGGGAGAGGGTGGAGGGAGAGGGATTCGAGGGTTCACTTCTGTGGTTCATCTTGCAAGGGTACAAGTGAATCTTTCTATGAGTAGAATATGAATGTTTTGACATAATAACTAAGAAAGTTACATGAAGGCTATGTTAACCAGTTTGATGGAAGTGTCTTGGATTGTGTGTGAAAACATCACACTGTACCCCCAAAGTGCATCAATGTACACAGTTACCATTCAATAAAAAAAAAAAAAAGAAAAGTCTGCTGTCATCCTAATGGATCTGCTCTTATAGGTCAATTAGTGCTTGCTCCTAGATGCTTGCAAAATTTTCTTTTTTGTCTTATCTTTGGATAGGTTCATTACAATGTGTCTTGGAAGAGCTCTGTTTGAGTTGAGGTGACCCATGGTTTGATATCCCTCTGAAAGAAGTGTGTCAGAATCTTTAGTGAAAATTGGAAAGTTTTCATTTATGATATCCTCCAATAGGGCTTCCTTTCCTTTGGGATTATTTTCTTCCCCTTCAGTTATCTCTAAAATTAGTATTTTTGAATGCTTCAGGAGGTCCCATAATTTTCTGAGTGATGGCTCTGCTCTCTTTCTTCTTTTCTGTCTTTTTAACTATCTGAGTTAGCTCTTGAACTTTATCCTCTAGCGCTGATATTCTTTCTTCTCCATGGTCTAATCTGTTATTGATACTTTCTACTGCATCTTCAAATTCTTTGATTGATTCCTTCATTTCCTTAAGCTCTGCCATATCCTTTCTATGTTCCTTTGTCTTTTATCTATTTTTTTCATTCTATTTTTTCCTTTCTTATCAATTTTTTTATTGTCTTCATCCATATATTAAATTCCCTTTTTGTCAACTACATTAATTATTTATAGGTAGAGTTCTCTGCAGTTTCTGTCATGTGGTCCCTTGGGAGTTGTTCAGTTCTTGGCTTTTCATGTTGCCACCATTTTTCTGTTGGTTCCTCCTCATATGTGTTTTCTTCTCATTCACTCCCTTGCCCCACTATTACTTTTTACTGACTCCTTCACTTTAAAATACCTTATCTCAGAGCTTAGGTGTTGATGTGGCTTCTTGGTATAAGACTAAAGGGAAGAAAAGGGTATAGAGCAAGCAGGGAGAAAGAGGAGAAGAAGAAAGAGAGAAGAAAAGAGAAGGACAAGAGAAAAGAAAGGAGATTAAAAGAAAGGATTGAAGAATAGGAGAGGAGGACAGAAAGAGAGAAAGAGAGTGACAGGAGAAGTGGTATTGTTCATTATGGTTCTATGGCAATGCCTGCAATTCAAGGATTTTGGGGGATGGGCTGGGTGGGTCCCTAAAAATCAGCAGCTCCTTACTAGCTTGAGCAAAGCAAGACACTACCTCTGCAAAAGTTAGAAATAAAAAGAAAAGAGAGAGAGGGAAAAGAAAAACAGAAAAATTTAGTAGTGTAAACTTTCCAATGCTGTCTTCTCAAAGGCCAAACATAGAAGTACTCCCTAGATCATGATCTCTTGACCTCCTGAAGCCAGAGCACTGCTGTGACCTCCTACCCTCCTTGCTGTCTATGCCATACCATGGCACTTTAGCACTCAGAGAAAAGAGAAAAACAAAGAATATATAAGGACTATTAAAAATACAGTTGTATCAGATAAAAGAGAAATAAGGAAGGGGAAACAGAAGCAAAGAAAAAAAGGGGGATATCTTAGCTGTTGTATGAGCAATTTTGTGGGCAAATGGAAAAAGTAGACAAGGCTCTACTTAAAGAGAGAAAAAAGGAGAGAATTAAAATAGAGAATTATTTAATAGAGAATTAAAATAAATGAGGCTGAAATATTGTAACAAAAATACAGTACTCTTTTTTTCTTGAAGAAAGTAAAAATGGAAATTAAGAATAGAAACAACCAAGTTAGAAAAAACAAAACAAATAAAAAACTCAAATAGCCAACAACAACAATAACCTCAGCAACAAAGAAGAAAAAGAATAGAAAAAATACTAAAAAAAGAAATTATATATTTTGTGGAAGGGAGCAACTACAATAGGAATATATATGTAGTAATATATTTCCAGGACACCAGGTGGCGCTGTGGTTTTAGAAGACGGAGAACACACGACAGATACACTATCTGGCATCCTCAAACTATGGCCCCCGGGCCACATGCGACCTGCCCAGGACATTTATCCGGCCCTCTGGGTGTTTTTGCCTTGGCAGGCTGTCCTGCTTAGCCGCTGCCTGTCTTTTTAAACTATAGTCCAACCCTCTAACTGTGAACTGGCCCCCTGTTTAAAAAGTTTGAGGACTCCTGCAAATACAGGTCCTACCATCCTGACTTAGTCGCCCTAGGTGAGTGTCTGATTGTTTCCTCAGCATTTGGTCACTGCCAGGTAGGGGGTCTTAAAACTCTCCAGAATCATTAGGAGGCAAGTCTCACAGTGCCCCCTAACAATAATTCCTGGGAGTGCGTGGGAGCCACTCAGCTCTCCTCAAGAGTGGAAACCAGATCTCAGCAGGTGTGTCAGAGCCTGCCTTGTTCTAAGCCCCTGCAGACAAACCTACCCACAGTCCTTCCCACAATGGCAGCCTAGTAGAAAAGCTGCTGGTAAATCCACTCCACCCAGTATTCAAACTCAGTTGCTGCACATTGTTTGAGTTTGTTTACTCTTCCAAGATTTCCACTCAATGTGCAGCTTCTGCTGAAATCCAAAACTTGCAGAAAAGTCCCCTCCCCAACCCAGACCTCTATGGTGGGCCGTCTGATCCCCACCAGCTACCAGGCACTTGTTTACTGAGTCAGTCCTACACAGCTCCAGACCTCCTGCTGTCTCCTGCAGTCCACCACTGCCTAGTTGTGTCCCCTAAGCAAAAACTCCAGGTAGATTCCCCACATCAATATGATTGGGTTCTCTCTCTTTCCCCTGATGTAATGAGAGAGGTGAGCAGAGAGAACCTTCTAGCCTGCCATATGCTTGCCATGCATATTTTCTGATTCAGTACGTTGGGGGGGAGGTTAGAAATTTAATTTTCTAGGAATGTTCCAGGTACAGTTGCTGCAGATTGTTCATAGCTCACTCACATTACATAGTTCATGGCACATAGCAAGAGCATGGTTGTACTGTAAGATGTGCTAGCTGAATGTAATTCGGAGATGTAGCCAGGTGTACTAATAGGAGAGGGGAAGAAAGCTATATTTTCACCCTTTTTCTACACTTGTCAAATTCTAAAGACCATGTTGTCCTGAAATGTATAGGTAGGAAAATTGCTTTTAGTACCACTGGCTTCTCTAAAACTTCTATTTCCCCTGACCTCCATTCCTAAGTCTGAAAAAAAAAATTCAAATCTTCTGGCCCCTTACTATTTCAATACAAATTAATTTGGATGTTTTAAGATGAACAGTTCTGGCTTGGCACCTGTGGCTCAAGTGGCTAAGGTGCCAGCCATATACACCTAAGGTGGCGGGTTCTAATCCAGCCCTGGCCTGCCAAACAACAATGATGGTTGCAACCAAAAAAAAAAAAAAAAAAGTCAGGCGTTGTGGCGGGCACTTGTGGTCCCAGCTACTTGGGAGGTGGAGGCAGGAGACTCGCTTGAGTCCAGGAGTTGGAGGTTGCTGTGAGCTGTGATGCCACAGCACACTACCCAGGGGTGGGGTGGGGGACAGCTTGAGGCTCTATCTCAAAAAAAAAAAAAAAAGATGGACAGTTCTAGAAAACCATAAAGTAAGCAATGAATAAATGGAAATGTAAATCCAAAATACAACTGCACTGATATAGCACAGATATCAAGCAAGGACCCAAAGGACAGGATCAGCCTTCTTAATTCTTCTCCTTGGGTATGTCCCAATCACCTGAACTATTACTTCTCACCCATCCTGCCTCTCTTTCATCCTCCCTGGAAAAATGAGACGCAATATTCTACCAACATGACTCTTTGAATGTAGACTATAGTTGTGGGAGGGACAAAGTGGTTTTCTTCAGAGGAGTTTAAAGCAGAAATAAGAAAATCAGAATGATTTTGTCTAAGTTGGAAATATTTTGGAAAGAAGAGGAAGAACTGGAATGTGAACTAAAGGGAGAAAAGGAAGGAAGGAGAAGACTCTGGAAGAAGACCATCAACTTGACAGTCAGTATTCAGATAATTTTTACTGGGAAAATGCATTTGCAGGGAGATCTTGCCAGGGATCCACAAACAGGCAGTGCTGCCCTCAAGGAACTTGAAGGTAGGAAAGGAAGAAACACCAAATAACTATAGTGCTGTGGCTGCTGAGTACAGAGGTTCTGTGGGTGATATCAGACAAGGAGGGTTTCTTCCATGGCAGCAGCAGTGTGAAAGGCCTCCTAGAGCAGCGGTTCTCAACCTATGGGTCATGACCCACAGGAACTGTATTAAAAGGTCGCATTAAGAAGGTTGAGAAGCACTGTCCTAGAGGAAGAAGCTCCTCAGCTGGGCTTTGAGGGTGAGAAAGTCATCCAGACAGAAACTATATAAAAAATTCCCTGCTTTGCAATACAATTATCTCAGCATATGTACATTTAGTTTACTTTGAGAAATTATAGTTAGGCAGAAGCAGACTTAAAAAATAGAAAGCCAAAGAAAAGTCTCTATTATATTGTATATACCATATTTCTTTTAAATTGAGGGATTCTTTCTCACATTTTAATATATAAGTGATAGATCATACTGTTCATACAGATTTGTATTATGCTGACTGTTTAAAATCATTTTCTACTGGTACTGCAATTATAACTTTTTTACAATGTACAGAAAGTCCACATTGATAAAATATGACAATCATTTGATGAAATGTGATGAGACTAACTCCTGGGTTGAGACTGTGGGATCCTGGCCTTCTTGGTCCTTATTCCAAATGGAAGAGAAGACACGATGAGGACTCAAGGCGTATTGTGATGTGACCTGTTAAAACCACACAATATAGGGCTCTACATAAGAGATATTTGTACTCTTGTGCTCATGGCAGCATTATCCACAGCAGGTCAAGGTGGAGGCAAGTGCAGTGAGCACAGGTGGGTGAATGGATGATCTGAATGTGTCAGACCCACAAAGGAAGGAAACCCTGTCCTAGGCTACAACACAGATGAACATCGGGGAACTTACAATAGGTGAAATAGCCAGTCATAAAATGATAGTTACTGTATGTGTATGAGTCCACTTATGTGATGTTTCTAGAGTTGGCAAAGAAAGATATAGAAAGTACATTGCTCCTGCCCAGAGTCCAGGAGTGAGGTAAATGAAATAGGAGTGATGTTTAATAGAAATAGAGCTTCAGAACAACGTTAAGGCAGTTAACGTCACTCCACTGTGCACTTAAAAATGGTCAAGATGGTAAATTTTGTTTTGTGTATTTTTACAGGACTAAAAATATATATCTCAGCATAAAGGATGTGGGGGCAAATGGTCTGCTGGACAGATTGTGACTGAAGTCATGAAATAAGTAAAATGATGACGAAGAGTGGGAGCATGGACAGAAAAGAAAGAGCAATAAAAACCCCAAACTTACCGATGTCTCATATACCACAATGCAAGGCACAGCAAAAAGATGATGGAGGGCACTATTATTGCCAAACAGATTGAGGTAATAGAGGTGGATTGCCCTGGGAATTGGTAAAGGAAAAAAGAACGTCATGTCCCATTCCATGCCATGAATCTCCCGGCATCCTTGCAGACCTGTGTGCCAGCACCACCAATTCACTTGCTTCCAAAGTGTGGTCATCCCCACCTCCCTCTCTATATTCCTGATTCCACCCACCATCCTGTGATCCTTCTAGCCCCAACTTACACAATCTGCAGGTCCTTCATACTTAACCTTTGTTTTTATTCCTGTTGGAATGTGTGTCCCAGAAATGAATCAGTCTCTCTCTTTCTCCCTCTTCACCTGTCAAACTGTTCCTTCCCCAGTGCCTCCCTCTGTGCCTGAGGACCTCCTCCTCCCATGTTCAACCTGGATGGTGATCTTTCTTACCCCAGTAGAGGACAATGTCCCGGCCCTCTAGACTGCTATGCTTCACCCGGCAGGACAGGCCGGTCACATCCCCAGCTGCCACATCCAGGGTTGCTCGGAGATACCATGTCCAGTCAGCATTGGGCAGGAGGTCGCTGTGCTGAGTGCCCGGCTGCTCCTGCTCACCCCACATCCACATCACCTGCACGGGCTTTGGGTAGAATCCTGAGACATGGCAGACCAGCAGCAGACGGCCAGGCCCAGGACTGGGGCCACTGGACAGCCAGGCCTCGGGCTTCACTGTGGCAGGAAGGGGCAGTGAGAGTGTCTTATCAGGACTTGAATTGAGATGATAGGGAGGCAGAAACACACAAGTTTGGACAGTGACCCCTTCCATGGTTGTTGGAACCAAACAACTCTTTGCTTAACTACTATCCTCCTTGGGTACCTCCTAGTCTTAAGCTCAGAGCAGGTGGTGGGAAGGGAAGTAGAGAGCAGGACTCACCTTGCCTTTGCAGCTCTGCCTTCCCTGCATCGAGGACTCCTGAGAGAAATCGGGGGCAGGTTTCATACAGGAGCCTCCTCCCAATCACAACGAGTGCATGATTTTCCATGATTATTGTGCAGACATACTGGGCCCTGCTGCCCGCCTCTGGGGAAGGCACACAGGTATCACCGTCAAATCTCAGGAAATCCAGTCCTCCTAAAGCTCCCCTCAGGAAGCTTACTATGGAACCTCCAGACTGTAGCTCACAGCCTGCTATGCCCTGGATCTCAAAGGGGTCTAGGTAGAAAGAAAACAGAGAACAAGTTATGAAACATGAATGAAAAACAAAACCATGAGGAAAGGACCTAGGATGTTAGATTTTGGTTGGGATGAAGTCCGTGGGTATGAAATGATGACCCAACCCCAATTTAGCATTTAGAGCTTTCCAGAAAGAAGAGCATTGGGAAGGTGTGAGGGGTATAGTAGGAGTGGGGGTGGGGAGCCCAGAGCACAGCACTTCAGCATGAGCCAAAGGACCACAGCAGGAGCAGTGTAGGGAAAAGATGGCTGAAGAGGCAGATCAGAGGAAGGAGCCACAGTGTAGGTCACTCTAAACAGGAGTAGAATAAGGGCCCTTGAGAGGCCAGGTCCACATAAGACAAAGCAGGGGTTGGTTACAGGAAGCCTGGATCTCTCAGAGAAGAGTCCGAGAAGAGGCCAGAATATGCAATAAGGTGTGAGGTGCACCGTTAGCCCGAGTGACTGCAATAGGTGAGTGTGTGCACACAGTCGGGTAGGGCAGAAAGTGGGAGGAGGATCAGAGGCATTAGAAATTTGCAAAATGAGAGAGAATAAAATCCTTGAAAATCTTTCCAGTCAGGGTCATGTACTCACATTCCATGTGGGATTTAGTAGCACCTGCCTGTATTTCTTGTATAAATCTAAATATGTAGTCTCTGAATAGTATATTCAGTTCAGCAACCTCCTCTTCCTTGAGGTTGCCTTTGGACCAGGGCTTCAGGAATCTGGCAGTGCCTGAGTCACTGTCCCAGCCGTGAATCTGCAAATCATCCAACCAGCCCGAAAGTTGATTTTTTGCCCAGGTGCTGTTGACAAAGGATGTGATCTGGATAATATGGTAAGAAGTTGGTCCCTGGAAGCCTGTGAAGAGAAAGGAACAAGCAGGAGGGAGTGAGAAGGAATGGAAATGGAAAAGATCCCAACAACAGGACCTAGATGCTGAAGAACACATAAAGGCTGACACACGTGACTGCCCTAGGGATTTAGGCTCCATCCCCGAGATTCAGAGAGGCAGAAGACGGCTCTCTTTTCCTAGTGCACGTGGGTAGTGCAGCTTACTGTTACCCAATACCCTTGCAAAACTGCAGGGAGCTGCCAGAGTGACTCTTACCATCCTCACTGTCAGCACCTGGGAGGAGAACAGCTAACAGTTGAAATGGCAGAAGCAGCATTTCCCTGGGAGATGGAACCTGACTTGTAGAGCTGGTGTTTGATCTCTGATTTCAGCAAACCTCAGTAGCTGTAGTGACTTCCTCCTTTCCAACTGACAATTACCTTCCGCATGCAAATTCTGCCTCAGAGAAAAAAAAATTGCCTCTCACATCCTTTAGCCTTGTGACTTACTTCTCGTTCCCCCACCCCCTCCCTGACTTGTAGACTTTCTCTTTCCTCCCTGACTTCCAGCTGCTCTCAGAACCATGGAAAGCCACCTTGTAATTCTGGAAGGTCATTTCACCATCCTTGCCGTTATTTTCACATATGTAGCATAAGACGCTGATATTTAACAATTGCTTTTCTTTCAATGTGCTCTAACCTAGATGAGGCTTTAGGTTTATCCTCTTGACTCAGCCTTCCTCCCTCTCTGCTGCCCTCTCTTCTCAGGCCCTCTGTCCCTGCTTCCTAACATTCTCAATGTCTTCTCTAATTTCACCCTTCCTTGTCTGATTTCCCTTACCCTTCTTTCTAGTCTGGCTGTGTGTGTGTATTCATATGAAGGCAGAGCTTTTAAAATGCTACATGTGCTGTAGAAATATACCCACCCAGAATCCCAGAATCAAATGTCATAGATACTGCCGTTCATAATCCAGGCAATATTATCTTATACCCTAGTCAATGTGGAAGGGAAAATCTCACTTGCTACTGGCATATGACCTTCTTTTCTGTAGCACTTAACCTTTGTTATTTTTTTTAACAAGTGTCAGGAGACAAGCAGAACTCCTGCACCTGTTCTCTGTACACCTCCCACCTAAGTCAAAGGTGCCA
>NW_003852486.1:2313891-2328525 GCF_000181295.1 Otolemur garnettii | reverse complement strand
ATTTGTAATTTAACTAACATGCTGGTTTAAATATGATGTATTGTAAACATAAGATGAAGTTTATCAAGGAAAAGAAAGTTAGTTTCATGGAGCAAGAACAAGGCATATATTTATAAGCAAAATATTTTTGTCACAGAGCATGAATAGGTTCCCTATCATAAGGAAAAGGCCTAAGGATTTTTTTTCTCTTATCTGGAAAATATTATAAATTTGTATAAATCTATATGTCATGCATAAATATGGTGGCAAATGATTCCAAATGGAAAGGGGTATCACTACTCATTCTTTTATGTAGGGGAAAATGAAAGTAAGAAATTATCATTTGCTGTTCTCAGAAATGAGTGGTTCATAGTACTAGTAAGAGTAGCCTCTAAAGTTGCAATTGATGTGAATCAAATGTCAAATGTTCCTCACTTTCAAAAATAATCCAAAGAATTAGCAGGGCACAAAAGACTATCACAATAGTAGCTCCAAACTCACCAAATTTTTAAAGTAGGTAACTTTAAAGTATGTCAACAGTAATTCAGACAAAATTATTTCACCAGAAGAGAGTATTCAGTGTTTGCCAAGACCATGTTAGAATCTGAGTTGGACCTGAGGGAAGGAAGATAGGCGGAGAGATCTTGGTTTTAGCTTTAACTGGAGGTCAGTAAGTCTGTGTCACATATGTGCAGAATGTCAACACAGATGACAAACAGAAAGAGAGTCTCTCCAGAAGACAAAGATATTTATTTGGGAAGAGGGCATCGCAATGGACGTAGGGGTGCTGTAGTAAACCATATGTGCATATGACAAGCAGTATAGGAAGACAAACTTTTAAAGAAAACCTGAGGATTACAAAATTGTTCTGAAATAATTATCCATGATTAGAAGGATTAATAACAAGGGTGATGCCTGTCAGAGGTGGGACAGGCAGCTCCTGCCAGATGTCTTTGCAGAAGTATTTTTGTGTAAGTTCATGATGCCCTTTGTGCAAAGCCTTGAGTACTTCAGAGATTTTGTTGATAGTTTTTGTTAGTAGGCAACAAGCAGGAGAACCCTCTCTGCATGAACTTCTCTAACTCTATTTGCTATTATTATTTTTTCACTGTGACTCCGTTTTGAGTCTGACTGCTTTTGTAAGAAGATAGATGACTGTATGTTTAAATCTCGCTCTATCTCTCTCTTTTTTTTAGAGATAGAGTCTCACTTTATCACCCTTGGTAGAGTGCTGTAACATCACAGCTCACAGCAACCTCTAACTCCTGGGCTTAGGCAATTATCTTGCCTCAGTCTTCTGAGTAGCTGGGACTACAGGTGCCCAAAAGAATGCCTGGCTTTTTTTGTGGTGGTGGTTGTTGTAGTTTGGCCAGGGCTGGGTTCAAACCCACCACCCTTAGTATATGAGGCCAGTGCCTTACCCACTGAGCCACAGGAGCCACCCCTGTAAGTTTAATCTCAATAAGGAAAATTTCCCAACAAAAGGAGGGTGTTGGAAATATTCAAATGTATTTGAGAGAAAAATCTGCCTTATACAATGTGGCTTTTCTCAGGAACAGCATCAATTGAAACAGTGGGAAAGATTTAGGAATTAACCATGTTTGCAAGTTACATTCTTTCTCAGAGTCTGTGCAGTGTTTCATACTCACTTTACCTGGCCTTTTCAAAAATACAGAAATGTGTGTTGGGTCTCAGAAAACAGTACCCTAAAGACCTCACAAGCATCCTCAGAAGCAAATGTAATCTTTGATTTCTGTCCTCCTGTCTCTCAGTCCCTTTCTCCCTGGGAGTTTGCCATAGAAATTGCAATATCTCTTCCCATGGGGGCTCATCAAAACCAGATCTTACTCTCTTGAAAGGAAACTTTAAAACCTTGTATATTTTTCTGTGTAAAGTATCTGTCCCACCTCTGATGGCCATCACCTTTGTTGTTAATCTTTCTAATCATGGATAATTATTTCAGAACAATCTGACTTACGTTTTTTGATTGTAGGGCATACGACCCCCATTCCAGAGAGCATTCTGCTCTGCACCCAGAATGAAGGAATAAATGCTCACAGGGGCCAAGAAGAATCTAGAGATATAGGTCATGCTGTGTTTCCCCGTTCAGTCTACTGGCATTAGATCAGACCCTTTTTTGTTCAGTCGTATTTCTACATAGCTATGGACATTGCTATCCATACTTAGTTGAATAAAAACATAAAAACATATGATTTCCACTTTATGTTTTTGTTGATTTTGGTATATGGTGGAGACAGAGCCTAGTTTCATTCTTCTGCATATGGATATCAAGTTTTCTCAGCACCCTTTTTTAAAAAGGATGCACACATTACCCAATGTGTGTTCTTTGAAAATATGTAAAAAGTCACCTAATTATGTAAGTTCACGGATTTATTTCTGGCTTCTCTATTTTGTTCCCTTTGACTATGTGTTTTAATCCCACATCATACTGTTGTGATGAGTATAGTTTTAAAGTATATTTAAAAATCAGGTAATGTGAGTCCTCTAGCTTTCTTCTTTTTGCTCAGGATTGCTTTGACTATGAGGGTCTTTTGTTCATGCATTCACATTTGTGGATTTATTTTTATTTCTGTGAAGGATTTTACTGGTATCTTGATATAAATGGCATTGAATCAGTAGAGTGCGTTGGGTAGGATCATCATTTTAACAGTATTGATACCTGAATTTCTTCTTCAGTAGGTCCTTGGTCTTGGTGATTCGAAGAATGAATCTATGGACCATAGATCAGTGGTAAGACAGGATTTATTTTACAGAAAAGAATACAGAGAAAAAACACCAAAGCTCCTGGCAGAGACAGAAATCCAAGTGAGAAGAAAATTCTCTCTCTCTCTCTTTCTCTCTCTCAGACTTGGTTCTTTGTCTAAGAGCATATGGTTGCATGGGTCCTTTGTAGTTACATTAGGCCAGGACTTGGTAACAAATGAATGGACACAGTCCTTTCCTTTGGGGTAAAAGAATTAGTGCATTAATGAATGGATATAGTCACTTGCTAGGGGCAAGGTGAATGAATGCATTAATGAATGGATACAGTCCTTTCATGAAATTGGCCAGGCCTAGGAAACTTACATGAAATTGACCAGGCCAAGGAACCAAGAGGTTATAGAGATCTTCAAGTCAGCCTCAATCACAAGAAACAGCTCATTGGTAAAGGACTGGTTAGTTCCATATCCTAGGGCCTTCAATACAGTCTCACCCACCAGTATTAATTGCCAAGTAGTGGAAACTACTCATGGAAAGGAACAGTTGGAAGAATACTGGCAACATGTAAAATCAGAGTAGATCAACTCCCCCAAGGGATGACAAAGGAGACACAACAGAAAATACCATACATAGAGAAATAGCTCAAGTGCCAGAAATAGAATTCAAAAATAGAATTCAGAATTATGGATGGCACATGAGATGTATAGAATGGAGGAAAATGTGGAAATAGAAATCCAAAAAGTAATTCAGAGTTTCTTTCAAGATATTAATGAATTCAAATACAAAGTCACCAAGGATAACAACATAATGAGAAAAGATATACCACAGCTTAAGGAAGTGAAAAATGTATTGGAATAGCTTCTAATTACAGTAGAGACACCCTCAGTAGTAGAATTGAGCAGGCAGCAGACAGGATCTCAGAAATTGAAGACATAGCTTTCCATTGATCCCAAGCACTCAAAGTGACAGGAAAAAAAAAGAACAAGAACAAAATATTCCCTGAGAGAGTTGTGGGATGATTCCAAAAGATCAAACATCTGAATTCTAGGGATTTGTGAAGGAGAAGAGGATGGCCCTAAAGGTACAGATGCTCTGCTCCAAGATATTATGGAGAAGAATTTCCCAAGCATTGCAAGAGATAAAAAAATTCAGAAAGTGGATAGTTTCAGAACTCCATGACTTAATCCAAATAAAGCTAGACACATTATAACTAAATTTTCCAAAGTTAACATGAAGGGGAAATCCTACAAGCAGCCAGGTGTAAGAAAAGTATTACCTATAAAGGGGAAATATTGGGATGATCATAGATCTTTCATCTGAAAATTTTCAAGCTAGAAGAGAATGGTCATCGACCTTTAATCTTCTAAAACAAAATGACTTTCAGCCAAGGATCCTGTATCCTGCTAAAGGGAGTTTCATTCATGACGGTCAAATACTTTACTGACATATGTCATGACTGCATAAATGATCACACAAGACATGGATTGACAGTACAAACTGCAAGAGGTGAGGCTAAATATAGGTGCAGGATAGTTCTGAACACTTCTTGCAGAGTCCTTTTATTGAGAAGATATGTAATGGGAAGAAAGATTACTAAACAAAGACATGCAGGGGTTGTGTGCTCAGGGACCAGGTGGTTTTTTTTTCAAGGGGCTATGTGCTCAAGAAAATGATCTCATATGGGTGAACAAAGGGTGGCAAAAAGTTATGTACTCAAGGAAATGATTTCCAAAAAGACTACATGCAATTTACTCCCACTAATCCTTCAAGGAACTACCTAAAATGCTTGATGTTTAACATCAGCCTTACTACTGCAGGACTGATCTTTGCTCCTCTGGGATTGCTGAGTTTCTTGGTGGCTTGCCTCCAAGTGATCAGAGATTTCCAGGCTTACCAGGAGAATGCCTTATTCTCAGCAATTCCTCAGATGAGTTTTGAGACTGTTGCTGTTATAGTAAGTATGATGTTTAATTCTTTACATGTTACTATAAATATGACACTCAATCCTCTACGGACTTACACATGTTGAAGAAATTTGCCATAACTACACCAGATCTCCAAGAAATACTCAGACTCATTTTTAAAATGACCAGCACAATGGTCTACCACCAAAGTTAACTTACCCAGAATTTTTTTTTAACTTACCCAGAATTTAAAGAACAAAGCCTAGCTTCTGCAATGGTAAAAGGATTAATAATATGCATTGGACTTTTGAAAAACAAGACAGCCATAACACTACTATTCCTATCAGTTTTCTCAATGGATGTGAATAGCTTAAATTCTCCTCTAAAGTGGCACAGTTCGGCTGGTTGGATACAAAAAATCAGGCCAGATATCTGTTGCTCCACGAGACTCATCTTATCTGAAAGGATAAGATAAGATTCAAGGTGAAGGGATGGACAACAGTAATCTAGGCAAATGGAAATTAGAGAATATCAGAGGTTGCAGTCTGATTTGCAGATACAGTTGGATTTAAACCAACAAAAATAAGGAAAGACAAAGAGGGACACTATATATTTGTCAATGAAAATAATCAAAATGAAGAAATTTCAATAATTAACATTTATGCACCCTACCTAAATCCTCCTCAATTTAAATACCAACCCTAGTGTTGGGGAAGATTCTGGAGCAAGATGGTGGCTGAATAACAGCTTCTGTGCAACTGGGCCTATTAAGAATGGGGAGAGAAGACTCCAGGTATCTCTGGCTGGTGGGATCTGCCCAGAAACTTCCCTTAAAAAAACAAAAACAAAACCCTAACATATTTGAATAATATGATATTTCTTATCCTATGATAGTTGCAGATTTCAACTCTTCTTTGGCAGTTCTGGACAGATGCTCCAAGAAGAACATAAAGAAATAATGGGCTTAAACTTGACCCTAGAACAAATGGACTTAACAGACATATAACATTTCATCCTGGTAAAACGGAATACATATTCTTCTCATCAGCCCATGGATCATCATCCAAAATTGATCATATCTTAGGACACAAGTCTAACCATAACAAATTTAAAAGAATAGAAATTATTCCTTGTATCTTCTCAGACCATGATGGAATAAAAGTTGAACTTGACATCAACAGAAATCTTCATACTCAAACAAAGTCATGGAAACTAAATAACCTTCTGCTGAATGATAGTGGGTCAAAGATAAGATTAAAAAGGAAATCATCAGATTTTTGGAACAAAAGGATAATGAAGACACAGACTATCAGAACCTGTGGGATACACAGACTATCAGAACCTGTGGGATACTACAAAGGCAGTCCTAACTGGGAAATTTAGAGTGTTAGAAGCATTCATCAAGAAGACAGAAAGAGCAAGTCAGCAGCCTTCTAGGTCATCTTAACCAACTGGAAAAGGAAGATCAATCCAACCCCAAAAGCTGAAGAAAAGAAATAAGCAGAATTAGAGCAAAATTTAATGAAATTAAAAACAAAAGGATTAATAAATTTTGGTATATGTATACCATGGAATACTATGCAGCCATAAAGAAAGATGGAGACTTTACCTCCTTCATGTTTATATGGATGGAGCTGGAAAATATTCTTCTCAGCAAAGTGTCTCAAGAATGGAAGAAAAAGTATTCAATGTATTCAGCCCTATTATGAAACTAATTTATAGCTTTCACATGAAAGCTATAACCTAATTATAGCCTAAGAATATGGGGAGGGAGAGGGAAGGGGAAGGGAGGGGGGTGGATGGGTGGAAGGAGAGTGATTGAAGGGATCACCTCTATGGTTTATCTCACAAGGGTACAAGTGAATCTTTCTAAGAGTAGAATATAAACATCTTAACACAATAACTAAGAAAATGACTTGAAGGCTAAGTTAACCAGTTTGATGAAAATATTTCAAATTGTATATGAAAACACCACACTGTACCCCATGATTGCATTAATGTACACAGCTATGATTTAATAAAAAAAATCAACAACAAAAAAGTTGGTTCTTTGAAAAGATTAATAAAATTTATAAACCTTTCACTAGACTAACCAGAAACAGAAAAGTAAAATTTTTAAAAACATCAATCAGAAATGATAAAGGGGAAATAACAATGGATATCACAGATATATAAAAAATCCTCAATGATTACAAAAAACTCTATTCTCATAAATATGATAATGTAGAGGAAATGGATCACTACCTAGGAAGCATGCTACCTTCCTACATTCAACCAGAAAGAATTAGAAATTTGAATAGAACTATGTCAAGCACTGAAATAGCATTAATTATACAAAATCTTCCATGAAAAAAAAGCCCATGACCAGAGTTTCACATCAGAATTCTACTGAATCTGAAAAGAGGAACTAGTAGCAATGAAAAGGAAGGAATCCTCCCTCAACATATTCTAGGAAGTAAATATCATCTTGACCCCCAAACCAGGAAAGGACCCAATAAAGAAAGAAAATTATACAACAACATCATTAAGGAATATTGATACAAAAATATCAAATAAGATCCTAGCAAACAGAGTTCACCAAAGGCATCAAAAAACTTATACACCATGTTCAAGTTGGTTTTACCCCAGGGTTACAAGGTTGGTTCAGCATATGTAAATCTTTTTTTTTTTTTTGGCTGGGGCTGGGTTTGAATCTGTCACCTCCAGCATATGGGGCCAGAGCCCTATCCTTTGAGCCACAGGTGCTGCCCAATAGGTTCTTTTTTTTTTTTAAAGCATACATAAATCGATAAATACAATACACCACATAAATAAAATAAAAAACAAAGACCATACGATTCTCTCAACTGATGCAGAAAAGGGTTTTGATAATATTTAGTCAGCATTCAATCATGATCAAACCCTTTGGAAAATAGGGTTAGATGGAACATTTCCTAAACTGATAGAGGCCATATATAGTAGAACCACAGCCAATATCATATATAATGGAGTAAAATTGAAAGCATTTCCACTCAGATCTGTAATTAGACAAGGATGCCCATTGTTACCGTTGCTATTTAACATAATACTGGTAGTCCTTGCTGTCACAAAGAAAAGGAAATTAAGGGTATTCAAATGGGACAGAGGAGGTCAAATTCCAGCTTTTCATGGATGACATGCTCTTATATCTGGAAAACCCCAGGGACTAAACTATAAGCCTCTTATAAGTGATCAAGGAATATAACAGTGTCTCAGATACAAAATCAATACCTATAAATCAATAGCCTTTATATATACTAACAAGAGTCAAGCCAAGAATACAAAGAGTCTATTCCTTTTTCAGTAATACCAAAGAAGATAAATTACCTAGGAATATATGTAACAAAGGATGTGAAAGATCTAAATAAAGAGAACTATGAGATCCTGAGGAAAAAAATAGCAGAAGATGTTAACAAATGAAAGAACATACTATCTTCATGTTTGGGAAGAATCAACATTGTTAAAATGTCCATACTACTCAAAGCAATCTACAGATTTACTACAGTACCAATCAAAGCACCAATGTCCTACTTTAAAGAACTTGAAAGAATAGTACTTCATTTTATATGGAATCAGAAAAACTCTAAATAGTCAATACAATATTTATAAATTAAAATAAATCTGGAGGCTTCATGCTACCAGACTTCAGGTTATACTACAAATCTATAGTGATCAAAGCAGCATGATACTGACACAAAAATAAGAATGTAGATGTATGGAATAGAATAGAGAATCTATAGATGAACCCAGCCACATATCATCATTTGATCTTTGATAAGCCTAACAAAGGCATGCACTGGGGAAAAGAATCTCTACTTAACAAATGGTGGTGGGAGAACTGGTTAGCCACTTGTAGAAGACTGAAAGTGCACCCTCACCTCTAAACACTAACAAAAATTGATTATCATTGGATAAAAGATTTAAATCAAAGACATGAAACTATAGAAATACTAGAAGAGACTGTAGGGAAAATGCTTGGAGAGGACTGGGTAAATATTTTATGAAAAAGACCCCTCTGGCAGTTGTGGCAACACTAAAAATAAATAACTGGGATTTGATTAAGCTAAAAAGCAAAAAGTATTCAGACGACTTTTGGAATGGGAGATTATTGCATGCTATGATTCTGATAAAGGTCTGAGAACTAGAATCTTCAGAAAACTCAAATTAATCCATAAAAAAACAACAAACAAGCCCATTTCTTTGTGTGCAAGAGACTTTAACAGAGATTTCTCTGAAGATGACAGACAAATGGCCAACAAACATATGAAAAAATGCTCAGAGAAATGCAATGCAAAATCACTTAGAAATATCACCTACCTCCTGTCAGATTAGCCCACATCACTAAGTCCCCAAACTGGAGATGCTGGCACTCCCAGCACTAAGTCCCAAAACTGGAGATGTGGGGAGAAGGGAACACTTCTACACTGCTGGTGGGATTGCAAACTAATACAACCTTTATGCAAAGATGTATGGGAAATCCTCAAAGAACTAAAAGTTTACATTCCATTTGATTCTGTAATTCCATTACTAGGTATCTAATGAGAAGAACAAAAATAATTTTACCACAAAGAAATTTGCACCAGAATATTTATTGCAGCTCAATTCATAATTACCAAGTTGTGGAAGAAAGCTAATTGCTTATCAATCCATGAATCAATTAACAAATTGTGGTATATTTATACCATGGAATACTATTTAGCCATAATCAGATGGAGACTTTACATGTTTTATATTTATATGGATGGAGTTTGAACACATTCTTCTTACTAAAGTATCTCAAGAATGAGAAAAAACTATCTAATGTGCTTAATAGTAATATGAAACCAGTATGTAAACACTTAGACATTCATATGAATGATAAAACACAAATATAGTCTAGCAAGGAGGAGGAAATAGGAGAAAGAGGGGAGGAAAGGGGGGAGGGAAATTGGTGGGAGGAGAGAGGTGGAATCTCACCTAATATGCACAATGCAAGAGTATATTTCAAAATAACTAAGAGTAAATTTTAAATATCTTACTAGAATATTAAGTTAAGTGAGGTGATGGTATGTCATATATGGCTTTTATAATTTTGAAGTTTGATCAGTTTGATTTAAAGATTCCACCTTGTGTATAAAATCATCACATTGTACCCCATAAATGGATAAAGTTATGATTTTAATTAAAAATTAAATTAAAAACTAAAAGAAAAAAGAAGGCTATTGATATGTGTACATTGATTTTGTAGCTTGATTCTCTGTTGAATTTATTTATGAATTTTTGGAGTCTCTCAGCAGAATCTTTGTAGTTTTCTAGATATCACATCTTATCATCAGCAAAGAGTAATAGTTTGATTACTTCTGCCCCCATTTGGATATCCTTGATTTCCTTCTCATTTGATTATTCTGGCCAGGACTTCTAGAACTGTGATGAATGGAAGTGGCGTAATTGGAAACTTTGTTTAGCTCCAAATCTGAGCAGGAATCCTTTGAGTTTTTCCCCATTCTGTGTGATGTTGGCGGTTGGTTTGTCATATATAGCTTTTATAATTTTGAAGTATGTTCCACCCATGCCTATTTTCTTAAGAGTTTTTATCATAAAAGGGTGCTGAGTTTTGTCAAATGCTTTCCTTTGTCTATTGAGATGATCACATGGTCTTTGAGTTGGCTTCTGTTTATGTGAATCATGTTTATAGATTTGCATATGTTGAAGCATCCTTGCATCCCTGGAATGAAGCCTATTCAGTCATGGTGGATTACTTTTTGATATGCTGCTGAATTTGTACTTAAATGAGTGAAAGAAGTATCAAAGGTTGTACTGCAGACACTAAAAGATGAAAAGTGACAGCAAGGACAATTTTTTCAAGCAGCAACAAAGCCTAGAAATAATGCCAGTGAAGTTACTTAAAAAGTAGATATATACTTGGGAAAAGGGGAAGCCATCCAGTGATGTAGAAATGGTGAAAGAATGTATTGTCAAATTTGTAGGATGCTTAGACCCCAATACTATTTCAAAGAACAAACAATTGCATCTCAATGTGAACCATAACTGATCACCAGCATGAATTAGAGTTCAACTTAACAGAAAAACTTCACACAATTCAAAAAGAATATATATGTGTGCATGTATGTGTATATATATATATGTTTCAATGACTTGGAGAAATCATGATGCATCTGTCTCAGTACAGGTTTTATATTTCATTCAGTTCACAACAGAAGATTTTCTTTACTCCAGACGTATTCACTTTGGGCTCTTTTGGCAACAGAAGAATAATAGATATCTTCAACCAGTTTCATGATAAATGCCATGAAGTTGGACGTAATTGAGTATATTTAATGAGAGTATATATATAGACAGTGTACCTTGCAAGACAGGAAAACACGAAGGGTTTATTGTGCAGATAAAAAAAATACAAACAGATCCAGATGCTGTCATTTTAAAAATTGTATCTTGCAAGGCTATGTTAACCAGTTTGATGAAAACATTTCAGATTGTTTATGAAACCAGTACATTGTACCCCATGATTGCATTAATATACACAGCTATGATTTGATAAAAAAATTGTATCTTGCATCAGCAAAATCTCCCGCTAAAGCTTCTATTTTAAGTGACACTTTGCAACAAGTTATAAGTATTGTTAACTATATTGGCACAAATGCTACATGGGGCCCTCAGTTTCTTAATATGCTAAAGTTGAATGGTGAGGTATTCAGTATGGATTTGATTTATCATTCTAACATGCATTGGTTATCACAGGCAAAGCTCATAGCCAATATTCTATCTCTGGGAAAAGTGACAGTCAAATTTTATGAGGAACAGAATCAGCAATGTGAATTAGGTAAGTCAGATTTGTACTGTAATGCAACATTTCTATGTGTTATGCAAACCAAAATAACTAGAATTTTTTAATGCAAACTAAAACTAACACTATATATGATATGTCGCAAGAAATGCAAACATTTCTAAACTAGCTATCTTTTCTTAAAAAATCTCTTTTTCAAGAAATAGCTTTTTTGAAAATGGGTATGATGAGATAGGGGAGAGGACTCCAGGCACCTCAGGATTGTGGGCTTTGCCCAGAAACTTCCCTTCAGGGACATAGGGAGGCAGTGGGAGATTTTGGGATCACAGTAGGAGGACAAAAGCAGCGGAGAAGATGCAAGTGTTTGTGTTTGGTCTGAGGCCACCAGTCACGGTGGCTGCAGGCAGCAGCAGTTACAACAGTGGTGAGAGTATGCAGACAGGGAAGTCTTTCTGGCTCAAGTGGCTAAGGCGCCAGCCACATACACTGAAAGTAGCGGGTTTGAATCCAGCTTGGCCTGTCAAACATCAATGACGGCTGCAACCAAAAAAATAGCCAGGCGTTGTGGCAGGCGCCTGTGTTCCTAGCTACTTGGGAGGCTGAGGCAGGAGACTCACTTGAGCCCAGGAATTGGAGGTTGCTGTGAGCTGTGATGCCACAGCACTCTACCCAGGGTGACAGGTTGAGGCTCTGTCTCAAAAAAAAAAAAAAGAAGTTGTCCTTCCCTTTGGCTTTTTTGGATTTGGGCACTTGGTGGAGTTACCTTGGGAGACCTTGGGCAAGTGAGCAAGTGACTTTAACAGAGCCCAGAGATTGAGACTGAGGCACTGGAGCAGAGCAGAGTTTTCATTGTTCGGCTGCAGGCTGTGCACAGCCCTTGCGGGAGAGCTGCCTTGCAGGCTTGGCCCTCAGTGTCCTAGAGCAAGGGCGAGGTGGGTTTTGGGAGACTGTGGGCGAGTGAGCATGTGACTTTGAGCAGCACCCAGCGTCCAGGACTGAGCCATCAGGGGAGAACGGAGGTTTCATTGTTTGGCTACAGGCTGTGGGCAGCCATTGCAGGAAAGTTGCCTTTCAGGCTCAGCCCTCAGGGACCTAGAACAAGGCCAGTTCTTGTTTGCTTCCAAGTGGGCAGCCACTTCTGGAGAGATCTGAGCAACACTCTCTTTCCTGGGATAGCCAGTGCTTAGCCAAGGGACATGGTTTGGAAAGGTCCAGGCATGTATATTAAGTGGGCTGAGGAGAGATCCAGGCTACCAGCCCTGCAGGCTTTGAGGGCAAAGAAGTCAGCAGAGGCTTCTAGTCTCCATCTTATACAAATGTATTGTGATTAGCATCTCATATCCCAGAAGATCACCTGTTGCTTAGGCAATATTTACCAAGATATATAAACATGTTTTGTTTTTTTGTTTATTTTTGTTAAAGTTATTATTAGTTTGCCTGTTTGTTTTTTCTTGTCAAATTTTTTTTTCTTTTTATCTCTTTCAAATCCCCCCCCCCGATTTTTCTTTTTTTCTTTGTTTTTTTTTTGTGTATATTTTTTCATTGTAGGCTTCTTTATTATTATTATTATTTTAGAGACAGAGTCTTACTTTGTCACCCTCAGTAAAGTGCTATGGCATCAGAGCTCACAGCAGCCTCCAGTTCTTGGGCTTAGGTGATTCTCTTGCCTCAGCCTCCCAAGTAGCTGGGACTTCAGACACCTGCCACAAAACCCGACTACTTTTTTGTTGTAGTTTGGCCGGGGCTGGGTTTGAACCCACCACCCTCGCTATATGGGAGCAGCGCCCTACTCACTGAGCCACAGGTGCTGCCCTATTGTAGGCTTCTTTAATAATAAGGACGTCATTTTTACTAGTTTTTCTGCCCCTGATATTTGTTTTTTTCCCCCAATTTTATCTCTTAATGTTTTTTGTTTGTTTGTTTTTGTTTGATTTATAGTATTTTTGTTTTTCTTCTCTATTTGGTGGAGGTAGGGTCTTGTGTCTGCTCAGGCTGGCAAAGAGTAGCAGATGTCAAGGGACCCACCCAACACGGGCCCCAAGATGTTGGATTTGTGGGTGTGGGTCAAAGTACCCTACTGTACACCACCATTACTCTTGTCTCACTCTTTCTATTCCTCTCTTCTTTTTGTCAATCTTCCCTTTTATTCACCACTTTTCCTTTCTCTTTTTTTTTCTCTCTTATCTTTTTTTCACATTTTGTTTTTTATTTTATTTATTTGCTTTTTTATTAAGTATCTGTACATAGATCATAAATACATTTCTGCCATTATGGGATTCAATGTGTTGATTATTTGTACAAATTGGAGTGCTTACATCCTACTAAACAACATAGCATCCACCTCATTTACCCAATTACAGGATTAAGATATTTGTGTTCTACACCTGATAGATCCAACTTGTACTTGCAATATGCTCCATAGGTGTGGCCCCTACCAGCCCTCCCTCTATCTACTCACCCACATTTCCCTTCCCCTCCCCCTCCCTTCCTTCCTTCATCCTAGGCTATAGTGGTGTTTCATTTTTTTTTTAAATTTCTTATAGCATAACTGTGTACATTAGCAATCATGGGGTACAGTGTGCTGTTTTCATATACATTTTCAAATACTCTCATCAAACTGGTCAAGATAACCTTCATGTCATTTTCTTAGTTATTGAGTTAAAACATTCATACTCTGCTTTTAGAAAGATTCACTTGTACCCTTGTAAGATAAACCATAGAGGTGACCCCACCAATCTCCCTCCCTCCCCCATCCACCCCCCTCAGCTCACCCTCCCACCCCCTTCCCATATTCTAAGGCTACAATTAGGTTATAACATTCCTATAAAAACTATGAATTAGTTTCAAAATAGGGCTGTGTACATTGAATACTTTTTCTTCCATTCTTAAGATACTAAGAAGAACATTTTCCAATTCCATCCATATAAACATGAAGGAGGTAAAGTCTCCATCCTTCTTTAGGGCTGCATAGTATTCCATGGTGCACATGTACCACAATTTATTGATCCATTCGTGGGTCGATGGGCATTTAGGTTTCTTCCATGACCTAGCAATTATGAATTGGACTGCAGTAAACATTCTGATACAAATATCTTTGTTGTAATTCAATTTTTGGTCTTCTGGATATATACCTAATAAAGGAATTGCAGGATCAAATGGCAGGTCTATTTTTAGTTCTCTCAGTGTTCTCCAGATGTCTTTCCAAAAAGAATGAATTAATTTGCATTC
>NW_003852486.1:2299204-2311712 GCF_000181295.1 Otolemur garnettii | reverse complement strand
GTCTTTTTCTATGTTTTGGAAAAGGTTGAGTAGTATACGTACTAGTTCCTTTTTAAAGGTTTGGTAGAATTCTGACATGAAGCCGTCTGGTCCTGGGCTTTTCTTTTTAGGGAGATTTTGTATAGTTAATGCTATTTCAGAACTTGATATAGGTCTGTCCAACATTTCCACTGCATTCTGGCTATGTCTTGGGAGATGACATGTTTCCAAGTATTGGTCAATTTCCTTCAGATTGTCATATTTCTGAGAATAAAGTTTCTTGTAGTATTCATTAAGGATTTTTTTTTAATTTCTAAAGGTTCTGTTGTTATTTCATCTTTACCATTTCTAATTGATGAGGTTAGAGACTTTATTCTTTTTTTCTTGTTTAGGTTGGTCAAAGGTTTATTGATTTTGTTGATTTTTTCAAAAAACCAACTTTTTTATTTGTTGATCTGTTCTATAATCCTTTTGTTTTCAATCTCATTTAATTCTGCTCTAAGTTTGGTTATTTCTTTTCTTCTACTGGGTTTTGGGATCGAAATTTTCTTCCTTTTCTAGCTGCTTGAGATGTCACATAAAGTTGTTAACTTCCTCACTTTCCGTTCTCTTGAGGAAGGCTTGCAATGCCATAAATTTCCCTCTTAGGACTGCCTTTGCGGTATCCCAGAGATTCTGATAACTCGTATCTTCATTATCATTTTGTTCTAAAAATTTGGTAATTTCCTTCGTGATCTCATCTCTGACCCACCCAGCAGATGGGTTAGTCTGGGAAGGTTAATACTTCCTTCCCCACCTTGCACCCAGTCACTTGTAATCCCCCAGGTCTGTGACCCTATTTACTCCAGTATGCAACTGCTCCTGGGATTTATGACTGCCAAAATCACCCAGAAATCTACATCCTGCAGGGGGTCCTTGTATGTTTAAATTAGGCTGTGCATGTTCTCTTAATTCCAGCCCCTTGCCTTCTGTCATGGCTAGATTCCTCTGCAAGTCAGAGGCTGCTAGAGCTGATGAGCAACTCAAGCCTGAGCAGCAATTAGAGTTTACACTCAGGTGTTAATCCCTGCCTGTGCCTGCCAACTGCCTTTGTCTCAGCATTCCCCTGAGGGCAAGGTGCTCATTGGGAAATCTGAGTCCAGTCCTGCAGGGGAAGAATTTACACTTTGAAAGTTGTGGCCATTACAGCTTTACACCTTCTGTCCCATCTAAATTTTCTGCAAGTCGGAGGCTTTCTAGAACTGGGAAAGAACTCAGCTCTGGGCCTGAAGCAAATTAGAATTTATACTCATGTGTCAATTCCAGCCTCTGCCCACCCACTGCCTTTGTCTCAGTTATTCCCCTGAGGGCTGGTGCTAATGGTCTCTTTACTTATGAAAGTTACCAAAGGCCTGCTGTCCAGAACCTCTGGTTGCCCAGAGATATGGGGCTCGCTTATCTGGAATGGCCTCAGTTTGCAGCTCCGGATGGTACTGTTGCTGTATGGCTTCCTCCGAGCCATCTTTCTTCTCCTCACACCTGTGCCACAGTCAGCACAGAGCTGCACCAGCCTTTCCCCCCTCCACTTCTCTCAAGGAGATGCCCAAGAATCTGGACTCCATAGGTAACAACCCCCCAGACCTCAGGGTGAGGGGGAAATCCTCGGAGTTCAGTGTTGCAGATGGGGAATATATACAGTTTTATACAGTTTTACAGTTTTATGCCTGGCAGGAGGTATGCCAGCAGGGTAGGAGGTCCAGTTTTTAGGGGGTCTCTCCTATGGGAAAGAGTGGGAGGATCTTTGAACTCTGCTTGCTTATTTGCATGGAGTAAACTGTGAGCCCTTCTTGTGGGGGGAGGGGACTCCTGTCTGCTTGGTAGTGACTGCTGTATTTTTGGGGTTGTAGCTTGTCTGAGGAAGGTTGAAGTGCGCACTTCAATCTTCTCTCTTGGCTCCACTCCAACCCATCAACTCCCTTGCTAAACTTCTGTCCTTTAAGCCTCTTTCTGGACGGGAGCTTCTGTAAAAAGCTGGCTGCAGTCCGCCATCTTGGCTCTGCCCCCTGATAAATTTTCCTCTTAAGACTGCTTTTGAAGTATTCTACAGGTTTTGTAACTTATAGCTTCATTGTTATTATGTGTGAGAAATTTAACAATTTCCTCCCTTATTTCTTCTTTGACTCAACTGCATTCAGCATAAGGTTACTTAATTTCCATAGCTTTGTGTGGGGATGTACATTTTTGGTGGAGTTGAGTTCCACCTTCATTGCCTTGTGGCCTCAGAATATATGAGGTATAATTTCAATTCTTTTAATTTTGTTGAGATTTGATTTGTGTCCTAGGATATGATCCATTTTGGCCTATGTTCCATGGGCTGATGAGAAGAATGTATATAATTTAGCTTTGGAATGCTGTGTTTTATATTTCTATTAAGGCCATTTGTTCTAGGGTCACATTTAAGTCCTTCATACCTTTGTTTAGTTTCTGTTTAAAACATGCATGCAGTTCTGTCAGAGGGGTTTTAAAGCTTCTGGCTATTATGCTGTTATGGAATATCATATTGCTCAGAACAATTACAGTCTGTTTCCTAAATCTTGGAGCATTTAAGTTGGGTGCATAAACATTTAGAATTGAAATGTTCTATTATTGTATTGTTCCCTTAACCAGTATGATGTAACCATCTTTGTTTTTCTTAACTTTAGTTGCTTTAAGACCGCTTGTATCTGAAAATAAGATTACAACCCCTCCTTTCTTCTAATTTCTATTTGCCTGAAATATTATTTTCCATTCTTTAATTCTGAGTCTTCATTTGTCCTCAAGGTTAGGTACATTTCCTGGAGATAGCATATGGATGGCTTTTGCTTTTTTATTGAATCAGCCAGTCTGTGCCTCTTGAGTAGGGAATTCAAACCATTAACATTTATTGAAAGAACTGATAAGTGTGGTAAAGTCCCCTTCATCTTATTTTTTGAAAGTCCATTGCATAGTTTTATTCTTTGCATCATTGTAAGAAAGGTAAGCTTTGACCTTTAATTTCTGGGTATTTACTTTGCTGGTGGTCCATTGTGATGGTCAGTGTTAAGAATAGGTCTAGATCTAGTCTGTAGAGCCAGTCTTATTGTGGAAAACTTTCTCCATGTTTGTATATCAACAAAAGATTTGATTTCTCCTTTGATTTTGAAGCTTAGTTTAGCAGGATATAGAAGTCTGGGTTGAAAATTGTTTTATTTATGAAGGCTAAAAGTAAATGACCATTCTCTTCTGGATTGAAGTTTCAGTTGAAAAGTCTGCTGTCATTCTAATGGATCTACCTCTGTAGGTCAATTAGTGCTTAGTCCTACAGACGTCCTTAGCTTGCAGAATATTCTCTTTTGTTTTTTCCTTGGATAGGTTCATTACAATGTGTCTTGGAAAAGCTCTATTTGATATCCCAGGGTTTGATATCCCTCTGAAAGGAGTCTGTTGGAATCTTTAGTGAATCTTGGGAATTTTTCATTTATGATATCCTCCAATAGGGCTTCCATTCTTTTGGGATTATCTTCTCCCCTTCAGGTATCTCTATAATTAGTTTATTTTGGTGCTTCCTGAAGTCTTGTAATTCTCTGAGTGACTGTTCTGCTTTCTCTCTTCTTTTCTATCTCTTTAACTACCTGGGTTATCTTATGAACTTTATCCTGCTCTGAGATTATTTCTTCTTCATGGTCTAATCTGTTATTGAAACTTTCTACTGCATCTTCAAATTCTTTGATTTATTCCTTCATTTCCTTAAGTTCTTCCATATCCTGTCTATGTTCCTTTGTCTTTTATTCATTTTTTGGTTCTATTTTTCCACTTTCTTATCAATTTCCTTTTTTTGCCTTTATTGTCCATATTTTAAATATCCTTTCTATCAATTCCATTAGTTCTTTATGGGTGGAGTACTGTCTAGTTCCCAAGTCATGGTCCCTTGGGGGAGTTATTCAGTTTTGGCTTTTCATGTTGGCAGAATTTCTCTGTTGGTTCTTCCTTATGTGTGTTTTCTTATTATTGCCTTAGTTTCCTGCTTGCCTTACTGTTCCTTCTTACAGCCTTCTTCACTTTAAATTACCTTATCTCAGATCTTAGGTGTTGAGGTGGCCTCTTGGTATAAGTCTAAAAGAAAGAAAAAGGTAAAGAGCAAGCAGGGAGAAAGAAAAGTAAAAGAAAGAAGAAAAGAGAAGGAAAAAAGAAAAGAAGGGAGATTAAAGGAAAGGACTGAAGAATAGGAGAGAAGGAGGACAGAAAGAGAGAATGAGAGTGACAGAAGAAATGATATTGTTCAGTGTGGTGCTATGGCCATGCTTGTAACTCAAGGATTTTGGGGGGATAAGCTGGGTGGGTCCCTGAAAATCAGGAGCTCCTTACCAGCCTGAGCAAAGCAAGATCCTACCTCTGGAAAATATAAAAAGAGAAAGAAAAGAAAGAGAGAAAAAAGGAAAAGAATTTAAAAAGAAAAAGAAAAAGAAAAATTCAGCATGGTGAACTTGCCAATGCTTTTTTCTCAAAGGTCAAAGGTAGAAGTACTCTCTAGACCATGATCTCTTTTATTTATTTATTTATTTATTTATTTTTATTAAGTCAGATACACATAGATCATGAATACATTTATGCATATGTGGGGTACATTGTGTTGATTTTTTTTTATACAATGTGACATGTTTACATCAAACCAATCAACATAGCTTTTGCCTCATTTTAGACCATGATCTATTAACTTCCTTGAGCCAGAGCACTGCTGTGAGCTCCCAGCCAAAACAATGCCGTGACACCCCAACACTCAGAGAAAAGAGAAAAAAAAGAATAGATAAGGAAAATTAAAAATACAATTGTATCAGATAAAGGAGAAATAAAGAAGGGGAAACAAAAACAAAGAAAAAAAGGGGGGGGATATCTTAACTGTTCTATGAACAACTTATATGGGAATGATGTAAAAAGTGACAAGTATCTAGTGAAAGAGAGAAAAAAGAAGAGAAGTAAAATAGAGGAAGATAATAAATGAGGCTTTAAGACCATAACAAATACAGGAATCCTTGGTCTTGAAGAAAGTAAAAATGGAAATTAAAAATTGAAACAACCAAATTAGCAAAAAAAAAAGCCCAACTCAAATAGCCAAAAACAATGATAACCTGAGCAACAAAAAAAAGAACAGAAAAAAAAATACTAAAATTTTTTTTAGTGGAAGGGAGCAACTATAATAGGAATATATGTACATATATGTATATATAGTAATATATTGCCAGGACACCAGGTGGCGCTGTGGTGGTAGGAGAACTCATGCCAGATACCATTTTCTAGCTTCTGAGGAGTACAGGTCCTCTTAGTTGCCCTTGGTGGGTTCCTGATTGTTTCCTCCACTTTCAGTCCCTGCCGGGTAGGGGTATTAAAGCTCCCAGAAAACTTAGGAGGCAAGTCTCACAGTGCCCCCTGACAAGAATTCCTGGGGTGTGTGCGAGCCACTCAGCTCTCCTCAAAAGTGGAAGCTGGATCAGAGCCAGCTGCGTTCTAAGCCCCTGCACACAGACCTACCCATAGGCCTTCCCTCATTGGCAGCCAGCAGACAAGCTCCTGGTAAATCCACTCCACCAAGTTTTCACCTGGTTGCTGCACATTGTTCAAGTTGTCCACTCTTCCAAGATTTCGACTCAATGTATAGCTTCCCCTGAAATCCAAAACCTACAGAAAGGCTCCCTCCCCAACCCAGACCTCTGTCTGTGTGTGTGTGTGTGTGTGTGTATGTGTGTGTATGTGTGTGTGTGTGTGTGTGTATGTGTATGGGGGATCCGGTCCCCACCAGCTTCCAGGCACTTGCCTACTCAGTCTTCCACAGCTCCAGATGTCTTGCTGTCTCTTGTGGTCTACTACTGCCTAGTTGTGCCCCCTGAGCAAAGAATCCAGGTAGCTTGCCCACGCTAATATGGTTGGGTTCTCTCTTTCCCCTGAAGAGATGGGAGAGGCCATCAGAGAGAGTCTTCTAGTTTGACATCTTGCTTCCTATCCATATTTTCTGAATCAGCATGTTGGGGGTTGGGGGGAAACCTTCTAGGAGGTTTCCAGGCAATGTTGCTGCAGACTGTTCATAGTTCACCCCCTTTCTCCACATTGTTCACAGCACACAGCAGGAGCGTGGCTGTGCTGTAAGATGTACTAGCTGAATGTAACCACAGACTTCTCCAAAATTTCTCCTTACCTCTATTCCTAAATCATATATATATATGTAATATATATGAAAAAAAGTATATATAAAAATACATACATGAAATATATATATAAAATATTATATATATGGCCCATTACCATTTTAATAGAAATGAATTTGGATGTTTGAAGGTGAACAGTTCTAGAAAACTATAAAATAAACAATGAATAAGTGGAAATGTAAAGTAAAAATACATTGATACAGCACAGACACCAAGCAAGGACCCTGAGAGCAGAAACAGCCTTCTTAACTTTTATCCTTGGGTATGTCCCAGTCACCTAAACTATTACTCCTCATCCACCCTGCCTCTCACTCTTCCTCACTGGAAAAATGAGAAGCAATATTCTATTACAATGACTCCTTGAAGATGGACTATAGTTGTAGTAAGGACAAAGATGGTTTTCTTCAGAGGAGTTCAGAGTAGAAACACGAAACACAGAATGATTTTTGGCTAAGTGGAAAATATTGTAGCAAGAAGAGGAAGATCTAGAATATGAACTAAAGGAGAAAAGGAAGGAAGGAGATGACTTTGGAAGAAGACCATCAACTTGACAGTCAGCACTCAGATAATTTTTACTGGGAAAATGCGTTTGCAGGGAAGAGATCTTTCCAGGGATTCACAAACAGGCAGCACTAACCTCAAGGAACTTAGATATAGGGGAGGTAGAAACACCAGATAATTGTAATGCTATGGGTGCTGAGTACAGAGGGTCTGTGGGTGATACAAGAAAAAGAGGGTTACTCCCATGGCAGCAGTGGGAATGGCCTCCTAGGGAAGAAGCTTCTCAGCTCAGCTTTGAGGGCAAGAGAGTTATCCAGGCAGAGACAGAGAAAGTATATGAAAAATGCCCTCCTATGCAATACAATTATCTCAGCTTATGTACATTTAGTTTACTTTGAGAATTGAGAGTTAAGCAGAGGCAAAAAAGGAAACTTTAAAAAATAGAAAGTCAAAGGAAATCACCATTAAGTTGTATATATTATATTTCTTTTATTCTGAGGCATTCTTTCTCACATTTTAATTATAAGACATAGGTCATACTATTTATACAGACTTGTATAAACTGACTGTTTCTACTGGTATTGCAATTATAATTTATCTTAAAATCTGTAGAAAGTCTGCTTTGAATAATTGTGATGGTCATTTGATAAAATGTGATGAGACCTACAACTGGGTTAACACTGTGGGATTCTAGGTTTCTTGGTCTTTATTCCAAATGGAAGAGAGGACACGATGACATCTCAAGTTGTATTGTGATAGGATCTGTTAAAACCACATGTTACAGAGTTACATAAAAGATATTTGTACACCCGTGTTCACAGCAGCATTATCCACAACAGGTCAAGGTGGAGGAGAGTACAGTGTCTACAGATGGAAGAATGGATGACCTGCATGTGTCAGGCCCACAAAGGAGAAACCCTGTTACAGGCTACAACACATTGAGCATTTGGGAGCTTACACTAAGTGAAATAACCAGTCATAAAATGACAGTTGCCGCACTTGTGTATGAGAAAAGTCTACTTACATGACTTCTCTAGCATTGGTAAATTCAAAGATACAGAAAGTACAGTGCTCCTGTTCAGAGGCTGAGGAAGGGGGAAGTGAAAAATTGCTGTTTAATAGGAATATAGTTTCAGTTTTGAGGGATGGAAGAGCTCTGGAGATTGTTTCATAACAATGTGAATGCACTTAACATTATGCAAATGTGCACTTAAAATAATTACTCAACTGTGCACTTAAAAAATGGTCAAGATGGTAAATTTTGTACTGTGTATATTTACAGGATTATAAAATATGTATGTCCACATAAAGGACACGGGGAAGGGGGGAATGGTCTGCTGGAAAGATTGTTACTGAAGCAATGAAATAGACAAAATGTTGAAAAGAATAGGAGCTTGGGAAGAAAAGAGAGATTAATAAAAACCCACCAAACTCACCGGCGCTTTATATAACACAATGCAAAGCACAGCAAAAGGATGAAGGAGGGCACTAATACTGCCAAACAAATTAAGGCAATGGAGGTGGGTTGTCCTGGAAATTGGCAAAGGAAAAGATAATGTCATGTCCCATCCCATGCCCTGAATCCCCTGGCATTTGTGGATACTTCCATGCCAGCATCACCACTCACCTGCTGCCAATGTGTGGTAATCTCCACCTTCTTCCCTATATTCCTAATTCCATCCCTCCATCTTGTGATCATTTTAGCCCACTCCCTTAACCTGCAGGTCCTTCATATTTACCTTTCATATCTTGGCTCCTCTATTTTTGCTAGTGTTAGAATTTGTGTCCCAGAAATGAATCAGTCTCTCTCTCTCCCTCTTCATCTGTCAAGCCCCATGCCTCCCAAGTGCCTCCCTCCCTCCCTGAGGACCTCCTCCCCTGTCCAGCCTGGACCCTGTTCTTTCTCACCCCAGTAGAGGACGATGTCCTGGCCCTCTAGACTGCTGTGCTTCACCCGGCAGGATAGGCCTGCTGCTTCCCGAGACTCCACATCCAGGGTGGCTCGGAGATACCATGTCCAGTCTGCATTGGGCAGGAGGTCACTGTGCTGAGTGCCCGGCTGCTCCTGCTCACCCTGCATCCACATCACCCACACGGGCTTTGGGTAGAATCCTGAGACATGGCAGACCAGTAGCAGACGGCCAGGCCCGGGACTGGGGCCACTGGACAGCCAGGCCTCGGGCTTCCCTAGTGAGACAGGAAAGAGCAGTGAGAATGTCTTAGCATGACTTGAATTGAGAGAATGACTCAGAAACCTCCACGGGTTGACAAAGACCCCTTCTGTGGCTGTGAGAACCACATTACTCTTTGATTAGCCCCTGTCTTTCTTGTGTACCTCTTAGTCTTGAGCTAAGACCAGCAAGTGGGAAGTAGTAGTAGAGAGCAGGACTCACCTTGCCTTTGCAGCTCTGCCTTCCCTGCATCCAGGACGCTCAAGAGAAATAGGGGGCAGGTTTCTAACAGGAGCTTCTTCCAAGTAACATCGAAAGCATGATATTCCATGACTCGTGTGCAGATCTGCTGGGCCCTTCTGCCCCATTCTGGTGAAGGTATACAGGTATCATTGACAAGTTTCATGAATTCTAGTCCTTCTATAGCGAGACTGAAGAAGTTTACTATGGATCCCCCAGAATGTAGCTCACAGCCTGCTATGCCCTGGATCTCAATGGGATCTATGGAGAAAGAAGATAGAGAACAAGTCATGAACTATGAATACAAAAGAAAGCCATGAGAAAAGGATGTAGGATGTTAGATTTTGATTGAGATGAAGTTCTTGGATGTGAAATTATGAGCCAACAGCAATTCAGCATTTAGAGCTTCCAGAAAGAAGAGCATTGGGAAGGTGTGAAATAGTAGAAGGGGGGTGGGGAGGCAGAGTGTGATGCAGCCCAGAGCACAGACTTTAGCATGAGACAGAGGACCACAGCAAGAGCAGTTCAGGGAGGAGATGACTGAAGAGATGGATCAGAGGAAGGAGTCACAGTGCAGGTCACTCAGGACAGGGAGGGAATAAGGGCCCTTGAGGAGCCAGGTCCACATAAGACAAAGCAGAGGTTGGTTGTAGGGGGCCTGGATCTCTCAGAGAAGAGTTGGAGGTGGCTGGAATCTGCAATAAGGTGTGAGGTGCTGCTCTAGGACAGAGTGTACACACAGGTAGAGCAGAAAGCAGGGAGGAGTATCAGGGGCATTAGTAATTTGCAAAAAGAGAAGAAATCCCTTTAGAGTCTTTTCAATTTAGAGTTTTGAACTCACATTCCAGCTGGAATTCACTGGCATGTGCCTGTACATCTCGTATAAATCTACGTAACTGGATTTGGATTAGTTCCTCCAGCTCAGCAACCTTCTCTTCACTAAAGTTTCCCTTGGACCAGGGCTTCAGGAATATGATAGTGCCTGAGTCACTGTCCCAGCTGTGAATCTGCAAATCATCCAACCAGCCTGAAAGCTGGCTTTGTGCCCAGGTTCTGTTGGCAAATGATGAAATCCAGATGACATGGAGAGAAGTTGGTCCCTGGAAATCTGTGAAAAGAAAAAGATAAGCAGGAGGGAGTGAGATGGAATGGAAATGGAAAAGACCCAGACAACAGGAACCTATGTGTTGAAGAACACATTAAGGTTGACACATTTGACTGCCTCAGGACTTCAGGCTCCAGTTCTAACACTTGGAAAGATAGAAGAGGGCTGGAGACCGCAGGGCTCAGAACTTTTGTGTACAGGTGCATCTGGGTAGTACAATCTACTTTTACCTAAGACACCTGCAACAGTGCTTGGAGCTGCCAGAGTGACTCTTACCATCCTCATTGTCAGCGCCTGGGAGGAGAACAGCTAGCAATTGAAATGGTAGAAGCAGCATTTCACAGGGAGATGGAACTTCTGACTTGTAGAGCTGGTGTTTGATCTCTGATGTCAGCAAACCTTCTCCTCAGTAGCTGAAGTGACTTCCTCTCTCTTCCAACTGACAATGATCTTCTGCATGCAAATTGTGCTTCAGAGAAAAAGAATCTGCCTCCCACATCCTTTAGCCTTGCACTTGCCTCTTGTCTCCCCTAGCCCAGCCCTGACTTCTAGACATCTCTTTCCTGCCTGACTTCCAATTGTTCTCTGTGCCTTCAGTTTCCTTCTGACCACGTTGAAAAGGCCCCATATGATTCTGAAAGGTCATTTCACCTTCCTAGCCTTTATTCCCATGTGTGTAGCGTAAGAGGTTGACATAAAACAATTGCTTTGCTTCCAATCGGCTATAGCCTAGATGGGGCCTTTGGTTTGTCCACCCAACTCAACCTTCTTCCTTCCCTGCTGCCTTCTCTTCTCAGGCCCTCTGTCACTGCTTCCTAACATTCTCTATGTCTCCTCTTTCTTATCTCACCGTGCTTATCTGATGTCTTTTACCCTCCTTTATAGGCTGGATGGCTGTGTATATGTTTTTTTTGTGTGTGTGTGTGTGTCTGATATTACTTACATGAAAGCAGATATTTTAAATGCTACATGTGCTGTAGAAATAGTGACCCAAATCCCAGAATCAAATGCTATAGATACTGCCATTCATAATCCAGGCTATATTATCTCCTACTTTAGCCAATGTTGAGGGGAAAATGGCACTTACTACTGGTATATGTCTTTCTCTTTAGTAGCTCTTGATTTTTGGAGTTTCTTTTTTTTTTTAACAAGTGTTCAGGAGATAATTAAAACTCCTGGTATTGTGCTTTGTGCACCTCACCTCCGATCTAAGTCATAGGTGCCCCTTTTAACAAGATTCTATCAGCAGTAGAGCCATATTCTCCTTTTCACGACCTCTGTCTACATTTATGCCTTCCCATCAGCATATAAGGTGTTAATAAAGGGCCAAGGAGATGTTACTATACCAATTACTCAGAGATGTTCATTATAAGGGATCATCTCCTGTCCTCTCTTTGTATGCCTTTTGCAAGTTTTGACAATATGTTTAGAATCCACTGACTGAAAAATTTTAATTCAACTAATATGTTGGTTTAAAGCATGATGTTTTATTGCAAGCATAAAGTGAAGTTTATTGAAGAAGAAAAAGATAGGTTTGCAGAGCAAGAGCAAGACATGAATTTATAGGCAAGATATGTTTGCCACAGACCATAAATGTGCTATCATAACAAAAATGCCTAAGGTTGATTTTTTAATTGTCTCCAATTAGGAAAAAATTATAAAGTTTGTATGAATCCACATATCATAGATAAATGCGGTGGCAAATGGAAAGGGGTGTCACTGCCTCATTCCATTATGGAATGGAGGAAAATGAAAATGAGGAATTGGCATTTGCTGTTCTCAAAGATGATTGGTTCATAGTGTTAATAAGAGTAGCCTCCAACGTTGCAATTGATGTGAACCAAATGTCAAATGTTCCTCACTTTCAAAAATAATCCAAAGAGTTAGCAGGGCACAAAAGACTATCATAACGCTTGCCCCACACTCACCAAATTTTCGAAGAAGGTAACCCTAAGGTATGATAACAGTAATTCACAACATTATTTCACCAGAAGAGAGTATTCTGTGTTGCCAAAGACCATGTTAGAATCTGAGCTGGGAATGTGGGAAGGATGATAGAGGAAGCAATCTTGGTTTCAGTTTAACAGGAGGTCAGTAAGTCTGTGCCACATATGAGGAGAACATCAATGCAAATGACAAACAGAAAGAGAGTCTCCCTAAAAGACAATGATATTTTATTTGGGAACAGAGCACAGCAATGTGCATACAGATGCTGTAGTCAACTATGTGTGCATATTCAGGAAGTAAAGAAAAAAATGAGGATTACAAAAATTTTTCTGAAATAATAATCCATGATTAGAAATCTTTTTTTTTTTTTT
>NW_003852486.1:2294735-2299061 GCF_000181295.1 Otolemur garnettii | reverse complement strand
ATTTTTTGGTTGCAGCCATCATTGTTGTTTGGCGGGCCCGGGCTGGGGATTCGAACCCGCCCCCTTAGGTGTATGTGGCTGGCGCCTTAGCCGCTTGAGCCACAGGCACCGAGCCCATGATTAGAAATCTTAATTACAAGTGTGATGCCCATCAGAGGTGGGACAGACAGATCCTGCACCAGTGTCTTTGCAGAAGTATTTTTGTGTAAGTTTGTGATGCCCTTTGTGCAAAGACTTGGGTATTGCAGAGACTCTGTTGTTAGTTTTTGTTATTAGGCCAACAAGCAGGACCTTCCCCAGCTCTATTTGCTATTATTGTTTTTTCACACTGTGACTCCATTTTGAGTCTGACAGCTATTACAAGAAGAATTTTCAATAAAGAAATTTTTTAACAAATGGAGGGTGTTGGAAATATTTAAATATATTTAAGAGTAAAATCCACCTTATATAATGTGTCTTCTCTCAGTAACAGCAACAATTGAAACAGTGTGAAAGATTTAGAAATTAACCATGTTTGCAAATTACACTTTCTCAGAGTCTGTGCTGTGTCTCATACTCACTTTCCCTGTGTGTTTCAAAAATAAAAAAGTGTATGTTGGGTCTCAGAAAACAGTACCCTAAATAAAGACCTCAGAAGCATCCTCAGAAGCAAATATATTCTTTGATTTCTGTCCTCCTGTCTCTCAATCCCTTTCTCCCTGGAGATTTGCCATTAAAATCGAAATCTCTCTTCCCATGGGGGATCATGAAAACAAGATATTATTTTCTTGAAAGGCAACTTTAAAATTTTATTTTTTCTATGTAAAAACCATATATAAAGAAAGCATCTGACTTACATTTATTGACTGTAGGGCCTAGGACCCCCCCAATTGAGAGAGCTTTCTGCCCTGCACCCAGAATGAAGGAATGAATGCTCAGACTAGGCAGGACAGGTCTTGCTGTGTTTCCCCATTCAGTCTATTAGCATTAGATTAGACCCCTTTTTTGTTCAATTATATTTCTGCATAGTTGTCCTAAGCACAAAAATAGATGATTTCCATTCTATGTTTGAGTTGATTTTGGTAGATAGTACGAGATGGAGTCTAGTTTCATTCTTCTGCATATAGATATCCAGTTTGCTCAGCACCATTTATTGAAGAGGGAGGGTGTCCATTAACAAATATGTGTTCTTGGAAAATATGTAAAAAACCACCAGGTTATGTAAGTACATGAATTTATTTCCAGTTTCTCTATTTTGTTCCATTTGACTATGAGTCTGTTTTAATACAACACCATACTGTTGTGATGAGTATTGTTTTACAGTATATTTAAAAATCAGGTAATGTGATTCCTCCAGCTTTCTTGTTTTTGCTCATGATTGCTTTGACTATGAGGGTCTTTTGTGCATGCCTATGAATTTTAGGATTTATTTTTATTTCTGCTAAGGATTTCACTGATGTCTTAGAATCATACTGTGCTTTGGGTAGAAACATAATTTTAATAGTACCAGTTCTTTTGATTCACCACCATGATGCATTTTTCTATTTTTGGTATGTTCTTGTATTTCTTTTATTTATTTACTTAATTTTTATTGTTGGGGATTCATTGTGGGTACAAAGAACCGCTCTTATATTTATTACATTAGTGCTTTTTATTTGTTGTTGTAGGGCTCTATTACTTCCCTGGTTCAATTTATTTTTAAGTTTTTTTGGTAGTTATTGTATGTATGAATGATTTCTTGATTTCTCTTGCAGCTAGTTTGTTATTAATGTATAGAAATACTATTGATTTTTCTATGTTGATTTTGTAACCTGAAATATTACTGAGTTTGTCTAATAGTTCTAAGAGACTTTTGGAGGCATCTTTAGGTTTCTCTGTATATAAAATTACTTTGTCCACAAAGAGGGTAATTTGACATTGAGTTTTCCAATTTGGATGCCGTTACTTTTTTCTCTTGCCTCATTGCTCAGGGTCAGACTTCTGATAACTCTGTGAAATTAGAGTTGTGAACATGAGCATATTTGCGTTGCTCCAGTTCTTAGAGAAAAGGTTTTCACTTTCCTCCCCATTCTGTATGGTGCTTGGTGTGGCTTTGTCCTATAAGGCCTTTATTACACAGAAGTATTATGTTTGGCTATGCCCAGTTTGTTGAGAATTTTTTATTATGGAGGGATATTGAATTTTGTGAAATGATATTCTTCATTTATTGAGATGATCATGTATTTTTTGCTTTTCATTCTGTTGGTGTGATGTATCACTTTTTTTGAATTATATTTTTTGAGTTATTCCTGTGGGCCCAGTGTTTCTATGTTGTTTCTGTCTAGATGATCTGACAAATGCTGGAAGTGTGGTGTTGAAGTTCCCACTCTCATTGTACTGGGGTCTGTCTCTTCTTTAACTCTAAAAATGTTTGCTTCATATATTAGGGTGCTCTGGCGATGAGTTTATATATGTTGAGAATTACTGTATTTTCTCACTAAATTAACCCCTTTATCTTTATATAAAGACCTTGTTCATCTTCCTATGTTTGTTGACTTAAAGTCTATCTTTTCTGATAGAAGTCTAGTTACTCTTTCATGCTTTTGAATTTCATTTGAGTGAAATATATTTTTTTAATCCTCATTTTCAGTCTATGAGTGTCTTCACAGTTATAGTGAGTTCCTTGTAGGGAGCCTATAGTTGAATTTATATTTATCATTCATTCAGCCAGTGTATACATATGTTTTTTAAATTTAGAATGTGTTTTATTTGCAGATTATATTTTTATATTTTGCATTCCTAATTATGAATTAATATAATTAATGAATTTATTATACTTATTTATTTCAGAATATTACTGGGATACAAATATTTTGGTTATATGAATTGCTTTTGTATAGTTTGAGTCAAAATCATAAGTGTACTTATTATCCAGGTAGTGATCTTTATACATGTTAGGTGTGAATTTACCCTGGTCTACTTGTCCCTACCCACTTGCTTTCTTTCCATTGAGTTTAACTACCAAATGTGCATGCATGTGTTGATCATTAATATTTGTCATTAATATTTTTTGGTTCTAATTTAATAGTGAGTACATGGAGTGTTTGCTTTCCATTCTTGCATAACTTCACTTAGAAGAATGGTCTTCTGTTCCATCCAGGTTGTCAGGAAAGGTATTAGTTCACCAATGTTTAGTGGCTGAGTAGTACTCCATAGTATTCATATACCCATTTTATTAATCCACTCCTGTATTGATGGGCAACTTGGGTTGGATCCACATATTTGCAATCTGAACTGTGCTACAATAAATATTTGAGTGCACAGGAGTTTTTGATGAAATGACCTTTTGTATCTGTGTAAATGACCAATAGTTATATTGTTGAATCAAAAGGTAGGTTTACCTTTGGTTCTTTGATTTATCTTCATATATATGACTTTCCATAAAAGTTGCACCAGTTTGTTGTCCCACCAATAGTGTATAAGTGTTCCTTTCTATCTGCATTCATGACAGGGTCTGCTGTTTTGGGATTTTTTTGATAACAGCTCTTGGCACTAGAGTTAGATAATACCTCATTATGGTTTTTATTTACATTTCCCTGATGATTAGAGATGCTAAACATTTCTTCACATTTGTCATTAATATTTTTTGTTTTGAAAAGCTTTTGCTCATGGTTTTTGCCCACCTTTCTATAGGTTTTTTTTTAACTTTCTGATTTTCTTGAGTTCTTTATAGACTCTGGTTATCAGCCTTTTATCCAATGCATGGTATGCATATATTTTATTCCATTTTGTACATTGTCTATTTGCACTATTGATTATTTCCTTTATTTTTATTGTACATACATTTCCTTGACTCAAGAGACAGGTTTTTATAGAAACATGAAGAAAAACTTAGATTTAAATCTTTCATTCATTGTGAATTAATTTTTTTGAGGGACAAGAGGTATGGGTCATATTCCAGTCTTTTACATGTCACTAACCTGTTCTCCCAGCACCATTCAGGGATTTGGGGGTGGGGGGTAGGGGAGGGGTAAATTCCCACCTAACGATTACATTGCACAGGTATATTGCACAGTTACTGGCTGAACGACATAACTGTAATTCAGACTTTAACTTCACAAAAACACAAAGTATGTAATAAAATCATATGTACTGCATAATCTGAAATTAAAAAAACAGAAAAGATTGGTTTTCATACACTATCTTAGCAATGGAGATAGTGACTATTGCTTATATCTGCTATTCCTATTGTTTAGAATTACATATATACTACATATATATATTTATGTTTATTTTTTTTGGAGACAGAGTCTCACTTTGTTGCCCTTGGTAAAGTGCAGTGGTGTCATAGCTCACAGCAACCTCAAA
>NW_003852486.1:2284080-2294598 GCF_000181295.1 Otolemur garnettii | reverse complement strand
ATACTTCAAATTCATTCTACTTCATCTGGATATACCTGATATTAAAATTGGAAAAAATATATTATTATAAAGGGAAATTACAAACATATTTCACTTATAAATGAGGATGCAATATCCTAAACAACATATTAACAAGTTGAATTAAAAATTGTTGTTCAAATAATGTACTTTGGTCAAAATTAAATCCAATTTATGTAAGAATTAGTCACTATTTTCTTTTTTTAAAAATTTACTTATTTATTTACTTTTTACTCTTAATTTTTAATTAAAATCATAACTGTATACCTGTATGGGATACAGTGTGATGATTTGACATACAATTTTTTTTTGAACTTATAAATGTTAGGCTGGTTTATAAGAGCTGCTCTCAGCAGTTATACAGTTTGTTTACAAGGATGAGTTATCTAACTCTGAACATAGTGTACATGGCAAACAGAAGTCGTCATAGCAAAAGAACCACAGCTAGTCTGCTGCGGCCAACACAAAAAACCACCAGAGAACCGGAGGGGGAAATGTCAGGATGAAGGTGGTTTTTTTTTTTTTTATTAGAAAAGAAAAAATAACTCCTCTGCAATCTTAATAAAGGAAAAGAATATTTTGCACTATGAAAAGACAACAGGATGCAAAATAACAAGTGTTTTTTTCTACCAGCCCTTTCTCTGTCTCCTCCAAAGAGCAGAGGTGAAAGGACATAGTTGAAGCAAATAACCAATTACATAAAATTACTTAGAAACCCTACAAATTTGATTAAAATATAAACTTCTAATTTACTCTTAATTTTTTAAAATATAAAAAGACCTGCTTTAGTGCCATGGTATTCTCACTAGAAAATAACCCTAATACATGTATATAGCCTTTTGTCAGTAAGATGCTCAAGTTGACCATTTCTAAACTCATTTCTAAACCTTTGTGTGGAGAAGTACCTGTATCTTATAAAACAGAGTCATGTCTATGAAGTGACAGCTAGTTAGCCTGCATCCACCTGTCAATTTACCAGTGCCCATGTCCTCGAGAGTGGGGGTAGGGCAGAGACCTAGAAGTGGGGATTGACTTAGACCTAGATTGAGGAATTAACCCCAATCACTGACTTTTTAAGCATCACTTTGCCCACCTCCTCCTTGAAAGGAGATATTTCTGTCCTAACTTACTTTACTTTGGTTTGGTGTGACCCAGATGTTTTTCACCTTTAGAAACACACACAATCCCCACACCCATATACATAATTTTTTTTTTGTTTTTACATTTAGATATAAAAATACTACTCTGCTTTTTGTTATAAAGGAGGACCAGGCAATAAGAACCTTTCCTTCTTTTAAGGTAGAGACATCCACCAGTTTACTCTGAGCTCTCTGTTGAGAGGACAGCATATAGTCTCTGAGACAAAGGGCATTTCCCTCCCTGATCTCCAACCTCTACTTTCTCTCTCAATTCCCACTTATACTAGAATGTTGGTTATAATCGCTTCAACTTTTCCACCAAGGGAAATCCTAACCTAGAGTCAGCCAGGCCTTCCAATTTCAGCTATCTTGAAGAATAAGTGCTCCACCTGGATAGTTATATATACTGGACAAGCACACCCCATTAAATTGAAGTAGTGGTTATGTCCCTCCCTGCCCACTAGTGCATTAGAAAGCTTCAGTGATGGGGAAAAAAGGGAGGGGGTGGATGCAAAGAGATTAAGAACTTGACCCTTCTATCTTGGCCAAAGAAAGCAAGATTAAGTGGGCATGGGGAATAAAAAAAGACTTTGATATTCCACCCTTTTGAGTTACAATTGGGACAACTGGGAGTGGGAGAAGATTTGGAGTGGGATGAAGAACCAGAAAGGGCTCAATGTCTGGAAGTCTAGTCCACTTAGTTTTTGTACCAGAAGGGTCCATTGCCAGTTTCATTGAGAAGACATGTGAGAATGAGGGCTTCTGTCACCAAGAAGAGGTCACAGTTGGCAGAGGGATGAAGGTTTTCAAAGTAGCCCTTCTTCTCCTGGCCGACAGGAGGTGGACAGTCTGGGGAATGCAGATGGGAAGATGGCACTATGGTTGGCTATACCAAGGGGCCTTGGTGCTGAAGTTGGTACAGTAGACCACACCGTTCCAATTCCCAGGAATGGGCTTGGAATCAAAGGTTGTTATTAATCTACAGTTTTCACACACATGATGCAAGATGAAATGAGCCACCCAGAGATGATCTCCCATGCTGATTTCTTCACAGGGTCTGATTTGGAATTTACACTGTGCAGGCATGACTTGGCATTAGTCCCGGCAATCTTGACTCCAGCATACAAGCAGGCTCGGTAGTGAACCTCCACGATATCCCCGACATAGACTCTGTATGTTCCCTCGCCACAGTAATAAGGACCCTGGGGCCCAGGGAAGCCATTGGCATGCCAAAAGGGGCATCTATCTGTCCCCATCATAGTGTATTCCTGCTCCATTCCAAACCAGGGGTGCTCACCATGTCCATTATCCACCTATAGATGTGCCTCAAATTGGTCTCTGCAGGCTTTGGATTGTCCTTGAAAACTTCACAGAACACCAACTTATTGGAGTCCCTGCAGAAGGAATTCCAAAACATGGCAGCAGGCAGGAGATTCATGTCACTGTTGGAGTAAAGTAGTGTAAAGTGCTAGAGCAATTAAAATTCCACTCAGGTACCACAGTTGGGCATGCAGTCCAGGGTGCGGGTCTTGCAGCTCAGTCCTTCTCCAGTACTATTGATTCCAATATACATGGCTGGGACTTTCACAGAGGTAGGGGCATATACATCTGCTTGATACCTTTGATTAAGTGGGAACTTGTTGAGGTGGCCATAGTGGAAAATGTTCTGGGGGGTGAGCAGGAGGGTGGTGGGCAGGCAGGTAGCAAGAGTGAGGTAAAGAGGGGAGAGGAGGCTAGTGTGCTGTTCAAATGACCTACTTTTCTCCAATCTGCAGCTCTTTTGATACACAATTTTGAATGCTTAATTCAAATTGGGTAACATAGCCATCACCTCTCACTTACTTAATTTCTTGTTGTTAGACATTTAAAATTTACTGTTAGTTATTTAAATATACCCTTGCATTGTACACATTAGGAGAGATAGCACAAATGCCATCCCTCTGATAATGAACCAACAAGGGGGTTCACTGTTGCTCCCACATGGGAAGCCAATTCTGAGACGAGAATTGTGAAGAATAAAGGTTTTATTTCAGAGGACGGGTCAGCTGGGGCGAGGGGAGGCACAGGCTACCTCAAATCCACTTCTCAGATTAGCAGGGTAAAGAGGTTTTTATGGTGGTGAAAATGAGTAATACGTAGAGGGAGTGTATTCCTTTTATGTTGGGGGTGGGGGGCAGGACACACAGTGCAGTGGGGAAGCATGCTAGTTGATATATCTCTTGAACAGAAAATGGTGGGTAAATCCATCCCCAGGGTAGGAATTTTAGTGTTATAATGAGCTAGGGGTTAATATTGTTCATTCTTTCAGCCTATGTGCAGGCTCAGTGGCTCTTGGTTACAATCTGAGATGGTGTATTGCTTATCTTGACTTTCTCTGGACATTTTGGTAGAGTATGGCCTTGTAGTTATCCCAGGGTTGCAAGGAGGTTCTGCTGTTTCCTGGGAAAAACTCAAAGAAATTGTATCAGTGTACATAAGATTACAAAGTTCTGTTCAGTAGTTTGTACTGAGACCTCTGTGTCTTTGCTTTTTCTAAGACCGCGTTGCTAGGTCACTGGAGCTAATACTCATTGCTTCATCTCTGTCCAGTCAAGGCCACTTAGCTGCCTGCTTCAGTTGTGATGCGAACACTAGAAAGTCTTTTGGAATATGAGGGAGGTAAGACCCTAGAGAATTGTAAAACTTTGTTATAAAACTTGTCACACCCCTTCCCACCAATCGACCTCCCCCTTTCCCTTCCTTCTTCCTCTTACCCCTCCCCCTTGTTAGACTATATCTGTGTTTTATCACTAGTGTGAGTGTTTAAGTGTTTATATATTGGTTTCATATTATTATTAAGTACATTGGACAATTTTTCCCCATTCCTGAGATATTATATTAAGAAGAATGTGTTCCAACTCCATGTAGGTAAAGTTAAACATAAAAGATGTGAAGTCTTCATTCACAAAGATGTGAATACTTCATACTGAATAGTATTCCATGGTATACACATATCAGAGTGTGTATCAGAGAAGAATGTGTTCCAACTCCATGTAGGTAAAGTTAAACATAAAAGATGTGAAGTCTTCATTCACAAGATGTGAATACTTCATACTGAATAGTATTCCATGGTATACACATATCAGAGTGTGTATCAGAGAAGAATGTGTTCCAACTCCATGTAGGTAAGTTAAACATAAAAGATGTGAAGTCTTCATTCACAAAGATGTGAATACTTCATACTGAATAGTATTCCATGGTATACACATATCAGAGTTGTTAATCCATTCATGGGTTGATGGGCATTTGACTTGCTTCCACGACTTGGCAATTATGAGTTGGGCTGCAACAATCATTCTCATGCAGATTCATGGTGGTTAAAATGATTTTTGTTCTTATGGGTTGTATTAGTTTGCAATCCCAGAAGCAGTGTAGAAGTGTTCTCTTCTTTCCACATCCATGCCAGCATCTGCGTTTGGGGGACTTTGTGGTGTTAGCTAGTCTTACTATAGTTAGGTGATATCTCAAAGTGGATTTGATTTGCATTTCTCTGATTATTAAAATGATGAACATTTTTTTCATGTGTTTATGGGCCATTCATCTGTCATCTTCAGAGAAGTCGCTATTCAAGTCTCTTGCCCACAAAGAAATGGGGCTGTTTGTTCGTTTCTTATTTATTAATTTGAGTACTCTGAAGATTCTAGTTATTGGACCTTTTTCAGAATTATAACCTGCAAAAATCTTCTCCCATTCTGAAGGCAGTCTGCTTCCTTTTTTATAGTACCCTGAGCTGTGCAGAAGTTTTTTAGCTTGATCAAATTTCAGTTATTTATTTTTGGTATTGCTGCAATTGCCAGGGGGTTCTTCCTCATAAAAATATTTCCCAGGCTTGTATCTTCAAGCAATTTTCTTGCACTTTCTTCTAGAATTTCTATAGTTTCATGTCTTAAATTTATACCTTTTATCCAGTGAGAATCAATTTTTATTAGTGGTGATAGGTGTGGTTTCAATTATGGTCTTCTACAAGTGGTGAACCAGTTCTCCTAGCACCATTTGTTAAATAGGGATTCTTTTGCCTAATGAATGTTTTTGTTAGGCTTATCAAAGATCAAATGACAATATGTGGCTGAGTTCATCTCTAGATTCTCTATTCTATTCCGTACCTCTACATGTCCATTTTTGTGCCAGTACCATTCTGTTTTGATCACTACAGATTTGTAGTATAACCTGAAGTCTGGTAGTATGATGCCTCCAGATTTATTTTTAAGTATTGTATTGACTATTTGGTTTTTTTTTTGAATTCCATATAAAATGAAGTACTATTCCTTCAAATTCGTTTAAGTAGGACATTAGTGCTTTGATTGGGATTGTGTTAAATGTGTAGATTGCTTTGGGTAGTATGGACATTTTAATAATGTTGATTCTCACCAGCCATGAGCAAGGTATATTCTTCCATTTGTTAACATCTTCTGCTATTTCTTTTCTCAGGGTTTCATAGAGATCTTTCACACTCTTTGTTAGATATATTTCCAAGTATTTCATCTTCTTTGGCACTACTGAAAAAGGAATAGGAATAGAGTCTCTGTTTACAGTTCTCTGCTTGACAGTTATTGATATAAATAAAGGCTACCGATTTGTAGGTATTCATTTTGTATCTGGAGACACTACTATATTCCTTGATTACTTCTAAGAGGCTTATAGTTTAGTCCCTGTGGTTTTCTAGGTTTCAGATCATGTCATCTGTGAAAAATGAGAGTTTGACCTTCTGTGTCCCATTTGAATACTGTTGAACTCCTTCTCTTGCCTGATTCTGATGGCTAGGACTTCTAGTACTATGTTGAATAGCAGTGGTGACAATGGGCATCCTTGTCTAGTTCCACATTTGAGTGGAAGAGCTTTTAATTTTACTCCATTAAATACAATATTTATAATCTTAAATATAATTAAAATAATATAATATGGCTGTGGGTTTGCTGTAGATGGTCTCTATCAGTTTAGGAATTGTCCCTTCTAAGCCTATTTTCCTAAGTGTCCTAATCATGAAAGGATACTGGCTAAATGTTATCAAAAGCCTTTTCTGCATCAATTGAGAAAACCATATGGTCTTTGTTTTTTATTTTATTTATGTGGTACATTATATTCATAGATTTACATATATTTAAACAAACTTGTAACCCTAGGATAAAACCAACTTGATCATGGTCTATAAGTTTTTTGATGTGTCATTGAATTCTGTTTGCTAGGACTGTATTCAATATTGTATCAATATTCTTTAATGATATTGGTGTATAGTTTTCTTTCTTTGTTGGGTCCTTTTCTGGTTTGGGGATCAAGGTGTTATTTGCTTCTTAAAAGGAGGATTCCTTCCTTTTCTATGTCTTGGAAAAGATTATGTAATATAGGTGTTAGTTCCTCTTTTGAGGTCTGGTAGAATTCTGATGTAAAACTATGTGGTCCTGGGCTTTTCTTTTTTGGGAGATTCTGTATAATTGACATATTTTCAGTACTTGATACAGATCTATTCAAAATTTCCCAGGAATTTTTTGCTTGAGTCTAGGAAGGTGAAGTTCTTCCAGGTATTGGTTCATTTCCTTCAGATTTTCATATTTCTCAGAATAGAGTTTTTTGTAGTGATCATTGAGGATTTTTTTTTTTTTTTGGTATTTTTGTGGTATCCATTGTTATTTCCCCTTTATCTTCTGATTGAAGTTATTCGAGATTTTACTTTTCTGTTTCTGATTAGTTTAGTGAAAGGTTTATCAATTTTATTGATCTTTTCAAAGAACTAACTTTTTGTTCTGTTGATCTTCCAAATGATTCTTTTGTTTTCAATTTCATTTAATTCTGCTCAAATTTTGGTTATTTCTTTTCTTCTTATGGATTTGGGTTTGGATTGATCTTCCTTTTCCAGTTAGTTAAGATGGCCTATTAGGTTGCCATCTTGCTCTCATTCTGTTTTCTTGATGAAGGCTTCTAATGTTATAAAATTTTCATATAGGACTGCCTTTGCAGTATCCCACAAGTTTTAATAGTTTGTGTCTTCATTATCCTTTTGTTCCAAAAATCTGATAATTTCCTTCTTAATCTTGTCATTGACCCAGCTATCATTCAACCTAAGGTTATTTAGTTTGCATGACATCGTTTGAGTATGAAGATTTCTGTTGCTGTTGAGTTCAACTTTTATTCCATGGTGGTCTGAGAAGATACAAGGAATAATTTTTTAAAAAATTTGTTGAAGTTATACTTGTGTCCTAAGATATTATCAATATTGGAGGATGATCTTTGGGCTGATGTGAAGAATGTGTATTCAGTTTTATTAGGAAGAAATGTTCCATGGATGTCTGTGAAATCTATTTGTTCTAGAGTCAAGTTTAAGTCCATTATTCCTTTGTCTGATTTCTTCTTAGAGGATGTGTCCAGAACTCACAAAGGATTGTTAATATCTCCAACTATTATAGTGAAGGAAGATATCACATTATTCAGAACTGTTGGGGTTTGTTTTATAAATCAAGGAGCATTTAGGTAGGGTGCATAAATGTTAATTATTGAAATATCTTCATGTTGAGTATTTCCCTTGACAAGTATATAGTGTCCTTCCTTGTCTTTCCTTATTTTTTTTGGTTTAAATCCAATTGTATCTGTGAACCAGATTGCAACCCCTGCTTTTCTCTGATTTCCATTTGCCAGGATTGCTGTTGTTAATACCTTCACCCTGAGTTTTGTTTTATCTTTTCAGGTAATGTGAATCTCTTGGAGGCAAAAGATAATTGGCTTGAATTTTAGTGTCCAGTTAGCCAAAATGTGCCTCTTTAGAGGATAATTGAAACTATTCACATTCATTAAGAGAATTGACAGGTATGGTAGTGTTTCAGCCATCTTGTATTTCAAAAGTTCAGTGCTTATTTTTACTCCTTTTATCATTGTGGAAGGTAGGTTTTGTTGTTTAAATGCTTGGTGAGTTTACTTTGGTGGTAGACCATCATGCTTGTCATTATGAAAAATGAGTCTGAGTATTTCCTGGAGAAGGTGTCTAGTTATGGCAAATTTTCTTAACATATGGATGTTAGGGAAGTTGGCATGGGTTTTCTGGGCAGACTGGCCTCATCATGTTGAAGGTTTCCTTTATGAACACCTTGAAGTCAAACCCACAGCTGCCCTACAAATTACTTAGTATTCCTGAAAGTATGCTTTTATTTTTGCAGTTTTGGCCAGGGCTGGGTTCAAACCCATCACCCCTGGTATATGGGGCTGGTGCCCTACTCCTTGAGCCACAGGCACCACACTGAAAGTACATCTTTTATAGAGGTCTTAAAATTTGTAGTAGGAGAATTTAAAGCTCCTGCTGCAAAAAGTGCAATTATTACCAATGATTGAATAGGAAGAAATCCCACATAGACTGTTGGAAATGTTTTCCTGCAACATGGTTCAGAACTGAGAATTATACCTAGAGATAGTGTTGGAAGTTGTTAATATCTGGCACTTGGAACATACGATTTCCTTTCAGAATAAATATTGATATTTTTTGTTGTGAGATTGAAATCAGACATTGGACATATAATGAAAAAACCAGGTATCAATGGAATAATAAGAAGTGGCTTTTCTGTGTCTTTCTGCTCATATTCTTCATGTGAAGAGGCAGTGTTTAGAATTGAGGAGCTACAACCACAGAAGATCATACAGTCTTTGGTTTCTACCTCACAGCACAGGCAGTTCATTCTTTTGGGTAAACAGGTCATTTATCTGGGTTTTATAATTGGAGGATGTTTCTGATAATTCTTTCTGAGAACATTTGGAAAATTATAAATCTAACATGTTTGTCTCAGTTAAAATATAAAAGTATTATGGATCATGGATGGTAGTGTGGCTTGATAGAATCTGATTTGCAGGCTCATAATTTGATTCTTAAATATATACAGTAATTTTTGATGAAGGCAGTAGACATGTAAGTGAATACTCAGCTGTCTTAACATTTTATCATTTAGATTTAAGTTTAAAACCTTATGTGTCATATAAATTTCAATTTAATATCAAATAAAAATTGAAGTTTTAAATCTAGCTTTTATGTATATAAATTGATGTCCCATATTAAATTTTAACAGTGCCCTTGCAGAATTCAATACTGGTAATGGTGGGAGTTGATGATACAGTAGAAGCTGAGTTATGCATTCTTTTATCAATCTTTTTTAATACAAACTTTTAAAGTAGTGACTCTTAAGAAATCTTTTTTAAAGAGAATATTTTTAAGTAGCAATCAGGAATAAAGTGAAGGTCAAAGTTGATTGGAAATGCTGATGAGTTATACACTGAAGACTCAACTTTTAAGGAAGGGCTAGAATTAGTCTCCTAAATGACGAGGAAGCCAGGAGAAGCAAGATGGGAAAGCTCAGATGACGAAACTTCTGGTAAGTAGGAAAGCAACAGGACAATAGGAAGGGGACTGGAAAACTGTAGCAGAGTGTCATAGAAAAAGCCAGCTGTATAAACCACTGCAGAGAGTATGTTGGGGAGAACTGAAGAGAAGACAAAATGCTTTACATAGTCAAAGTAGCAGAAGGCAGTTAGACAAAGCAAAGTATTGGCCTTGTCAGCATACAGATTTGAAAATACCTCTCATGAGAATCCAAATAATTGCATAATATAAGGAAAGATTTTATTTGCCCTTCAGAGGAAATGAGACTCTGTGAAAATTTTGAAAGATGAAATGAAGGCTCACAGTGATTCCAAATCAGCACTTGAACCACTGTATTTTAAATGGTGAGCTCTTTAGAGGCAATGATTGTGTCTGGTTGGTTCTTTCTAGAGCTGGAAAAGTAAATACTTGCTGAATTATTCATGAATAAATTCTCTAAGACTAAAATAAAAATTGGATGTTAGTAACCCGGTTGCTTGCAGGATTTTCTCCTTCATGTTAACTTTGACAAAGTTAATTACAAAGTGTGTAGGAGATAGTTTATTTGGATTGAGTCATGCTGAGGTTCTGAAACTGTCTACTATCTGAATTTCTGTATTTCTTGCAATGCTCCATAATATCTTATACTAAAGGATTTGTGCCTTTAGGATGATCCTCTTCTCCTTCAGGAATTCATATCATTCAGATGTTTGACCTTTTGGAATGATCCCACAACACTCTCAGGGAATATTTTGTTCTTGTTCTCCTTTTCTCTGCCTCTTGGTATGATTGGGATCATTCAGAAGTCTTCTCTTCAGTTTCTGAGATAATTTCTTTGGCCTGCTCAACTTTACTATTAAGGGTCTCTACTGTATTTAGAAATTCCTTGAATATCATCTTCACTTCTTTAAACTCTACTATATCTTTTCTTATTATGTCCTTATCCTTGATGACTTTGTCTTTGAATTCATTACTTTCTTCATGCAACTTTTT
>NW_003852486.1:2276752-2283880 GCF_000181295.1 Otolemur garnettii | reverse complement strand
GGTTGCAGCCATCGTTGTTTGGCGGGTCTGGGCTGGGGATTCAAACCCGCCACCTTAGGTGTACGTGGCTGGCGCCTTAGCCAGTTGAGCTGTAGGCACCGAGCCTTCTTCATGCAACTTTTGAACTACTTTTTGGATTTCTATTTCCATCTTTTCCTCCATTCTATTCATGTTATTTGCCATTTATAATCTGAGTTCTATTTCTGACATTTAAGCTATTTATCTATGGATGATATTTTCTTTTGTGTGTCCTTTGTTATTCCTTGGGGGAGCTGATATACTCTGATTTTTCATTTTGCCAGAGTTCTTCCAGTGATTTCTCCTCATGAGTATTTTCCATTATTTGGCCATTGAAACTTGTGATGTGAGACTGGATTAGGGGCCTGGGGAACTGGAGCTAATCAGCCCTTTACCAGTGAGCTGTGGCTTGTGATTGTGGCTAACATGAAGATCTCTAAAAAGAGAACTATGAAACTCTAAGAAAAGAAATAGCAGAAGATGTTAACGAATGGAAAAATATGTCATGCTCATGGTTGGGAAGAATCAGTTTTGTTAAAATGTCTATACTACCCAAAGCAAGCTACAGATTCAATACAATCCCCATCAAAGCACCAATGTCATACTTTAAAGAACTTGAAAAAAGTAGTACTTCACTTTATAAGGAATCAGAAAAACCCTGAATAGCCAATACAATATTTACAAATATAAACAAATCTGGAGACATCGTACTATCGGACTTCAGGTTATACTATAAATCTACAGTGATCAAAGAAGCATGGTACTGGCATGGAATAGAATAGAGAATCTAGAGATGAACCCAGCCATATATCATCATTTGATGTTTCAGAAGTCTAACAAAACATGCATGGGGGATAAGAATTCCTATTTAGCGAATGGTGCTGGGAGAATTGGCTAGTGGTCTGTAGAAGACTGAAGCTAGACCCACACCTCTTATCACTAACAAAAATTGATTCTCACTGGATAAAAGATTTAAATTTAAGACATAAAACTATAGAAATACTAGAAGAGAGTGCAGGGAAAATGCTTGAAGATATTGGCCTGGGAAACTTTTTTATGAGGAAGACCCCCCCCCCCGGCAATTGCAGCAACACCAAACATAAATAACTGGGATTTGATCAAGCTAAAAATGTACTGTATAGCTAAGGGTACTACAACTAAAGCAAATAGACAACCTTTGGAATGGGAGAAGATTTTTGCATGTTATGATTCCAAATAAGGTCTAATAACTAGAATCTTCAGAGTACTCAGATTAATCAATAAGAAAAGAAAAAAAACCCTATTTCTTTGTGGGCAAGAGACTTGAATAATCTCCGAAGTCTTCTCTGAAGATGACAGATGAATGACCCACAAATATTATCTGCCGAATTTATTTATGAAAAAATGTTCATCATTTTAATCATCAGAGAAATTCAAATCAAAACCACTTTGAAATATCACCTAACTATAGTAAGATTAGCTAACATCACAAAGTCCCCCAAATGCAGATGCTGTCATGGATGTGAAAAGAAGGGAACACTTTTTTAAAAAAAATTAAATCATAGCTATCATTAATGCAATCATGGGGTACAATGTGCTGGTTTTATATACCATTTGAAATATTTTCACCAAACTGGTTAACATAGCCTTCACTGCATTTTCTTAGTTATTGTGTTAAGACAAGTATACTATACTTAGTAAATTTAACATGTACCCTTGTAAAATGCACCGTAGGTGTGTTCCCACTAATTACCCTCCCTCCACCCATGCGCCCCCCCCTCTGTTCCCTCTCCTCTTTCCCCTTCTTCTTGGGTTTTAGTTGGGTTATAGCTTTCATATGAAAGCTATAAATTGGTTTTATAGGAGGGCTGGGTACATTGGATACTTTTTCTTTCATTCTAGAGACACTTTGCTTAGAAGTATATGTTCCAGCTCCATCCATGTAAACGTAAAAGAGGTTAAGTCTCCATCTTTTTTCAAGGCTGCATAATATTCCATGGTGTACATATACCACAGTTTATTAATCAATTCATGGGTCAATGGGCACTTGGGCTTCTTCCAGATTTAGCAATTATGAATTGGGCTGCAGTAAACATTCTGGTGCAAGTATCTTTATTGTAAAATGATTTTTGGTCTTCTGTATATATACCTAGTAGAGGGATTTCAGGACCTAATAGCAGGTCTATTTTTAGATCCCTAAGTGATCTCCATACATCTTTCCAAAAGGAACATATTAGTTTGCATTCCCACCAGCAGTGCAGAAGTGTTTCTTTTCTTCACATCCATGCCAACATCTCTGGTTTTGGGATTTTGTGATGTGGGCTAATCTTATTGGAGTTAGATGATATCTCAAAGGGGTTTTGATTTGCATTTCTCTGATGATTAAGGATGATGAGCACTTTTTCATGTGTCTGTAGGCCGTGGACCTCTCTGCTTCAGAGAAGTTTCTCTTCAAGTCCCTTGTCCACCCTGAGATGGGATCACTTGTTCTTTTCTTGCTAATACGTTTGAGTTCTCTGTGGATTCTGGTTATTAAACATTTGTCGGAGACATAACCTGCAAATATTTTCTCCCATTCTAAGGGCTGTCTGCTTGTTTTCCTTACTGTGTTCTTGGCTGTGCAGAAGCTTTTTAGTTTGATCAGATCCCAGTAATGTATTTTTGGTGTTGCTTCAATTGTCCGGTGGTCTTCCTCATAAAATATTCACTCAGGCCCATTTCTTCAAGTGTTTTCCTTGCACTTCTAGTATTTTTATAGTTTCATGTCTTAATTTAATCTTTAATCCAGTGAGAGTCTATCTTAATTAATGGTGAAAGGTGTGGGTCCAGTTTGAGTCTTCTACAGGTCACCAGGCAGTTTGCCTAGCACCATTTGTTGTATAGGGATTCTTTTCCTCACTGAATGTTTTTGATTGGTTTGTCAGAGATGAGGTGATGGTAAGTAGCTGGGTTCATCTCTTGGTTCTCTATTCTGTTCCATACATCTACCTCTCTGTTTTTGTGCCAGTACCATGCTGTTTTGATCACTATGGATTTATAGTATAGTCTGAGGTCTGGTAATGTGATTCCTCCTGCTTTGTTTTTATTTCTGAGTAATGTCTTGGCTATTCGAGTTTTTTTTCTGATTCCATATAAAAAGAAGTATTATTTTTTTGAGTTGTTTAAAATATGACAGTGGAGCTTTAATAGGGATTGCATTAAAATTGTATATTGCTTTGGGTAATATGGACATTTTAACAATGTTGATTCTTCCCAGCCATGAGCATGGCATATTTTTCCATTTGTTAACATATTCAGGTATTTCTTTTCTTAGAGTTTGATAATTTTCTTTATAGACATCTTTCACATCTCTTGTTAGGTAAACTCCCAAATATTTCATCTTCTTTGGCACTACTGTGAAAAGAATAGAGTCCTTGACTCTGTTTTTAATTTAACTATTACTGGTATATATAAAAGCTACCAATTTATGAGTGCTGATTTTGTAACCTAACATGCTGCTGTATTCCTTGATCACTTCTAAGCGTTTTGTAGTAGAATCCCTGGTGTTTTTGAGATATACAATCATATCATCTGTGAAGAGTGAAAGTTTGATTTCCTCTGACCCTATGTGGATACACTTGATTACCTTTTCTTACCTAATTGTGATGGCTAAGACTTTCATTGCAATGTTGAAAAGCAGTGGAGACCATAGGAAACCTTGCCTGGTTCTTCATCTCAGTGGAAATGATTTCAACACTGCCAAAGGGGTGTTAAAATCTCTGACTATTATGGTGCTGGAGGAAATCAAGTTGCTCATGTCTTTTAGAGTCTCTCTTATAAATTGAGGTGCATTCTGGTTGGGTGCATAAATGTTAATAATTGAAATCTCATGTTGAATTTTACCCTTAACAAATATGAAGTGACCATCCTTATCTTTCCTTACTTTTGTTGGTTTAAAGCCTATTGTATCTACGAATAAAATTGCAACCTAGGGAATATTTAGAATGTCTGAAGGTACATTTGAGTCACAACTGAGCACATGCTATTGCCCTCTATGTAGCTAACATCCTACAGTGCATGGAGCAGCTTCCACAGCAAGAAGCATGTGGCCCAAATACCAGTAGCAAGGAGGTTGAGACACCGTTAGAACAAGGTTCTCAAATAGAATATACATCATATTCACCTGGAAGCCTTGTTGAAACAAACAGGTTACTGGTCCCCATTCCCATATTTTCTGATTCAGCTGGTTGAGGAGTAGAAATTTGATTTTCTAGGAAGTTTTCAGGCGCTGTTGCTCTAGCCTGTTCATAGTTCACCCAGTGTTAACATTGCATAGCTCACAGCACATAGCAGGAGAATGACTGTGCTGTAAGATGGGCTAGCTGAATGTAACCAGGAGATGTAGCCAGGAGTACTAACAAAGTGTGAGAAAATTGCAATTTCACCCATTTTCTATAATGGTCAAATTCTAAAGACCACTTTGTCCTAAAATGTACAGGTGGGAGAATTGTTTCTAGTATCACTTGTTTCTACAAAATTATTTCCCTTCATCTTCCCTCCTAAGTCTTATATTCACATCCTAAGTCTTATATATTCACATCCTCTTGCCTCCTACTATAGCAATCAAAATTAATCTGGAAATTTTAAGATGGACTGTTCTAGAAAACTCTAGAATAAACAAATATAAATAAATAGAAATGTAAATAAAAAGTACAACTGCGCTGATGTAGCACAGACTTCAAATAAGGATCCTGAGGGCAGGAACAGCCCTTTTAATTCTTCTTCTTGGGTATGTCCCAGTAACTGCACTATTACTCCTCACTCACCCTGCCTCTCACTCACTCTCACTGGAAAAATGAGAAGCCATACTCTACCACAATAGTTACAGTAAGAATAGGGTGGCTTTCTTCAGAGAAATTTAGAGCTGAAAAAAGAAAAGGAGAATGATTTTTGGATAAGTGGAAACTATTGTAGCAAGAAAAGGAAGATGCAGAATATTAACTAAAGAGAAAAAAGGAAGGAAGGAGATGACTCTGGAAGAACATGAACTTGACAGTCAGCCTAAGGTAATTTTTATTGGGAAAATGCACTTGCTAGGAGGAGATCTTGCTAGGGATACACAAACAGGAAACAGGCAGCACTACCCTCAAAGAACTTACAAGTAGCAAAGGAAGAAACACCAAATAACTACAATGCTGTGGGTGCTGAGTACAGGGTGTGTGTGGGTGATACCAGACATGGAGAGTTACTTGGAAGCAGTTTCATGGCAGCAATGGGAAAGGCCTCCTGGAGGAAGAAGCTGCTCAGCTGGGCTGTGAAGGTGAGAAAGCCATTCAGGCAAAGACAGAGAAATTACATGAAAATACCCTGCTGGGTGATACAATTATCTCAGCACCCTGTACATTTAGTTTATTTTGAGAAATGGGAGTTTAGCAGAAGCAAAAAGGAAATTTTAAAAAAATAGAAAGTCAAAGGAAATCACTATTAAGTTGTTTATATCATATTTCTTTTATTCTGAGACACATTATTCCTCACATTTTAATATATAAGACATAGATCATACTATTCATAAAGACTTGTAGTGTATTGACTATTTAAAATAATTTTCTACTGGCATTTTAATTGTAATTTATCTTAAAATCTGTAGAAAGTCCACTTTGATGATAAAATGTGATGAGACCTACTCTTGGGTTGACACTGTGGGATCCAAGGCTTCTTGGTCCTTATTCTAAATGGAAGAGAAGATATGATGAGGACTTAAGGAATATCTTGATATAACCTATTAAAACCACATGATACAGGGCTCTACATAAGAGATATTTGTATACTCATTTTCACAGCAGCATTATCCACAACAGGTCGAGGTGGAGGCAAGTGAAGTGACCACAGATGGGTGAATGGAGGATCTGAATGTGTGAGACCCACAAAGGAAGTACACCCTGTCATAGGCTACAACCTGGATGAACCTTCGGGAATTGACACTAAGTGAAATAAACCAGTCACAAAGAAGACAGTTACCATATATGAATCCACTTAAATGATGCATCCAGAGGACAAATTCATAGATACAGAAAATGCAATGGTTCTGTCCAAAGCTAGAGTTGGGGGGTGGGACAAATAAGGCATTGGTGTTTAATAGTATTACAGTTTCAATTCTGAGGAATGGAAGAGTTCTAGAGATTACTTCATAAGTGCATAATGTGAATGCACTTAACATCACTTAGCTATACTCTTAATAATGGTAAAGATGATAAAGTTTGTTTTGTTTATTTTAACAGGATTAAAAATATATATCTCTGGGGGTGGAGCCAAGATGGCGGACTGCAGCCAGTTTTTACAGAAGCTCCCGTCCAGAAGGAGGCTTAAAGGACAGAAGTTTAGCAAGTTAGCTGATGGTTTGGAGTAGAACCAAGAGAGAAGATTGAAGAGTGCACTTCAACCTTCCTCAGGTGAGCTGCAACCCCAAAAATATAACCAAAAGGTACAAAATCCACCACCAAGCGGATGGGAGTCCCCTCCCCCACAACAAGGGCTCGCAGTTTACTCCATGCAAACAAGCGAGCAATGTTCAAACTTCCTCCCACTCTATCCCATGGGAGAGATCCCCTAAAAACTGGAACTCTTACCCCTGCTGGCGTGCCACAGCACCCTCCTGCCAGGCATAAAACTGTAAAACTATATAAAACTGTATATATTCTCCACCTGCAACATTGAACTCTGAGGAGTCCCCACCCACTAAAATTGACACCTGAGTGTAAATTTCTATTTGTCTGCTGCCCAGAGCTGAATGCAAGAACTTGCAGAGAAATCTAGCTGGACAGAAGCCTAATTTAAAAACGCAAGGCCCCCCTGCTGAACTCAGATTTCTAGCTGCCAGTCATAAACCCCAGGAGCAGTGTCCTACTGGAGTGAATAGAGTCACAGATAGGGGATTACGAGTGACTCGGGGCAAGGTGGGGAAGGAAGTATTAACCATCCCAGACTAACTCATTTGCTGGGTGGGTCCCTTTGCCCTCACGGAGTGGGGCAGCCCAAAACTGTTTGCTAGAGTCACATGCCTCACGGGCAGCAGAGGAGATCCCTGCTCCAGGCTCCTGCTCTGGGCAGGCCCAGAACTGCTTGCTAGTGCTGTGGGTATCCCATGGGCAGTGG
>NW_003852486.1:2276256-2276678 GCF_000181295.1 Otolemur garnettii | reverse complement strand
CAGGCACTCAAGCTGGGTGGGCCTAGAACTGCATGCTAGAGCCACGCACACCCTGCAGGTGGTGGTGGAGGGGTCTACCACTCTGGGCAGGCCCAGAACTGTTTGCTAGAGCCATGTACCTCCCATGGACAGAGGTGGGGGAGTTCCCCACTCTGGGCTCCCGCGCTGGGAGGGCACAGATTGGCTTGCTAGTGCTGCACCCCATATACCAGGGTGGTGGGTTCAAACTTGACCTCAGCCAAACTGCAACAAAAAATAGCCAAGTGTTATGGCAAACACCCGTGATCCCATCTCAGGGTGGGCAAGGGACTTGAAAAGAAATTTCTCTGAAGAAGATCGGCGCACGGCCTACAGATATATGAAAAAATGCTCACCATCCTTAATCATCAGAGAAATGCAAATCAAAACTACTTTGAGATATC
>NW_003852486.1:2261991-2275894 GCF_000181295.1 Otolemur garnettii | reverse complement strand
ATGTACACCATGGAATACTATGCAGTCATAAAGAAAGATGGAGACTTTATGTCCTTCATGTTCACATGGATGGAGCTGGAAAATGTTCTTCTTAGCAAAGTATCACAGGAATGGAAGAAAAAGGATCCAATGTACACACCCTATTATGAAATTAATTTAAACTCTTTATATGAAAGCTATCACCTAATAACAGACTGAGAATATGGGGGGGGAGGAAGATAGGAGGAGGGAGTGGATGGAGAGAGGGGGATTGGAGGGATCACTTCTGTGGTTTATCTTACAAGGGTACAAATGAATCTTTCTAAGAGTAGAATGTGAACGTTTTAACACAATAACTAAGAAAACGACATGAAGGCTATGTTAACCATTTTGATGGAAGTGTTTTGGATTGTGTGCGAAAACACCACACTGTACCCCAGAAGTGCATTAATGTGCATAGTTACCATTCAATAAAAAAAAAAAAAAAGAACAACACTGATGACAGACAGAAGGAGATTCTCTCTAGAAGACAAAGATATATTGTTTAGAATTGTGTGTGAAAACACCACACTGTACCCCAGAAGTGCATTAATGTACATAGTTACCATTAAAAAAACAGAAGACAAAGATTTATTTGGGAATAGAGCATAGCAATGGACATACGGGTGCTATAGTCAACCATATGTGCATATTCAGGGAGATGTAGGAAGACAAATTTTTAAAGAAAACCTGAGGATTACAAAATTGTTCTGAAATAATTGTATGTGATTAGAAAGATTAATAACAAGGGTGATACCTGTCAGAGGTGGGACAGGCAGTTCCTGCACAGATGTCTTTGCAGAAGTATTTTTGTGTAAGTTTGCGATGTCCTTTGTACAGTATTGGGTATTGCTGAGACTTTGTTGATAGTTTTTTTTATTAGGCAACAAGCAGGAGAGCCCTTTCTGCACGATCTTCCTCAGCTCTATTTGCTACTATTATTTTTTTCACACTATGACTCCATCTTGAGTCTGACAGATTTCACAAGAAGATGACTATAAGTTTGAACTAAAAAATAAGTTTTCCCAACAACAGGGGGGTGTTGGCAGGGCAGAGCAAGATGGTGGGCCAGAGATAGCTTCTTTGCATCTGGTCATGGTGAGATTGGGGAGAGAAGACTCCAGGTACCTCTGGCCTGTGGGCTTTGCCCAGAAACATCCCTTTAGGGGCACAGAGAGGTAGCAGGAGCCTTTGGGACCCCAAGAGGATGAAAGCAGTGGAGAAATGGCAAGTGTTTGTGTTTGGACAGAGGTTAGCCAGCTGGGGGAGCTGCACTGGCAGTGGCAGAAAGAGTTTCCAGACAGGGAGGGGCTTCCCCATGGCATTTTTCTTTTTGGACTTGGGCATTTGGTTGAGTTATCTTAGGAGAGCTTGGGTGAGTGAGCAAATGCCCAGAAGTCAGGACTATGATGCTGCATGGAAGCAGAACTTTCATTGTTCTGCTGCAGGCCAGTCATAGCCATTGTGGGAAAGCTGCATTATAGGCTCAGCCCTCAGGGTCCTAGAGTGAGGCTAGTAGACCTCTGAGTGACACATGGTTGCCTGGGAAAGCCACTGTGCAACCAAGGGACACTTTTGTAAAGGTTGAGGTGTGTCTATTAAGTAGGATGAGGAGAGCTTCAGGCTCCCAACTCTGTGGAGTTTGAGGGCAAAGAAGTCAGCAGAAGCTTCCAGTCTCCATCATATACAGCTGAATGAGTGTTGTAATTAGCATCTTATACCCCAAAAGATCACCTGTTGCTCAGGCAATATTCAGCATATATATATGTTTGTGTGTGAGTGTATACATACATACATACATATATATATATTTATTTTTTAAAACTATATATATAGTTTTTTCCTTTTAAAAAAGTTTTTTCAACTTTCTCCCCCTAGAGTTTTCTTTTCCTTTTTCTTATGTAAATATAATTTTTCATTGTTGCCTCATTTAATATTAAGGTCTTCATTTTTGCTAGTTTTTCTGCTCCTCTTATTCATTTTATCATGCAATTTTATCACTTAAGTTGTTTTGCTTACTTGTTTTGGTTCAATTTGTACTATTTTTGTTTTTCTTTTTCTTTATTTGGTGGGGGTGAGGTCTTGTGTCTGCTCAGGCTGGCAAAGAGCTGCAGACATCAAGGGACTCAACCAACCAGTTCTCCCAGAGGTTGGGATTTGTGGATCAGAGTACCCTATTGTACACCACTATTACATTTGTCTCTTTCTTTCTGTTGATTCATAGACATCTGGAATCAAATAGAAAACCAGGAGATGACAAACACCTTATAGTCACGTAATCTTTGATAAACCAAATAAGAACATACATGGGGGGAAAGAATCTCTATTCAATAAATGGGGCTAGGAAAACTGGATAATCTCATGTCAAAGACTGAAACTGGACCCATGCCTTTCTCCACTCACAAAAATTGATTTAAGATGGATAAAAGATTTAAATCTAAGGCATGAAACAATAAAAATCCTCAAAGAAAGTATATGAAAAACACTTGAAGATATTAGCCTGGAGGAAGATTTTATGAGAAACACTTCAGTGGCAATTGCAACAGCAACAACAACAAAATAAACAAATGGGACTTAAACTGAAAAGCTTCTGTACATCTAAGGAGACAATAACCAAAGCAAATAGGTAACCTACACAATGGGAAAGCATTTTTGCATATTTTAAATTGGACAAAAGCTTGATAACAAGGATCTACAGAGAACTCAAATTCATCAGCATAGAAAGAGCCAACAATTCCTTAGATCACTGGCAAGAGAGATGAATAGAACCTTCTCTAATGAAGACAGACTATAGCTAACAGAAAGATGGAGACTTTACCTCCTTCATGTTTACATGAATAGAGCTGGAAAATGTTCTTCTTAGCAAAGTATCACAAGAATGGAAGAAAAAGTATCCAATGCACACAACCCTATTTTGAAACTAATTTATAGCTTTCATAGGAATGTTATAACCTAATTATAGCCTTAGAATATGGGAAGGGCAGTGAGAGAGGGGCGGGGAGGGGAGTGGATGGGTGGAGGGAGGGTGATTGGAGGGATCACCTCTATGGTTTATCTTACAAGGGTACAAGTGAATCTTTCTAAAAGTAAAATATAAATATTTTAACACAGTAACTAAGAAAATGACATAAAGGCTATGTTAACCAGCTTGATGAAAATATTTCAAACTGTATATGAAAACACCACACTCTACCCTATGATTGCATTAATGTACACAGCTATCATTTAATAAAAAAATGCTCATTGTCCCTAATTATTACAGAAATGCAAATCACAACCATACTGAGATATCACATAACCCCAGTGAAAATGGCCACATCACAAAATCTCAAAACTGCAGATCCGCATGGATGTGGCGAGAAGGGAATACTTTTACACTGCTGGTGGGACTGCAAACTCATTTAACCTTTGTGGAAGGTAGTATGGAGAACCCTCAAAGAACTCAAGCTAGACTTCCCATTTGATCCTGTAATCCCATTACTGAGCATCTATCCAGAAGGAAAAAAAATCCTTTTACCATAAGAACACTTGCAGTAGACTGTTTATCACAGCTCAATTTACAATCGCCAAAATGTGGAAATAGCCTAAATGCCCACCAACCCAGGAATGGATTAACAAGCTATGGTATATGTATACCATGGAATACTATTCAGCCATTAAAAGATGGAGACTTTAACATCTTTTGTATTAACCTGGATGGAAGTGGAATACATTATTCTTAGTAAAGCATCACAATAATGGAGAAGCAAGAATCCTGTCTACTGGCAGCACCTGTACCTCAGAGGGTAGGGCTCTGGTTACATACACTGAGGCTGTTGAGTTTGAACCTGCCTGGGCTAGCTAAAATAATAATGACAACTGCAACAGAAAAATACCTATGCATTGTGGCTGGTGCCTGTAGTGCCAGGTACTTAAGAGGATGAGGCAAGAGAATCGCTTGAGCTCAAGAGTTTGAGGTTGCTGTGAGCTGTGATGCTATGGTACTCTACCCAGGGTGGCAGCTTGAGACTCTGTCTCAAAAAAAAAAAAAAGAATTCTATGTACTCAATTCCAATATGAGGGCAATTAATGACTTAGTACTTGGTGGGGAGGGAAGGGGTGAGCAAAGAGAGAGAAAAAAAGGAGGGGGATTGCTGGTCACAGTGTGTGACACCCGTTTTGGGGGTGGGACACAATTATAAGAGCGACTTTAATTAACAAATGCAATCAGTGTAACCTGGTTCTTTGTACCCTCAATGAATACCAAAGAATTAAAAAAAATTATTTTTCAAAATGACATTTTGGATGAATATTTTCCCCAGGAAGAATAGGTTATTGATAAGCTGGATGATATATTTGAATCACTTGAGGAATTAGCAGCTAATGCAAACTGATTAATTGCAGAATAGAACGGAAGGTTCACTGAGTTTATCGTAACAATAAAATTAGCATTTCTGCCTCACCTATCTGATATCACCAAAAGCACACCTAAATGACAACAGATAGAATTGATTGAACTCTCAGTGGATGGCATATTGAAGTCCCTGTTTGATGCTTAGAAGGATGTAATTGAAATATGGAAAATGCAATAGAATACCCACTCCATTTGTGACGTGGCTAAAAAGTGCTTTCCTGCTTTTCATCCACTATTGCTGCAAATCTGTATTCTCCTACCTAACCCAAATCAAGATGACCTTAAAGTCACAGATGACTGAGAGCCACCTAGCAGAGCAACTGAAACTGTGGCCCTCCATGCTGAAACCAGAGTCTCAAATGCTTTCAAACAATAGCAGACACAACAAAGTCATTAAAAGATTAACTTTAGGGTGGCACCTGTGGCTCAGAAGGGTAGGGCGCTAGTCCCATATGCTGGAGGTGGCAGGTTCAAACCCGGCCCAGGCTAGAAACTGAAAAGAAAAAAAAAAAGATTAACTTTAAACTTAACAAATAGTTTGATTTGTTGAAATTAATAGTTTGTGCTTAGTAGTTTGATGTCTACAATATTAAAGTATATTTCTTTGAAGTTTTGTGAATTTGGCCTCATTTGATTACATGTAAATTAATTCATCCTTCCAAATGGACAAGTTCCCCATCTCTGATCCAAGTAATGCATGAAGATCACCAAATAGTATATATTGCTTGCAAGTAAAATTTGAATCTGATCATATTACATATCTATCAACATCTAGTAAGTGAAGGGGATAAAGGGCATATAAAATGGCATCATAGCTATGGGGTCAGCAAAATCCAGACTGTGGATAATTACTGATACATAAGAAGAAGGATGCAGTATCTTCAAAAGGAAATTCTAGGTTATGATAGAGGAGAAATTTACAGACTAAAAGAGATTGATGAGACAAATCAATTAATTTTAATGAATTTTAATTCAATGAATGAAGTATAAAAAATAATTTATGAGACTGTTGTGAAACCTTTGAGTGCTGATTAGATATTTAATGATAGTTAGGAATCTTTTTTTTAAATTTCTTATAGCATAACTGTGTACATTAATGCAATCATGGGATACAGTGTACTTTTTTCATATACATTTTGAAATACTCTCATCAAACTGGTTAACATAACCTTCATGTAATTTTCTTAGTTATTGAGCTAAAATGTTCCTGCCATTTGATCCTGCAATTCCTTTATTAGTTCTATATCCAGAAGACCAAAAATCGAATTACAACAAAGATATTTGTGTCAGAATGTTTATTGCAGCCCAATTCATAATTGCTAGGTCATGGAAGAAGCCCAAATGCCCATCGACCCACGAATGGATCAATAAATTGTGATACATGTACACCATGGAATACTATGCAGTCCCAAAGGAGGATGGAGACTTTACCTCGTTCAGGTTTATATGGATTGAATAGTAAGGAATTGAATAGTAAGGAATCTTGTAGTAGATTTGTATAGTAAGTAGAATTGAATAGTAAGGAATCTTGAATTTATAGATAGTATAATTGTGGTTACATGTAATAATAATCTTTATACGTTAGATAGGTACATTTTGAAACATTCATGGATGAAATACAATATCTGAAATTTATTGCAATTATGAGTGGACATACTTTTCAATGCTGTCTCATGAATAGCATTGAAATGGTGATTGAAATAGGTGGTTCCTGATCATACTTTCTCTTTGCATGCATAAAATTACTAATTAAAATCTGTTGGAGTATTGCAGTTGTCATGTTCAAGTAGCCCTATTTTTCTTAATAGTGGCATGAAAGCATAAGAGTGGTGATGCTGGCAACCTGAACATGCCAAAGAGAAGCTGTAAAGTACTTTCTTTATGAAAAGGGTGAAAGATTTGCTTAATACAGAACGAAAACAAAATGTATGCTGAGGTTGCTGACATCTTCTATAAGAATGACTCTTCTATTAATGAAATTATGAAGAAAAACAAATTCATGCTTGTTTTGTTGCTGCATCTCAAACTACGACAGGTATGGTCACAGCTTAGGATCACTGCTTAGTGAAGATAGAAAAGGCATTAAATCTGTGGGAGGAAAATATGAACAGATTGACAGCAGTTGGGTTTGGTACTGTCTGTGGTTTCCAGCACTCAAGGGGGTCTTGGAACATACCCACCGTGGATAAAGGCAAACTAATGTTCATTTATATATTGGCAAGAATCACACAAACATATACACAGGCACACGCATTCTCTCACAGAAATAGTTTAAAAATCCTTGTGTTTTTTGATTGAAGATTTATTTCTGAAAGTCATTCATGTAGAGGTCATAGTGATACTGAATTTCTCTTTGTGGGATTTTTGCCCTCAGGAATCAAAGAATGACTTCACAGATGTCAGGTAAGTGAAAGCAATAGCTTAGACAAGATAGGAAAGCTTCTGGTACAAAGGAAGTGTCCCTAACTGTTGTCATTCAGATCGGTTGTTTAGTGGACTGTAAGACTTACCTGCCTGCAAAACCCTTGTTGGTAAACAGTGATTAGTTCCTTTACACCTAGCAGCCTTGTCTCTGCTGATTTGCCTTTTATTCATGCCAGTGTGCTTTTTTTCTCCAATACTTTAAGGAAGTCCCTCCCCTGGCAGCCCTGCCCAGTAATAGCCAATGTCAGTGACCAATGGTTGCACAGGCCACTATGTAGTGGTCATGAAACTTCCCACTGGGGACCCTCCAGACTTGTCCCCTGACCACCCCCTCTTCTCCAGGCCCCATTTCCTTGTTCGTGTGTAAAGCCTTCTGACTCCTATCAACAGTAAAAGTCACAAGGAAATTTAGGTTTATCAAGGTAAGGATACTAAGAAGAAAATCATAAATTCAAAAAATCATTGTTGAGGGATCATAATTTGGGAATAGTGTAAGAGGAGTAGAGAAAATAGAGGAAAGAAAAATATGAAAAACCTGGCTCAAGACATCAGTGATCACAATAATATCAGGATTTTCAAGCAACTAAAAATTCAATCTCAATTGGCTTAAAAGGAAAACGAAACTTATTAGGTTCTTATAACTTAAATACCCAGAGGTAGTTCATGTCTCAGGTACAGTTGGCTCAGGCTTTGGCCCTGTTATCAGTTGCTTTTTTCTTTTATGCGAACTTCGTTCCTGGGCCAGCTTTTCATATGTGACAAAATTCTGTAGCAATTTTAAGCTTTGCACACATGACATCGGCTGGAGAACGGGGGAACTCCTCTTTCTTCAAGCAGCAAACATAAATCCTAGGCTTCAATGGATCAGGCCAAATAGGTCAGAAATATACAATGAGCCAATTACTCTGGCTGAAGAGGAGAATGAAATTGTGATCGTTATCTCAGATCGTGGTTTTCATCTGGGTCAATTTATACTCTTAGGGAACATTTAGAATATCTGGATACATTTGAGTCACAACTGAGCACACACTATTGGCCTCTAGTGGGCAGAGCCAGTGATGTTGTTCACATCCTATAGTGCACAGAGCAGCCTCCACAGCAAGAAGCATGTGGCCCCAAACACCAGTAGTGTGGAGTTGAGAGACCATTGGAACAAGGTTATCAAATTGAATGTACATCAGATTCACCTGGAATCTTTGTTGAAACAAACAGGTCACTGGTTCCCGTTACCATATTTTCTGATTCAGCAGGTTGGGGGGTAGAAATTTGATTTTCTTGAAAGATTCCAAGCACTGTTGTTGTAGCCTGTTTATAGTTCCCCCCATGTCCACACTGCATAGTTCATGGTACACAGCAGGAGCAAGGCTGTGATATAAGATGGGCTAGCTGATTCTAACCAGGAGATATAGCCAGGTGTTCTAACAGAAGTGGGAGAAAGCTGGAATTTCACACATTTTCTACACTTGTTAAATTCTCAAGACCATGTTGTCCTAAACTATATAGGTAGGAGAACTGCTTCTAGTATCACTGGCTTCGCTACAACTTCTATTTCCCCTGACCTCCATTCCTAAATCAGATATAGATATATGTTAAAATCCTTCAGTCCCTTATTATTTTAATCAAAATGAACTTGAACATTTTAATGTGGATTTGTAGAAAGCTATAAAATAAACCATGAGTAAATGGAAATGTAAAGCAAAAATACATTGATACACCACAGACATCAAGCAAGGACCCCGAGGGCAGGAACAGACCTCTTAATTCTTCTCCTTGGGTGTGTCCCAATCACCTGAACTATTACTCCTCACCCACCCTGCCTCTCACTCATCCTCACTGGAAAAATGAGAAGCAATATTCTACCAAAATGACTCTTTGAAGGTAGACTATAGTTGTGGTAAGGACAAGGGTGGTTTTCTTCAGAGGAATTTAGAGCTGAAGCAAGTAATGGTTTTTGGCTAAGCGGAATACATTGTAGTGAGAAGAGGAAGATCTAGAGTATAAACTAAAGAGAAAAAAGGAAGGAAGGAGATTATACTCTGGAAGAAGACCATCAACTTGCTAGTCAGCACTGAGATAATTTTTACTGGGAAAATGCATTTGCAGGGAAGAGATCTTGCCAGGGATCCACAAACAGGCAGCACTGGCCTCAAGGAACTTACAAGTAGGAAAGAATGAAACATGAAATAACTGCAGTGCTGTGGGTGCCCAGTACAGGGGGTCTGTGGATAATACCAGACGTGGAGGGTTATTCCCATAATAGCAGCAGGAAAGGCCTCCTGGAGGAAGAAGTATCTGAGCTGGGCTTTGAGGGTTAGAAAATCATCCAGGCAGAGACAGAGAAAGTACATAAAGTACATGTACTGCTAGGCAATACAATTATCTCAGCTTTGAGGAATTATAGTTAGGCAGAACAAGAAACTTGAAAAAATAGAAAGCTGAAGAGAAGTCACTATTACATTGCACATACCATGTTTCTTTTATGCTCAGACATTCTTTCTCACATTTTAATATATAAGACGTAGATCATACTACTCAAACAGACTTGTGATATGTTGACTGTTTTAAATCATTTTCTACTGGCTTTACAATTATAATTTGTCTTGTACTGTGGCGGAAGCCCACTTTGAAAAAAATATGATGATTATTTTATAAAATGTGATGAGACTAACTCCTGGGTTGATACTGTGGGATCCTAGGATTCTTGGTCCTTATTCCAAATGGAAGACAAGACATGATGAGGACTCAAGGGATATACTGACGCAACCTGTGAAAAGCACACAATATAGGGATCTATGTTAGAGACATTTGTACACCCTTGTTCATGGCATCATTAATCACAATAGGTCAAGGAACAGACAAGTGCCACAGAAGGATGAATGGATGAGCTGAATATATTTAGGCCCACACAGGAAAAAGCCTGTCACAGGCTACATCATGGATGAACACTGGGGAGCTTACACTAGGTGAAATAACCAGTCAAAAAAGATAGTTACTGTATGTGTGTACGAGTCTACTTACATGATATTCCTAGAGTAGGAAAATTCAAAGGTATGGAAAGTACAATGCTCCTGTCCAGAGGCTGGGGGTTGGGGAAGTGAAAAATTGGTATTAAGAGGAATAGAGTTTCAGTTCTGAGGGATGGAAGAGCTCTGGAGATTGTTTCATAACAAATGTGAATGCACTTAACATCACTCAAATGTGCACTTAAAAAATGGTCAAGATGGTAAATTTTGTTCTGCGTATTTTTACAGGATTAAAAAGTATATATCTCCACATAAAGGACATGGTGGGGGGAATGGTTTGCTGGATGGATTGTGATTGAAGCAATGAAGCAGATAAAATGATGGCAAAGAGTGGGAGCAAGGACAGAAAAGAAAGATTAATAAAGAACTCAAAACTCACTGGTGCCTCATATGCCATAGTGCAAGACACAGCAAAAGGATCAAGGTGGGCACTATTACTGCCAAACAGATCGAGGTAATGGAGATTGGTTGTCCTGGAAATTGGTAAAGGAAAAAAGAATGTCATGTTCCATCCCATTACCTGAATTCCCTGGCATCTTTTGGATACCTGCGTGCCAGCACCACTATTCACCTGTTTCCAGCGTGTGGTCATCCCCACCTCCCTCTCTGTGTTCCTGATTCCATCCATCCATCCTGTGATCCTTGTAGCTCCAACTAACACCATCTGCAGATCCTTCACATTTACCTCTTCCATATCTTGGCTCCTCTATTTTTATTACTGTTGGAATTGGTATCTCTGAAATGAATCAGTCTCTCTCTCTCCTTCTTCATCTGTGAGGCCCTATGCCTTCCCAGTGCCTCCCTCTGTGCTAGAGGACTTCCTTCTCCCATGTCCCATGTCAAGGATTCTGAGCCTTCTCACCCCAGTGGAGAATGATATCCTGGCCCTCTAGACTGCTGTGCTTCACCCGGCAGGACAGGCCAGCTGCCTCCTCAGATGCCACATCCAGGGTAGCTTGGAGATACCATGTCCAGTTAGCACTGGGCAGGAGGTCACTGTGCTGAGTGCCTGGCTGCTCCTGCTCGCCCCGCATCCACATCACCCACACGGGCTTTGGGTAGAATCCTGAGACATGGCAGACCAGCAGCAGACGGCCAGGCCCAGGACTGGGGCCACTGGACAGCCAGGCCTCAGGCTTCACTGTGGCAGGAAAGGGCAGTGAGAATGTCTGATCAGGACTTGAATTGAGATGATAGGGACTCAGAAACCTGCAAGATTGGACAGAGACCCCTTCCATGATTGTGAGAATCAAGTAACTCTTTGGTTAATGGCTATCCTTCTTGGGTACCTCCTCGTCTTTAGCTCAGAGCAAGTGGTGAGAAGGGAAGTAGAGAGCAGGACTCACCTTTCCTTTGCAGCTCTGCCTTTCCTTCATCGAGGATGCCCAAGAGAAATCGGGGGCAGATTTCATACAGGAACTGCCTCTCAGCAGCAATGAAACCACGAAGTGCTGTGACTAGTGCACAGACCTGCTGGGCCAGGTGACCCCACTCTGGGGAAGGCACGCAGGTATCATTGTCGAATCTTAAGAAATCCAGTCCTCCCAAAGCTTTTCTCAAGAAGCTTACAATTGATCCTCCAGGACGTAGCTCACAGCCTGCTATGACCTGAAACTGAAAGGGGTCTAAGTGGGAAGACAACAGAGAACATATTATTAAACATGCATGAAAAAGAAAACCATGAAAAATGGAATGAGGATGTTAGATTTTGATTGGGATAAAGTTCTGGGATGTGAAATGATGACCAACCCCCAATTCAGCATTTAGAACTTTTCAGAATGAGGAGCATTGGTGAGGTGTGAGGGGTACAGTAGAAGTAGGGGTAGGGAGGCAGAGCATGATGCTGCCTACAGCACAGTACTTCAGCATGAGACAGAGGACCACAGCAAGAGCAGGTGCAGGAGGAGATAACTGAGGAGCCTGATCAGAGGAGGGACCCATAGTGTAGGTCACTCAGGACAGGCAGAGAATAAGAGCCCTTGAGGAGCCAGGGAGTGTTTACAGGGAGCCTTGATCTTTTAGAGAAGATTCAGGGAAGAGAATCTTCAATATGGTGTGAGGTGCAAAGTTAGCTTCAGTGACCACTTCAAGAGAGTGTGTACACAGTTGGGGTATAGCAGACAGCAGCCAGGAGGGTCAGAGGCATTAGAAATTTATAAAAAGAGAGAGAAGAAAGTCCTGGAGAATCTTTCCAGTTCAGGGTTGTGAACTCACATTTCATGTGGTATATTTTGGCAAGTGCCTGTATTTGTTTTATAAATCTAAATAAGTAGACTCGGAACATTTCCTCCTTGTAAGCAAGCTCCTTATCAGTGAGGTTGCCCTTGGACCAGGGCTTCAGGTATATGGCAGTGCCTGATTTACTGTCCCAGCCATGAATCTGCAAATCTTCCAACCAGCCAGAACATTGATTTTGTGCCCAGGTGCTGTTGGCAAAAGATGAGATCTGGATGACATGGTAAGAGGTTGGTCCCTGGAAGCCTGTGAAGAGAAAGGGACAAGCAGGAGGGAGGGAGAAGGAACAGAGATGGAAATGATCCAGACAACAGGAATCTGGATGCTGAAGAAAACATAAAGGCTGACATAGTTGACTGCCCCAGGGATTCTGCCCCAGCACCCAGAAAGGCAGCAGAGGGCTAGAGACCGCAGGGCGCAGAGCCTTTGTGTCCAGGTGCACCTGCATAGTGCAATCTACTTTTACCCAATACCCTTGCAACAGTGCAAAGAGCTGCTGGAGTGACTCTTACCATCCTCACTGTCAGCACCTGGGAGGAGAACAGCGAACAATTGAAATGGCAAAAGCAGCATTTCCCTGGGAGATGGAACTTCTGACTTGTGGAGCTGGTGTTTGAGCTCTGATTTCAGCAAACCTTCTTAGTACCTGTAGTGACTTCCTCTCTCTTCCAACTGACAATTATCTTCCTCATGCAAACTGTGTTTCAGAGAAAAAGGATGTGCCTCCCACATCCTTGTGGCTTATCTCTGGTCCCTCCTTGAACCCCTCCCTGACTTCTAGACTTTTTTTTTTTTCCTCCTTGACTTCAGGTGCTGTGTCCACAGCTTCTTTCACACCACCTTGAAAAGTTACCTTGTGATTCTGAAAAGTCATTTCACCTTACTTGCCTTTTCCCCATGTGTAGCATAACAGGTTGATATCTAATGATTGCTTATCTTCCAGTCTGCTCTAACCTAGATGGAGCCTTTGGTTTACTTACCTGACTCAGCCTTCCTCCTTCTTTACTGCCTTCAAAAGAGAACGCCCTCTGTCACTGCTTCCTAATGTTCTCAGTGTTTCCTCATTCTTATCTCATTCTCCTTGTCTGATGTTCCTTATCCTCCTTTCTAATCTGCCTCTGTGTGTGTATATTTTCACTTACATGAAAGCACAGCTTTTAAATGCCACATGTGCTGTAGAAATACAACCCAAATTCCAGAATCAAATATTATAGATACTGCCATTTATAATCCAGACACTATTATCTTATACCTTAGCCAATGTTGAGGGGAAAATGGCACTTGCTACCAGTATATGACCTTCTCTTCAGTAGCTCTTGAACACAAAACAAGTTTTTCTAATAAATGTTCAGGGGATAAGCAAAACTCCTGGGGCTGTGCTCTGTGCACCTTCCACCTAAGTCAAAGGTGCTGGTTTCAACAAGATTCTTTAAGCAGTAGAGCTATATTCTCCTTTCCTACTATCTCATGACCTCTGTCTACATTTATGCCTTCCTATCAGCATATAAGGTGCTAATTAGGGGCCAAGGAGGCTGCCAATTTCTATACCAATTACTCATAGATGTTCATTATAAGGGGTCATCTCCTGTCTTCTCTTTGTATGCCTTTTGAAGGTTTTGACAATATGACCACTGAAATTTTGTACTTTTACCAATATTTTTGTTTTATTATGATGTTTTATTGCAAGCATAAGATGAAGTTTATTGAGGAATAGAAAGATAATTTTATGGATCAAGAGCAAGACATATATTTTTAGGTAAAATATGTTTGCTTCAGAGCATGAACTGGCTCCTCATCACAATAAAAAGAC
>NW_003852486.1:2257875-2261916 GCF_000181295.1 Otolemur garnettii | reverse complement strand
TTGATGTGAACCAAATGTCAAATGTTCCTCACTTTCAAAAATAATCCAATGAGTTAGCAGGGCACAAAAAACTATCTCAATACTAGTCCCACACTTCAGTTTTTCAAAGAAGATAGCCCTAAAGTATGACAACAGTAATTCAGACAAAGTTATTTCACCAGAAGAGAGTATTCAGTATTGAATCTGAGTTGGGCCTGAGGGAGGAAAGATAGAGGGTATATACAGTGCCCAGAAGTCAGGACTGTGCTGGGTGGAGTAGAGTTTTCATTGTTCTGCTGCAGGCCGGCCATAGCCATTGTGGGAGAGCTGCCTTACAGGCTCAGCCCTCAGGGTCCTAGAGGGAGGCTGGTAGAGCTCTGAGTGACACATGCTTTCCTGAGAAAGCCACTATATAACCAAGGGATATGTTTGTAAAAGTTGAGATGTGTCTATTAAATAGGAAGAGGAGAGCTTCAGGCTCCCAACCCTGCGGACTTTGAGGGCAAAGAAGTTAGCAGGGCCTTCTAGTCTCCATCTTATACAGCTGAATCAGCATTGTGATTAGCATCTTATACCCAGAAGATCACCTGTTGCTCAGGAAATAGCAAAATATATATATCTATCTACACACACACACATATATATTTGTGTGTGTATACATATATAGTTTTTAAAAGTATATATATGTATAGTTTTTTCTTTTTAAAAAGTTTTTTTCAACTTTCCCCTGTAGATTTTTCTTTTTCTTTTTTATTTTTCTCATGTAAATATATTTTTTCTTTCTTTTTAAAATTAAATCATAAAGACATAGATTGTTTATACATTAATGCATTTATGGGGTACATATGCTGATTTCATATAGAATTAGGAATCCTTACATCACACTGATTAATATTTATCTCATCTCGTTTACTTAGCTATTGTGTTAACTATTCTATACTAATACTCTATACTAATAGATCTGACATGTTTTGTTGCCTCCTTTAATAATAAGGGCTTCATTTTTGCTAGTTTTCCTGCCCCTCTTATTCATTTTTTTCACCCAATTTTATCCCTTAAGTTTTTTTGTTTACTTGTTTTGGTTTGATTTATACTATTTTTGTTTTTCTTCTCTATTTGGTGGGGTTGAGGTCTTGTGTCTTCTAAGGCTGGCAAAGAGCTGCACACATCAAGGGACTCAACCAGCAAGTCCCCCCAGAGTTTGGGATTTGAGGGTGGGGGGGTCAAAGTACCCTACTGTACACCACTATTATGTCTGTCTCTCTCTTTTTGTTCCTCTCTTGCTTTGGAAGTCTTCCTTTTTACTCACCACCTTTTCTCTCTCTCTCTTTTAATCTTTTATCCCTTCTTGCTCTTCACTTTTCTTGTTCTTTTAGTCCTTTACCAAAAGTACATTTCAAGATCTTAGAACACAGGCAAAGTAACTTAAAGAGCAAGAGGAAGTGAAAGGAAAAAGTAGGGCAACAGACAAAAACAGGAAATAGGCACAAATAAAACACTCATGAGGAATAAATGGTAGAAAAATCCTGAAAACATGAATAACTAGAACAGAGAAAACCTCCCCACAAGGGATTGTGAGGTAGCTACTGCAGAGAATTCCACCTATAAAGAAATGTTAGAAATGACAGAAAGAGAATTTGAAATATAGATGGTAAAAACAATGAAGGACATGGCAGAAGAAAGAATCTCAGAGGTAGAGGATAAAGCTCTTAAGCTATCTCATGCAGTTACAGAGACAGAAGAAAAGAGAGAGAAAGCAGAATGTTCACTGAGAGTTGTGGGACTTCATGAAGCATTCAGCGATACAAGTTATGGGTATCCGGGAAGGAGAAGAAGAACTCCCCAGAAGAATGGAAGCCCTACTAGAGGATATCATAAATGAAAATTCCCCAAATATTACCAAAGATTCTGACACATTCCTTTCAGAGGGACATTGGACTGCTGGTTGTCTCAACTGAAATAGAGCTTCTCCGCGACACATTTGTCATGAACCCGTCTAAAGTCAAGATAAAAGAGAAGATTTTGCAAGTTGCTGGGAGTAAGTGCCAATTGATGTATAGGGGCAAATCCATCAGGGTTACTGTGGATTTCTCAAATGAAACTTTTCAAGCTAGAAAAGAATGGTTATTTACTTTTAACTTACTTAAACAAAATAATTTTCAGCCCAGAATTCTATATCCTGCTAAGCTAAGCTTTAAAACTGATGGAGAAATCAAATCTTTTACTGATATGCAAACATTGAGTAAGTTTGCCACAACAAGAACAGTTCTACAGGAAATACTTAGACCTATTTTACACACTATCACTATGGACCACCAGCAAACTAAAAATCCAGAAACTAAAGGACAAAACTTAGTTTCTACAATGACACATAGGTAAAGATAAGCAATGGACTTTTACAAAATAAGATGACTAGAACTCCACCACGCTGATTGATTATCTTAATAAATAGTAATGGCTTGAATTCCCCACTGAAGAGGCATAGGCTGGTTGATTGGATAAAAAAGCAAAAGTAAACCATTTTCTATCTCCAAGAAATACACCTACACTCAAAGGACAAATTAAAACTCAGGGCTAAGGGATGGAAGACAATTTTTCAGGCAAATAGAAACCAGAAGAAAAGAGGGGTTGCAATCTTGTTCTCAGATACAATGTATTTAAAGCAACTAAAGTCAAAAAAGACAAACACAGACACCTCATATTGGTCAAGCAAACAATAAAACAGGAAGACATTTCAGTTCTAAATATTTTTGCACCTAATATAAATATTCCCAGATTTTCCAAACAGACCCTAATTAGTGTGAGCAAAATTATATCCCATAAAATGATCACAGGAGGGGACTTTAGCACTTCTCTTACAGAGATGGATTGATATTATAAATAGAATCTAAATAAAGATACAAGGGACTTAAATGTGACCCTAGAAAAATTGTGCTTGATAGACATACAGAACCCTCCATACCAAAGGTAAAGTATATATATTTTTCTTGTCAGCCCATGGAATATCCTCCACAATAGATCATATCCTAGGACAGAAATCAATCTTCAACAAAATCAAAAGAATTGAAAATTTACCTTGTATCTTCTCAGACCACAAAGCAATAAAGGTGGAACTCAATGCCAACAAAAATTGTCATCCCCACACAAAGGCATGGAAATTAAACAACCTTATGTAGAATGACAGTTTTATCTTAAGAAATAGATAAAAAAGGAAATCATTAACTTCCTTAGGTAACAACAATGAAAACACAAGCTACCAAATCCTGTGGGGCACTGAAAAACAGTCCCAAGAGGAAAATTTATCACATTAAATGCCTACTTCTGAAAAACAGAAAGAGCACACATCAATAGCATAATGAATCATCTTAAAGAAATGGAAAAGGAAGAACAATCTGATCCAAAACCTAACAGAATAAAAGAAATAGCCAAAAATAATCAGAAAAAAATTAAATTGAAAATAAAAGAATCATTCAGAAAATTAATGAAACAAAAAGTTGGATGTTTGAAAAGATAAATAAAATAAATAAATAATTGGGAAGATTAACCAGAAATAGAATAGTAAAATCTTTACTAATCCCAATCAGAAATGAAAAGAGAGAAATAACAACTGATATCACAGAGATACAAGAGACAATTTCTAACTACTACCAAAAACTTTATGGCTAGAAATTTGACAATGTGGAGGAAATGGATCATACCTGTAATCACACCATCCTATACTTAGAAAACCCAAGGTCTCACCCACAAAACTCCTGGAGTCATCAGGAAATACAGTAATGTCTCAGGGTATAAAATCAATGTCCACAAATTAGTAGCCTTTGTATATGCCAATTACAGCCAAGTTGAGAAGCAAATCAGGGACACAATTCCCTTTACAGTAGCTTCAAAGAAAATGCAATACTTAGGAATGTATCTAACAAAAGAAATGAAAGTTCTGTTGTGTTTTCACATACAATTTGAAATATTTTCATCAAACTGGTTAACATAGCCTTCATGTCATTTTCTTAGTTATTGGGTTAAGATGTTCATATTCTACTCTTAGAAAGATTCACTTGTACCCTT
>NW_003852486.1:2249815-2254613 GCF_000181295.1 Otolemur garnettii | reverse complement strand
AGTTAAATTTAAATCTAAGATTTCTTTGCTCAGCTTCTTTTTGGAGGATCTGTCCAACACTGCCAAAGGAGTGTTGAAATCTCCAACTATGATGGAGCTGGGAGATATCCAGTTGCTCATGCCAGGTAGCATATCTTTTATAAATTGAGGTGCATTCTGGTTGGGTGCATAGATATTGATAATTGAGATCTCATCACATTGAGTATTACCTTTAACAAATATAAAGTGACCATCCTTGTCTTTGTTTACTTTTGTTGGTTTAAACCCTATTGTATCTGTGAATAAAATTGCAACACCTGCTTTTTTCTGCTTTCCATTTGCTTGGAATGTAGATGACCATCCCTTCACCTTGGGTCTATCTTTATCTTTTAAAGTATATTGCAATTCTTGAATACAACAGATGTCCGATCTGAGTTTCTGTATCCAATCAGTCAATCTGTGACTGTTTAGGGGACTATTTAAGCCATTCACATTGATTGACATTATTGATAAGCCTGGTAAAATTTTGGACATTGAGTTGCTCAAAAGTCCAGTAGACATTTTTAATCCTTTTACCATTGTGGAAGTTGGAATTTGATCAAAAGTTTCTGAGTGGGTTTACTATTATGGTGGAGGATTGCACTGGTCATTATGGAGGATAGGTTTGAGAATTTCCTGCAGAGCTGATTTAGTTATGGCAAATTTCTTCAGTATGTGAATGTTGTTAAAGTATTTAATTTGTCCATCATAGACGAAACTCAATTTAGCTGGAAAGTTATTTTGTTTTAGGAGATTGAAATTTGATGACCATCCTCTTTTACCCTGAAAGGTTTCAGCTGAAAGAGATCTGCAGTCATCCTAATACTCTTCCCCTGGAAGGTTATGATTTCCTTATGTCTGATTGCTTTCAGAATTTTATCTCTCATCTTAACTTTAGTGAAGTTAATTATGATGTACCTGGGGAATGTCTTGTTTGGGTTGAGTCATGATTGGGTTCTGATACTATCTGCTATCTTAATTTCAGAATCTCTTGTCATGTCTGGAAAGATCTCTTTCGTAATTTCATGAAGAAGAGCCTCTGTGTTTTGTGAAGCAACTTCATCATCTTCAGCGATTCCTATAAGGTGAATATTAGTTTTCTTTGAATCATCTGAGAGCTCTCTGAGAGAAAGATCCATTTTTGCTCTCAATTTATTTTGATCTTTGCACTTCTGGGCTTGTTCAAAAGCTTTGTCTTCAATGTCAGAGATCCTTTCTTCTGCCTGTTCCACTCTGTTACAGAGGGATTCCACTGTATCTTTCAGGTCCTTGAGGGCTGCAACCTCTTGTCTCAGTGTTTCAAAATCTTTGGTCATTGTATCTTTGAAATCATTGAATTCTTGAGACATTTTTTGAATAATTTCTTGAGCTGTCTTTTGAATAATTTCTTGAAATTCTAATTCTCTCCTTTCTTCCATTCTGTTAATCTTATTTGCTATCCAAATTCTGAACTCAATTTCTGACATCTTAGCCATCTGTTTATGGATGGGGTCTTCTATTGCATCTGCCCCATTTTTCCTTGGGGGAGTTGATCTTCTCTGGTTATTCAAGTTGCCAGAGTTTTTCCACTGATTCCACCTGATGCTGAATTGACCCTGTTTGGAGACCTTATCCGAACTGTTTAGTCAGTGGCTTCTTCTGGTTACCCAGAGAGACAGAGCGTATCTTTCATCTTCTCCCAGTTGTCAGGCACTGGTGTGACTGGGGTGCAGCAGAATGGCAGCAGCTGTGTGGGAGCGTGAGTAGCCAGATCAGACCTCTTTTGGCTTGCTGGGGCGACCAGGGGGCAGGTGTCCAGCAGCAGCCAGATCAGTCCTAGTTAGGCCCTGCCAGGGTTACCGGGGGGCAGGGGAATGATAGCGGCTGTGCGGAGCACAAGAGCAGCTGAATCTGTCCTACTTCAGCCCCACTGGGGCGACCGGGGGGTGGGGAGGAGAACAGTGGTGGCTGGGTCAATCCTCATTTGGCCCTGCTGGGGTAGCTGGTGGGGGGGGAGCAGGACAATAGCAGCGGCTGGATCAGTCCTAGTTTGGTCCTACCAGGGTGACCAGGGGGTAGGGGAATGGCAGTGACCGGTCAGTCCTTGTTCAGCCCCACTGGGGTGACTGGGGGGAAAGGGAATGGCTGTGGCTGGAACAGCCCTTGATCAGCCCTGCTGGGGCAAGTGGGGTGCAGGGGAACAGCAGCAGCTATGTGGGGAATGCGCGCAGCTGGGTAAGTCCTAGTTTGACCCTGCTTGGGCAACTGGGGGGCAGAGGAAGTGCAGCGGCCAGATCAGTCCTAGTTCAGCCCCTCTGAGGCAGCCTGACGGGGGACAGGGGAATGGGAAGTGGAGGATTCCTTCTCTGCCACCCGCTGGATGCACCTGGCACTAACAAGCTGATCTGGGCCCTACCAGTGCGGGATCCCGGAGCGGGGAACTCCTCCATTATCACCTGCGGGATGCCTGTGGGTCTAGCAAACAGTTCTGGTCCCACCTGGAGTAGTAGACTCCTCCACTGTGGTCCTGTGGGTTTTGTGTGGCTCTATTAAGCAGTTCTGGGCCCACCCAACATGGGTTTATGGAACGGGGAACTCCTCTGCCACTGCCTGTGGGACTCACGTGGCTCTAGCAAAGAGTTCTGGGCCCACATGGAGTGGTAGACTCCTCCACAGTGGTCCTGTGGATTGTGCGTGGCTCTAGCAAGCAGTTCTGGGCCCACCCAACACTGGTGACTAGAGTGGGGAACTCCTCCGCTGCCATCTGTGGGATACATGTATCTCTAGCAAATAGTTCTGGGCCTGCCTGGAGTGGTAGACTCCACTGCCATGACCCCGCGGGTTGTGTATGGCTCTAGCAAGCAGTTCTGGGCCCACCCAACATGGGTGTCTGAAGCAGGGAACTCCTCTGCTGGCCCCCATGGGGTGTGTGTGTGTCTAGCAAGCAGTTTTGGGCCTGCCTGGAATGGAAGACTTCTCCACTGCTGCCCATGGGACACCCGTGGCACTAACAAGCAGTTCTGGGCCCGCCCAGAGTGGGGGACTCCTCCACTGCCCCCGCTGGGTGCATGTGGCTCTAGCAAGTAGTTCTGTGCCTGCCGGAGCTGGAGGCTCCTCTGCAGCCACCCGCCACCAGCGGGAGGCATGCAGCTCTAGCAAGCAGTTCTGGGGTGTGCTTTGTACCTGTATTTTGTGTTCTTAAATGCTCTTCCTTGGATTTACAGCTTGCCAAACTTCTTTCTGGGCTCAGTTCCCCATCTTTGGCTTTATCGATTCTCATTCCTTCCAGTTTTTCTTGCTTTGCTCAGGAGGCTATGACAAGGGCTGCTACCAGTTGGCCATCTTCCCAGAATCCCCCATGAAAGTTATTTTCAGAGAGAATTATGAAACCCTAAGGAATGAAATTGCAGAAGACACCAACAATGGAAGAACATACAATGCTCTTGGCTGGGAAGAATCAACATTGTCAAAATGCCCAAAGCAATCTACAGATTCAATGCACTCCCAATTAAAATACCAACATAGTATTTTGAAGCACTGGAAAAAATAGTACTTTATTTTGTGTGGAACTGGAAAAAACCTTGTGTAGCCAAGACTATTCTTAGTAATAAAAACAAAGTCAGAGGCATCATCCTACCAGACTTCACACTATATTACAAGTCCATGGTCATTAAAACAGTATGGTATTGGCACAAAAAATAGAGACATAGACCTACAGAAAAGAATAGAAAACCAAGAGGTCAAACCAGTCCCTATTTGCCATCTGATCTTTGATAAGCCAAACAGAACATACAGTGGGGAAAGAATCCCTATTCAACAAAGGGTACTGAGAGAAGTTGATAAGCACGCGTAAAGATTAACCAACTCAACACACATTTTTCACCCCTTACAAAAACTGACTCAAGATGGATAAGAGACTTAAATCTAAGACACAGAATGGAAGAAAGTGTGGAAAAACTCTAGATGATGTTGGACTGGGGACAGATTTTATGACAAAGACTTTAGTGATCATTGCAACAATAAAAATTAACAAATGGGACATAATTAAACTGAAAAACGTCTGCACAACTAAAGACCCAACAAGTAAAGCAAAAAGACAACCTTTAGATGGGAAAAGATATTTGTAGGGTATCAATTCGACAAAGAGTTGATAACTAGAATCTACAGAGAACTCAAATTAATCAACAACAACAACAACAGAAGATTAAACAATCCCATCTACCTCTGGGCAAGAGGTATGAACAGAACCCTCTCTGATGAAGAGAGATGAAAGGCTAACACTTGAAAAAATGCTCATCATCCCCAATCATCAGAGAAATGCAAGCCAAAACCACTCTGAGATATCCCTTAACCCCAGTGAGAATAGCTCACATCACAAAGCCTCAATGCTGCAGATGCTGGCATGGATGTGGACAGAAAAGAAAACTTTTACACTGTTAGTGGGACTGCAAAGTAATATAACCTTTTTGGATGGAAGTATGGAGAATCCTCTAAGAACTCAAATTAGATCTCCCATTTGATCCTGCAATCTCATTATTAGGCATCCACCTAGAAGAAAAAAAATTATTTTATTATAAGAACATTTTCACTTGACTGTTCATTGCAGCTCAGTTGACAATTGCCAAAACACAAAAACAATCTAAATGTCCATCAACCCAGGAATGGATTAAGAAGCTGTGGTATATGCATACCATGGAATACCATTCAGCCATCAAAAGATGAAGACTTTACATCAGGGGCCCTCAAACTTTTTAAACTAGGGGCCTGTTCACTGTACCTCAGGCAGTTGGAGGACCGGACT
>NW_003852486.1:2240033-2249673 GCF_000181295.1 Otolemur garnettii | reverse complement strand
TATTAACCAGGTTCTGGAACATATTCTGCTTAGTAAATCATCACAAGAATGGAGAAGCAAGATTCTAATATACTCAATTCTAATATAAAGACAGTAGATGATTTAATACAAGGTGGGGGATAGGGTAATAAGGGGCTGGAGACAGGGGAGGTCAGAAGGGGATGGGAGATCATGGTGTATGGCACACCTCTTGGGAACTGGACACAATTACAAGAGGGTCATTACCTAACAAATGCAATCAGTGTAAACTAATTCTTTGTACCCTCAATGAATCCCAAACAATTTTTTTAAAAAAGGAGGATGTTGGAAATATTCAAATATATTTGAGAGAAAATCCACCTTGTACAATGTGGCTTCTTTCAGGAACAGCAGCAATTGAAACAGTGGGAAAGATTTAGAAAGTAACCATGTTTGCAAGTTACGTTCTTTCTCAGAGTCTGTGAAGTGTCTCAAACTTTCCCTGTGCATTTCAAAAATACAAAAATGTGTATTGGGTCTTGGAAAATAGTACCCCAAGTAAAGACCTCAGAAGCAACTTTCTTCTTTGATTTCTGTCCTCCTATCTCTAAATCCTTTCTCCTTGGAGGTTTGCCATAGAAATCACAGTATCTCTTCCCGAGGGGGTTCATAAAAACCAGATCTCATTTTCCTGAAAGGCAACTTTAAAATTTTATATATTTTTTGGTATAAAAACTGGACATAAAGAAAGTATCTGACCTATATTTTTTGACTGTAGGACATAAGAACCCCCATCCAGATAGCATTCTGCCCTGCACCCAGAGTTAAGGAATGAATGCTTATAGGGGCCAAGAAGAATCTAGAGATATAGATCTTGCTGGGTTTCCTCATTCAGTCTATTAACATTAGATCAGACCCTTTTTTGTTCAATCATATTGCTACATAGCTGTCCATACTTTAAGGGAATTAACATTACAATCATCATTTTTCCCTAGCAGCAGGTAATAGTTTACATCTGTATTGGGCTTCCTTATTTAAAGAGCCCATACCATACCTGGAATTCTGAAGTTTGACGATTACCATATTCTTTTGTCTAGAAAAAAAGGGCTAGATAACAGGAAAAACTGCCCTTACCACATTAAAAATTTTGTCTGTATATAAAAAAGGGGGAAATGTAGCAGCCCATATAGCCTATGGCTAGGAGGAGTGAGAGTTATAAGAAATACCTGTATAGCTCAATGATGGAACACCTTGGTGAAAAGGGCATGGAGAGAGATTTAGCTCTCCTAACAAGCATGAGAGCTCATGAGATGAAAGCAGTGGTGAATTGGCAGTCTCTACACCTGTGGTGTTGAGCAGCATGCGATCAGCCTTATATTATTAGCCTGGAGAAGAAGGCAGTCGGGAGCATGTGCATTCTATCAGGGACTCTCTTACTCCTCTTCTGCCTGTGGAATGCCAGCATGGCATCTCTCTGTTGAAGATCACCAAGCTCTACTAAGATCTATCTTTCTAAGAAGACTGCTTTACTCTAAGACACACACTCTCCAGCTGAAGTAGATAGCCCTCAGGTACCTAAGAGAAACTGTTCCTGAGCAAGATAGCTTAGAGGTCCCTGTCTGGAACCTAGGAAGCCAGGCCCAAGAGCTGGCCAGTCCTGGGCCCTGACAGGACGTATTAGCTTGCACTCCCACCAGCAGTGCAAAAGTGTTCCCTTTTCTCCACATCCACACCAACAGCTGTAGTTTTTGGATTTTTTAATGTGGGCTACTCTTATAGGAGTTAGATGATATTTCAAAGTGGTCTTGATTTGCATTTCTCTGATGATTAAAGATGATGAGCATTTTTTTCTTTTTTCCTTTTTTAAAAAATTAAATCATAGCTCTGTACATTAATGCAATCATGGAGTACAATGTACTGGTTTTATATACAATTTGAAATATTTTCATCAAACTGGTTAACATAGCCTTTACTGCATTTTCTTAGTTATTGTGTTAAGACATTTATATTCTACACTGAGTAAATTTCACATATACATGGGTCTGTAGCCATGTGCTTATCTTCTGTAGAGAAGCTTCTGTTCAAGTCTTTTAGCCATAATGAAATGACATCACTGTGTTCATAACTTTGTGTTCTCTGTGGATTCTGGTTATCAAACCTTTGTCAGAAACATAACCTGCAAATATCCTCTTCCATTCTGAGGGCTGCCTACTTGCTTGCTTTACTTACTGTGTTCTTGGCTGTGCAGAAGCTTTTTAGTTTGATCAGATCACAGTAATGTATGTTTGGTGTTGCTTCAATTGCCCAGGGGGTCCTCCTCTTAAAGTATTCTCCCAGGCCAATTTCTTCAAATGTTTCCTCTGCACTCTTTCCAAGTACCTTTATACTTCCATGTCTCAAGTTTAAATCTTTTATCCAGTGAGAGTCATTTTTTGTTAATAGTGAAAGGTATGGGTCCAGTTTCAGTCTTCTACAAGTTGCCAGGCAATTCACCCGGTGCCGTTTGTTAAATAGGGAATCTTTCCCTCAATTTATGTTTTTGATGAGTTATCAAAATAAATGAGATAAAATGACAATAAGTATCTGGGTTTATCTCTTGGTTATCTATTCTGTTCCATGTATCTACCTCTTTATTTATGTGTCAGTACCATGCTGTTTTGATTACTATAGATTTATAGTATAATCTGAAGTCTGGTAGCATGACTACCAATTTGTTTTTATTTTTGAGTAATGTACTATTTTTTTCAAGTTCCTTAAAGTATGACATTGGTGTTTGATGGGGATTGTATTAAATCTGTATATTGCTTTGGGTAGTATGGACATTTTAACAATGTTGATTCTTCTTGGCCAGGAGACTGGTATGTTCTTTCATTTGTTAACATCTTCTGCTATTTCTTTTCTCTGGGCTTCATAGTTCTCTTTATAGAGATCTTTCACATCCTTTCATAGATATATTCTCAGGTATTTCATCTTCTTTGGCACTATTGAAAAAGGAATAGAGTCTTTGATTGTATGCTCTGCTTTACTATTGTTGATATATATATAAAGGCTGCTGATTTGTAAGTATTGATTTTGTATCCTAAAACACTGATATATTCCTTGATCACTTCTAATAGGCTTATAGTTTACTCCCTGTGGTTTTCCAGGTATAAGATCATGTCATCTGTGAAAAGTGGGAGTTTGATCTTCTGTGTCCCATTTGAATATCCTGATCTCCTTCTCTTCTCTAATTGTGATGGCTAGAACTTCCAGTACTATGTTCAATAGTAGTGGTGACTATGGGCATCCTTGCCTAGTTCCAGATCTCAGTGGAAATTATTTCACTTTTCCTCCATTAAATATGATATTGGCTGTGGGTTTGCTGAAGATGGCCTCTATCAGTTTAAAAACAGTCCCATATAAGTCTATTTTCCTAAGTGTTCTAATCATGAACAGATGGTGGCTGAATATTACCAAAAGTCTTTTCTGCATCAATTGATAGAATCATATGGTCTTTGTTTTTTATTTTATTTATGTGGTATATTATATTTGTAGATTTACATATGTTGAAGCAAACTTGTAACCCTGGGATAAAAGCAGCTTGATCGTGGAGTATAAGTTTTTTGATATGTTGGTGAATTCTGTTTGCTAGGTTATCATTGAATATTTTTCGCATCAATGTTATTTAATAATATTGGTGCATAGTTTTCTTTCTTTGTTAAGCCCTTTCCTGGTTTGGAGATCAAGGTGATATTTGCTTCTGGAAAGGAAGATTCCTTCCTTTTCTATGTTTTGGAAAAGGTTGTGTAATATAATATGCTAGTTCTTCTTTTGAGGTTTGGTAGAATTCTGATGTGAAACTATGTGGTCTTGGGCTTTTCTTTCTTGGTAGATTTTGTGTAATTGGCAGTATTTCAGTTTGTGATATAGGTATATTTAAAATTTCTAATTCTCTTTGGTTGAGTCTAGGAAGGCGGAGAGCTTCCAGGTATTGGTCCATTTCTTCCAGATCTTCATATTTCTCAGAATAGAGTTTTTTTTTTTTTGTAATATTCATTGAGGATTTTTTGTATTTGTGTGGTATCCGTTTTTATTTCCCCTTAATCATTTCTGATTGAAGTTATTAGAGATTTTACTTTTTTGTTTCAGGTCAGTCTAGAGAATGGTTTATCAATTTTATTAATCTTTTCAAAGAACCAACTTTTTGTTGGTTGTTGACAACAAATACTGATCTTCCATATATTCTTTTGTTTTCAATTTCCTTTAATTTTGCTCTAATTTTGCTTATTTCTTTTCTTCTTCTGCATTTGGGATTGAATTGATCTTCCTTTCCCACTTGGTTATGATGGCCTATTAGGTTGCAGACTCGCTCTCATTCTGCTTTCTTTTCTTTCTTCTTTTCTTTTCTTTTCTTTTCTTTTTTTTTTTTGAGACAGAGTCTCACTTTATAGCCCTTGGTAGAGTGCCATGGCATCACATCTCACAGCAACCTCCAATCCTGGGCTTAAGCAATTCTCTTGCTTCAGCCTCCTGAGTAGCTGGACCACAGGCACTCACCACAGCACCCAGCTATTTTTTTGTTGCAGTTTGGCTGGGCCAGGTTTGAACATGCCACCCTTGGTATATGGGACAGGGAGCCTACCCACTGAGCCACAGGCACTGCCCTCATTCTGTTTTCTTGATGAAGGCTTCTAATGCTCTAAATTTACCAGTTAGAACTAGCTTTGCAGTATCCCATGGGTAGTGATAGTTTGTGTCTTCATTATCCTTTTGTTCCAAAAATCTGATGATTTCCTTCTTAATCTTATCTTTGACCCATTATCATTCAGCAGAAGGTTATTTAGTTTCCATGACTTTGTTTGAGTATGAAGATTTCTGTTGCTGTTGAGTTCAACTTTTATTCCATCATGGTCTGAGAAGACACAAGGAATAATTTCTATTCTTTGAAATTTGTTATGGCTAGACTTGTGTCCTAAGATATGATAAATTTTGGAGGATGATCCATGGGTTGATGAAAAGAATGTGTGGTCAGTTTTATTAGGATGAAATTTTCTATGTATGTTTGTTAACTCCATTTGTTCTAGGGTCAAGTTTAAGTCCGTTATTTCTTTGTTCAGTTTCTTCTTGGAGGATCTGTCCAGAACTGAAGAAGGGTTGTTAAAATCTCCACCTATTATAGTCAAGGAAGACATCATGTTGTTCAAAACTATTGGGGTTTGTTTTATAAATTGAGGAACCTTTAGGTAGGGCACCTAAATGTTAATTATTGAGTTCTCTTCAGGTTGAGTGTTTCCCTTGACAAATATGTAGTGTCCCTGCATTCTTTCCTTGTTTTTGTAGGTTTAAATCCAATTGTATATGCAAATCAGATTGTAACCCTTGCTCTTCTCTGATTTCTATTTGCCTAGATTACTGTTGTCCATTCTTTCATCCTGAGTCTTATTTTATCCTTTCAGGTAAAGCTGAGTCTTTTGGAGCCAACAGATAACTGACTTGAGTCTTTGTATCCAGTTAGCCAAACTATGCCTCTTTAGAGGAGAATTTAAGCTATTCACATCAATTGAGAGAATTGATAGGTATGGTAGTGTTCCAGTCATCTTGTTTTTCAAAGGTCCAGTTCATATTTTTAAGCCTTTCACAATTGTGGAAGCTAGATTTTGTTGTTTAAATTCTGGGTGAGTTTACTGTGGTGGTAGACCATCATGCTGGTTATTATGAAAAATGAGTCTAAGAATTTCCTGGAGAGCTTGACTAGTCATGGCAAATTTTCTTAACATATGGATTTCAGAGAAGTTGGCTTGGGTTTTCTGTTCAGACAGGGCTCATCATGTCCAAGGGTTCTTTGAAGATCACACTGATTTTGTACCTGTGGCTGCCTTACAAAGTACTTAGTGTTCCTAAAAGTATACCTTAGCAGCAGTCTTAAAATTTGCAGCAGAAGAATTTAAAGTTCCTGCTGCAACAAGTGCAATTATTACCAATGACATATTAGGAATAAATCCTGCACAGAGTGCTAGAAATGTTTTCCTAAAACATGGTACAAAACTGAGTATTATTCCTAAAGATGGTGTTGGAAGTTGTTAATATCTGCTACTTGGAACATATGATTTTCTTTCAGAATAAATATTGATATTTTTTGGTAGTGAAATTGAAATCAGGCATTGAATATATAATGAGAATGCCAGGAATCAATGGAATAATGAGAAATGACCTTTTTGTGCCTTCCTGTTCACACTCTTAATGTGAAAAGGCAGTGCTTAGAATTGAGGAGCTACCCCCACAGAAGATCATACAATCTTCGGTTGCCACCTCATAGCACAGGCAGTTCATTCTTTTGGGGTAAGTGGGTTATCCAATTGTGTTTTATAACTGGAGGATGTTTCTGATAATTCTGAGAACATTTTGAAAATTAAAACTGACTGAATCTTTCATGCTTGTCTCAGTTAAAATATAACAGGATTATGGATCATGGATGATAGTTTGGATTGATAGCATCTTATTTTCAGACTCATAATTTGATTTTAATTAATATATACAGCAATTTCTGATGAAGGCAGTAGACACATCAGTGAATACTCAGCTATCTTAACATTTTGTCATTTAGATTTAAGTTTAAAACCTTATGTGTCATATAAATTTCAATTTAATATCAAATAAATAAAAATTGAAGTTTTAAATCTAGCTTTTATGTATACAAATTGATGTCCTGAACCAAATTTTAACAGTGTCTTTACAGAATTCATTACTGGTAATGGTGGGAATTGATGATACAGTAGAAGCTGACTTTTGCATTCCTTTATCTATCTCTTTTAATACAAACTTTTAAATCAGCTATTGTTAAGAAACCTTTGTTTAAAGATAACATTTTTAAGCAGCATTCAGGAATAGAGTATTGTTGAAAGGCAGATCTGAAGGTCAAAGGTGATTGGAAATACTGATGAGTTATACACCGCAGACTCAACTTTTAAGGAAGGGCTAAGATTAGTCTCCTAAGTGACTAAGAAGCCAGGAGAAGCAAGATGGGGAAGCCTAGATGATCAAACTGCTGGTAAGGAGGAAAGTAAAAGGTCAACAGGAAGGGACCAGAAAGCTGTAGCAGAGTGTCATAGAAAAAGCCAGCTGTATAGACAACTGCAGAGAGTATATTGGGGAGAACTGAAGAGAAAACAAAATTCTTGACATAGTCAAAGTAGCTGAAGGCAGATAGAGAAAGCAAAGTGTTGGCCTGATCAGCATACAGATTTGAAAATACCTCTCATTAGAATCCAAATAATTGCATAATATAAGGAAAGATTTTATTTGCCCATTAGAGGAAACCAGTCTCTGTGGAAATCTTGGAAGATGAAATGAAGGCTCATGGTGTGTCCAGATCAGCACTTGAACCATTATGTTTTAAATGGTGAGATTTTTGAGGCAGTGATTGTATCTAGAGCTGTGTGAATATTTGCTGAATTATTCAAGAATAAAGTCTAAAAGACCAAAAAAAAATGTATTTCAGTAAAATATTTGATTTCTCCACTGCAAATGAAACTCCATTTACCTGAATACAGGATCCTGGGTTAAAAGTTGTTTTGTTTTCAAAGGTTGAAAGTTGATGACCATCCTTTTCTGGCTTGAAAAGCTTTAGCTGAAAGATCTGTGGTCATCCTGATATTTCCTCATTTTGTAGGCAATACTTTTCTTACCCCTGGGTGCTTGCAGGATTTTCTCTTTCATACTAACTTTGGCAAAGTTAATTAAAATGCATCTAGGAGATGGTTTATTTGGATTGAGTCATGCTGGAGTTCTGAAACTACTATCTGAATTTCTGTATCTCTTATAATGCTTGAGAAATTTTCCTCCATAATATCTTGGAGTAGAGCATCTGTGCCTTTGGGACCCTTCTCTTCTCCATCATGAATCCCTATAATTACAATGTTTGATCTTTTGGAATGATCTCATAATTCTCTCAGGGAATATTTTGTTCCTATCCTTTTTTCTGCCTCTTGGTATGGTTGGGATCATTCTCTTGTCCTCAGTTTCTGAGATCCTTTCTTCAGCCTGCTCAACTTTATTACTGAAGGTCTCTACTGTAATTAGAAGTTCCTCAAATATCTTTTTCACTTCCTTAAGCTCTGCCATATCTTTTCTCATTATGCCCTTATACTTGGTGACCATGTCTTTGAATTCATTACTTTCTTGAGACAACTTTTGGACTACTTTTTGGATTTTTCTTTTTCTTTTTCTTCATTCTATTCATCTTATCTGCCTTCCATATTCTCAATTCAATTTCTGACATTGGAGCCATTTCTCTGTGGATGGTATTTTCCGTTGTGTCTCCTTTGCCATCTGATTTTTCATGTTGCCAGAGTTCTTCTGCTGGTCCCTCTCCATGAATATTTTCCATTATTTGGCAATTAAAACTAGTGGGGTGAGACAGGAACTGAGCTAACTAGTCATTTGCCCATGAGCTGTGGCTTGTGTTTGAGGTTGACATTGAGATCTCTATAAAGAGAACTAAGAAAACCTGAGAAAAGAAATAGCAGAATATGTTAATGAATGGAAAAACATACTCTGGTCATAGCTGGGAAGAATCAACAATGTTCAAATGTGCATACTACCAAAAGCAATCTACAGGTTTAATACAACTCCCATCAAAGCACCAATGTCATACTTTAAAGAACTTGAAAGAATAGTACATCATTTTATATGGAATCAGAAAAACCCCAAATAGCCAGTACAATACTTACAAATAAAAAAAAATCTGGAGGCATCACGCTACCAGATTTCAGGTTATACTATAAATCTATAGTCATGAAAACAGCATGGTACAAAAATAGAGATTTACATCTATGGAATAGAATACAGAATCTAGAGATGAACCCAGCCATATATTGTCATTTGATGTTTGATAAGCCAAACAAAACATGTATTGGGGAAAAGAATTCCTATTTAACAAATTGTGCTGGGAAAACTGGTTAGTGACCTGTAGAAGACTCTAACTGGACCCACACCTCTCACCACTAACAAAAATTGATTCTCACTGGATAAAAGATTTAAATTTCTGGAAAAGAGTGCAGGGAAAATGCTTGAAAATATTGGCTTGGGAAAATATATTGTGAAGAAGACCCCACTGGCAATTATAGTAACACCAAAAATGAATAATTAGGATTTGATCACGCCACATTTTTTTGTGGGCAAGAGACTTGACCAGAGACTTCTCTGAAGATGACAGTTGAGTGGCCAACAAATTGCACATCATCTTTAATCATTAGAGAAATGCAAATCAAAACCACTTTGAGATATCACCTAAGTCCAGTAAGATTAGTTCACATCACAAAGTCCCCAGTCTGCAGATACTTGCATGGATATGTAGAGAAGGCAACACTTCTACACTGCTGGTGGGCCTGCCAACTAATACATCCTTTTATGGAAAGAGTAATGGAGAATCCCCAAGGAACTAAAAGTTGACATTCTATTTGATCCCACAATCTCATTACTAGGTATCTACCAAGAGGAAAAAAAATCATCTTACTGCTGGGGTCCTGCCCCAGGGTCAGGGTCCTTTAAGATCTGTGGAGCTAGTGTCATTTGGCTGAAGAAAATTAAAGTTATAAGTGGTGAAAGATAAAGAGACAGGATATGCAGAATATTATTTTCAAAGGGGCAAACATAAGGGGCCAATGCCAGTTTGTGGGGTGAGTATTCCACTCAACTTTTACTG